>NC_092337.1:416585625-416932500 GCF_046630445.1 Rutidosis leptorrhynchoides | reverse complement strand
AAAATAACACAAGTGCACTAAGAACTCAAACATGAACTAAGGCTTAACCGGAAAACTTAACAAAGAACACTTTTATTAATACAAAGAAACAATTACAATATTATGGACTCAACTCACACTCTTATTTCTTCACAACTTCTACTTCTAACTCTTCTTCACTTCTTACTTCTTCTCTACTTCACACTTCACTTACTCACACCTTATACACAAATGAAATCAACACCCATATTTATACTACTCCATGGAACATTCTAGAAACTAGATATTTTCATGGATAAATATCTAGATATTTTCTACACATACAAATATCTAGATTTTTCCTATCAAATATTTCTAGATTTTTCCTACCATATTCTAAATTCTAGATATTTTCTTATACATATTAATATCTAGATGTTTTACATATATACATCTACTAATACCAAATTTGCATTGTATTTTAACACTCCCCCTCAATGCAAATTTTCTTTCAACGATGTCTTGCAGACCATTCCAAGTGCTTCTCTGAATTTTGTAAACTTCGGTTTACTTAAGCTCTTGGTGAATATATCTGCAACCTGTTCATCTGTCTTTGTTGGCATCATCTTGATTTTTCCTTCAAGGACCTTCTCACGAACATAGTGATAGTGCATTTCTATATGTTTTGTTCTTGCCTGAAAGACTGGATTCTCTGCTAGTGGTATAGCTGATAGGTTATCGCAGAAAAGCTCTACTTGATAATCAGTTGATTGGTGAAGATCTTCCATTAGTTGCTTCAACCACATAATTTCTTGTGTTGCTGATGCCGCCGATCGATATTCTGCTTCAGTGCTTGATAAGGATACTGTTGGTTTTCTCTTGCTGCACCATGATATTACTCCCGATCCAAGACTAAACATGTATCCAGTTGTTGACCGTCGTGTATCATAGTCTCCAGCATAATCGGCATCACAATATCCAGTCACGTGACATTCTTTTGTTTTCTTGTATAAAATACCAAAGTTAATAGTGCCTTTAACATACCTTAAGATGCGTCGTACAACATCAAGGTGAGGCTTCTTCGGATTGCTCATGTATCGACTAACCACTCCAACTTCATAAGATATGTCTGCCAGGCTTAGTGTGAGATAAATAAGACTTCCGACCAACTTTCGATACATGGTAACATCTTGAAGACTTTTTCCTTCATCTGCTCGTAGTTTTATATTCGGATCCATCGGAGTTGAGATAGGTTTGCAATTAAGCATTCCGTACTTTTGTAAAAGATCTCGCGCATATTTCTGTTGTCCCAGAAATAATCCTTCTCTTTTCTGCTCTATTTCGAGTCCAAGAAAATGTTTGAGTTCTCCAAGCTCCTTCATATGAAATCTGATAGACAGATTCTCTCTTGTTCTTTGGATCTCCTCATAGTGATCTCCCGTGATGATTAAGTCATCCACATATACTAGCACTATGGCTAGTTTTTCTTGATCTTGTTTCACAAATAAACTAGAATCTGAAGGAGCAACTGTGAAACCACTTTGTACCAAGAACTCGCCAATCTTCCCGTACCAAGCTCTTGGAGCCTGCTTTAAGCCGTATAGTGCTTTCTTTAATTTGCAGACATGCTCGGGATGGATTTTGTTCTCAAAGCCTGTTGGTTGATCCATATAAATGTCTTTGTCAAGTTCTCCATGTAAGAAAGCGTTCTTAACATCCATCTGCCACAACTTCCAAGATTTGCTAGCGGCTAAAGCTAGTAGAACTCGAATTGTTGTGATCTTCGCCACTGGACTAAACGTTTCTTCATAATCCAGCCCATATTGTTGAGAAAAACCTCTAGCAATAAGTCGAGCTTTATACCTTTCAATTGAGCCATCTGATCGAGTCTTCACCTTGTAAACCCATTTACAAGCTATTGGTTTTACATCTTTTGGCTTTGGAACTAAATTCCATGTCTGATTTTCTGTTAGTGCATTAATTTCTTCTTCCATTGCTTTCTGCCACTCTTGACTTTGTGCTGCTTCTTCATAAGTGGAAGGCTCAATAGGTATTGATTCATCCACATGAGCAGCATTGGTATACCTCGGATTAGGTTGTCTCGGCCTTGTTGATCTCCGTAGTTCTTGTACATGCTCCTCGACATCCATTTGGCTTGGACGAACCTCCTTTGATACAGATTGATGCACACCAGATTTCCATGGACTCGTTTCCTTAGAGTACGACTCTTCTCCTTCTTTAGTTGGATCTACTATTTGCTCTTTACGTTCTTCTATTTCTTCTAGAACTTCTTCTAATCCATGAGATTCTGGAAGCTCTATCTTTTGAGGTGACCACCATGAAGAAGCTTCATCAAATACCACATTTCTTGAAGTATGGCACTTTCCAGTATTTGGATCACAACATCTCCATCCTTTTCTTGATTCATCATAACCGACAAAAATGCATCGAATTGCCTTCTTATCAAATTTGCTTCGTAGATGATCTGGCACGAAGACATAGCATACACATCCAAAAACCTTGAGATGGTTGACTGTTGGCTTGATCTTCCATAATTTTTCATAAGGTGAAATATACCCCAACTTTGTTTGTGGGAGTCTGTTAATCACGTACGACGCCGTCCTCATACATTCGGCCCAAAATCTACCTGGTATATTCTTACCATGAAGCATACTTCGACAAGTTTCGGCAAGGTGGCGATTCTTGCGTTCCGCCACTCCATTCTGCTGTGGAGTATTGGGGCAAGTTAATTGCCTTCTGATCTTGTGCTTCTCAAGATAGATATTGAACTCGGTTGATAAATATTCTCCTCCATTATCTGTGCGTAAGCATCGAATCTTAGTATTGAGCTCACTTTCTACCTTGTTCTTGAACTCTTTAAACTTCTGAAAAGTCTCCGACTTTTCCTTCATAAAGTAAACCAATACATACCTTGAGAAGTCATCAATGAATGTCACCATATACTTCATACCTCCAAGTGATGTTTGTTTCACTGGGCCGAAGACATCTGAGTGTATGAGCTCTAGTGGTGTCTTGGACTGATGCACTGACTCCTTGAATGGTAATTGGTGAGCTTTGCCAAATTGACATCCAGCACATATTGTATCTGTTCGGATATCAATTTGAGGAAGCCCATTTACTATGCGTTTCACCATCATGTCCTTTAACTTATTGTATCCCACATGTCCAAGACGTTCATGCCACAGATCAGCCATCTCATTCTTTCGAGTCTTATCCACATATGCTGTTTCAGCAGATAGTACATAGACCGACTCTATTCTTCTTCCTTGCATAATTGGATTGCCAATCACCTTCACTCTCTTGAATACGGACACATCTTCTGGTCCAAAGAGCACATAATTCCCTTCTGCTGTCAATTGTGGTACTGACAGTAAATTCTTCTTTAGGCCAGGGACAAGATACACCTTCTCGAGTTGAAGCTTATAAGATCCACCTTCACTTGGAATTATTGTCTTTCCAATGTGAGAAATAGACAACCTTGAATTGTCGGCTGTCAACACGACTCTCTTTCCTTTGTAATCCTCCATTTCTTGCAGCTTCGTCTCATCGTTGGTCATATGATTTGAGCACCCAGAATCGATGATCCAATCATCTTTGTAGTTTATTTTTGACTTTAAAGTTGTTGTAAGAGCTTGATCATCTATGTCAGCTTCAACAGAGAGTCCAGCTTCTGCATCCCATGTTTCCTCATTAATGGTTGCTTCGAATGTGACCTCTTTCTTCTCATCTCTTGCGGCGGACACATTTCCTTCGAAAGTTCGCCTTCTGGGGAATCTACAATCTCGAGCAAAATGACCCTTCTTGCCACAATTGAAGCATTCACCATTCTTTCTCTTATCATTTTCCCCATATTGTTGGCGATGATCTCTTCTTCCTTGTTGAGCTCCCCCTGAAGCGTTGCCTTTTGATTTTGGGTGACCCTTCCACCCATATGTCTTACTTTCTTTCATCGCCTCTTGTCTTCGAGATGTTGCTTTCTTCTTATTGGTGAAAAGTGCATCTTCTCCGTCTTTTATGGTTACTTCATTCATCTGCTTGGCTAATGCCTCTTGATTAGCCAATAGATTCTCCAGCTCTATTAATGATGGTTGAGTAGGCCATCCTCTCACAGCGGCTATAAATCCATTATACTCGGATCTTAAGCAGTGGATGATAATTCTCTTCATCCTTGCATCACTCACTTTCTCTTCAAGAGCAAGCTGAGATAGCTCACGGCAAATAGATTTCACCTTGGTGAAATACTGGGAAATAGACAAACTTCCTTGTGAGATACCCGCGAGCTCATTTTCAAGAGCTGGAGGCGTGCTTCATTCTTCTTTGAAAATAACTTGTCAAAAGTTTCTCAAGCTGCCTTCGGTGTTTTCTCGTCACGGATGTGCTCCAATAGATCCTCCCCGATTGTAGTCTTCAGTATAAATAAAGCCTTCCCAGCCTTGATGTTCCATTTTCTCAAGGCTTCAGCATTTTCCTTTGGTGGAGGCGTTGTGTCACTGCCAGCAACTATTTCCCATAAATCATGTCCTTGTAGGTAGGATTCTATACAAGTCCGCCAATAACCATAGTTGTGGTTATTGAGACTCTTGATACCACTGCTCGTACTTGCAAGATCTGCCATTATGACGTCCAACGTCCAATAAGCTTGGTCCCTGACCGATGAGCTTTCACAGTTCCTAACTGTGCTCCGACAGAATCTCCCTTAGAGCCTTGGTGAAAACAAGTCGATGTAAACGTCTAACGTTTACCGATTTCCTCCAATAGAAATGGTCCCGAACGACCCGCTCTGATACCAATTGTTGGAAGCTTCGACGAGCCCAACACACCCACTATAGAGGACCTAGGTTATACTCACTCACTAGACCAACACTTTGACGTTGGTTAGCCTTTAATTTTATGAATTCTTAGTGCACAATAGTACTTAGGCGACAGTGTCGACCATATATCATTTTGGCGGTATAACCGACCATGTATCACTTAGGCGGCAGAGCCGACCATATAATAAAAATAACACAAGTGCACTAAGAACTCAAACATGAACTAAGGCTTAACCGGAAAACTTAACAAAGAACACTTTTATTAATACAAAGAAACAATTACAATATTATGGACTCAACTCACACTCTTATTTCTTCACAACTTCTACTTCTAACTCTTCTTCACTTCTTACTTCTTCTCTACTTCACACTTCACTTACTCACACCTTACACACAAATGAAATCAACACCCATATTTATACTACTCCATGGAACATTCTAGAAACTAGATATTTTCATGGATAAATATCTAGATATTTTCTACACATACAAATATCTAGATTTTTCCTATCAAATATTTCTAGATTTTTCCTACCATATTCTAAATTCTATATATTTTCTTATACATATTAATATCTAGATGTTTTACATATATACATCTACTAATACCAAATTTGCATTGTATTTTAACAATAAATGTTACTCCCTTTTTGTATGTTATATGGTCAAATCTAATCCATTTCATAATCTAATACTTGTATTCTAACGGGAAGATGCTTGTTAAGAAGGACAGGCTCGAGTCATTTCATCATATAATAGTTGTAATCTACATTATATCTTTTGCTATGTCAACTCATGATTTTGACTATCACGGTGCTTTTTGTAACGGTACATCCTTATTGTATTCTAATGTTACTTCAATGCACTCAATTCTCAACTTATCACGTTTCTGAATAATTACTCGCCCTATCGCTTCCGCCAAAGGAATATATTTAGTGATAGAGAGTAATCTTCGGATTTTTTTTATTTCGGAATAGTTATGATAGGAAGTAATCTTATGATTCGTTATTTTGTAATTTGACCATCATTTTACTTCAATGGCGGGTGGTATTATTCGGATTCGCTATTTCATAATCAATTGACAAAATTACGCGGTTAGTCTCTTACATTTGTTTCATATTTCACATTTGCCATTAATATTTTTTTTTTACTTGGTCACCCACATAGGCGGATCCAATGCATTAAGAGGGGGGCGCCCGCCCCCGGTGGATTTCGAAATTTTAGTGGAAATTTTTTCGGTTTTTCGATTTTGCCCCCGGTGGAAAAAAAATTTTGGCCCCAAACCCTTCATATTTTGCCCCAAAACCTCCATATTTTGCCCCAAAATCTTCGTATTTTGCCCAAAGACTTTTCAATTTTGCTAAAAAAAAAAACTCTATATTTTGCCCCAAAACCTCTAATATTTTGCAAAAAAAATTCCCTACGTTTTAAAAAAAAAATCGCCCCGGTGAAAAATTTTCCTGGATCCACCACTAGTCACCCAAGTATCATAAACTACACGGTTGATCTCTCTTACTAACACCCGTTAGAAAAATCCTGTTAAATCTTAACACATGATGGTAGTTTTGTCCAATCATTTTTCTTTTTCACTTTCACTCCATTCTTCAATTCCTCCCCAAACCCTAGTTTAATTCCATACAAAATCAGAAACATAAACAAAACTTAAAACAAAATCAATCAGATGGAATATTAACAAAACAACAATTTTAATATGCTTAACAAAACATAATCAAATAAAGTTATAATCTGCGATGCTTAAACCAGCGTGACTATATCTAAATATATATCTAATTTAATAAAATCAACATAAAATCAAATTTATTTTAATAAGTTTTTAGGTATGTATATATGTGTATAGCCCTTGACGCGAGGGAACGCCAAAAAGGCTGACCTCTGCTAACTACGACATATTAAAGAATTGGATTCTTCTAATTACAGTCCTTGATGCCGTCATTAAGAAATTGAGACACGCAAAACTCACTTGTACATTAAAAATAAATGTCCACTTTCTGCAGATAACTACATGCGACTAGCTTAATGTACAACTACTATATGAATCAAATTAACTCTTAATCATTAGAAAAATCGCAAAGAAGTTTGGGAAAATGGTTTTTTAAATCTATGCAATACCATCTCAACACATCTACATCTACATCTACATCTACATCTACATCTACACTCTACATCTACATCTACATCTACATCTACACTATATATTAAAGCAAAGTGGTAATTAAGTAAGATTGTCAAGAAAATTCTTTCAAGAGATAATCTCATCCATTAGATAAAAAATTTTAATCAAGATCTAATGGTTATAATTTGCCTTAAGTAAGAATTGTCTCTCTCTTATTAAGATAGAGATAAAAATACAAATCTGCCCCTACTTTTTAGGAACTATCGCACATAACAAAACCGTAAGCCTGGCTTGTTTTGTTCATTCTTTCAGAACGTCAACATCACAGCGGTTGAAGAGAAAAACCTACTAGCTTTCTCTCCCATTCTAATTTCTACGTATTTATTTTTGTATAAATCTCATACAATCGATGATAAAATTCGCGAGTCTGTACCAAATTTACTTTCTACAACAACAAAATCGTATGAGAAAGAGGTGTTTCAATTTGGATGGTGTTAGGAATCTCATCAGTGTCGCTTGACGATGAAATCGATTGATGGCGAAATCTTAGAATCTCTTGCCGTCAATTAATTAGGTATGTTCCACGCTAAATATATTGTTTGATCCACAATCGTTGATTACTAAAGTCAGCCTCTCCTACTTATGTTCTGTTTATTGCATGTAATCCTAATTTGAAAGGATTGTCAATCGTCAGTTAAGTCGGGAATTCGATTACTGGTTACCAAGTGTATCACCAGAACTTATTTACTAATATTTTTCAGCAATAATTCCTTTTTTTGTCTATAACAGGTGACCTCTCATGAATGTATGAACTATCCGGGTAATTAAGTTAATGTGTGAACCGTAGGGAGGAAAAAAGTTCATTTAAGTTCACTATAAACTACTATCGAGTTCATTGTTATTATTATAAAATAAAGTAAAGAGATTTTAGATTTATGTTATACCCTGCATATTATTATTATTAGGATAGGAGGTTTATGCTTAGGTTTTATATAATCATTATATTATAATCATTATAATATAAATTAAATTTAATATTATAATATAATTACAGAACATGTCTTTTTTATTATGTAGGTTATTAATAATTAATGAAACAAACTAAATCGCCATAAACAGGATATATGATTATTTTTATGAGAGGTTGTGTATATCACTTACTCATTAGTTTTTTTCTTCTTATGATTGCAGTTATCCCGCCTCACACATTGGAAGAGATCGAGAGGAAATTCATATTCTGAGCATGTATCAACATTCTGAAGGAAATACAGGGCGAGTATTAGAACATCTGAACGAGTTTTATTCAGTATATCTGGCGAATGAACCCCAACTTATGAATTTTATTTAACTCTCTGTTCAAAACAATATTTCTCTACAAAAAATGATGAATATGGATAGGCAATAAATAATTACTTTTTACATGAAAGTCATGGTGAAGTTCCACAAATATTAGGGTTCAGTATCTACAAAACAGTTTACTGCAACTCTGCCCCCGGTTATTGAAGTAAGTAATAAGTTTGGTTCACAGCATTTGTCTTGTTTCAAATAAATGACAATTTTTTGTTTGTTTGTATTGTAGATACATTTTTATTATTTTTGCTTCCAGGTGGATTTGAAACCGCACTCAATTTCAGTGGATGAGGATCCTGATGAAACGACAAGGAAAGCCAATGTATGTTTATCCAATTCTTTTAAACTTTGGAAGGAAAATGACCTAAATTGACCCGTTTGTAAATCAGTTATAAGTTGGTGCTGCCTGCTCTTTTGAAACTTACGTATTTGCCTTGTGATAAAATTTTAGGATGACTTTAAAGCACAAAGTGAATCGAGAGTTCCTTCATAGATACACAATTGCTGACAAGGATGCAGATTTTGAGAGTGTTTTACAAAATGGCATTCGATAGATACCTTCAGGTGGTGCAATTATCGTTAAGTCTAGCAAAAGCAAGGTAGAAAAACACCCTGAAGAATCCAAAAGGAAATATGAGAGAAACAAGGATGGAAGTTCTTTCAAATTGTCAAAGAAGAAGGAAAGAACATCTTAATGTAACTTGCATGTAGATGTTGTTAAGACCATGTACATTTTCTTTTTTATATAAAGGCAATACACATGTACCTTTCTAATCTCTATTTTTCTGACATCCATAATTCATTGTCTATAAATTTGACCGTTTACCCTCCTACATATAATAACGTATTTTATTTTATTTTATTTTATTTTATTAATGATAACACACCCCCATCGAAAGTTAACTTTATGCCCATGTTTTGTTCATAGGATACATAGAGGAGTTCTTAAATGCACCCATTGGATCAATATCTCTGTTTCGATTCACCATTGTTATTGATCAATTGTTTAACTTCACTTTCTCTGACCACTATAATTGTTACATACTTGTAGACTTGATTTTGATGGTAAAAGGTAAATTTGGGTTAAATGCTTAGTTGTGTGTCTATCCGCTGATTTTGTCATATTTGCTAAATCGGTTAGTTAGTAGTACTATTAGAGGGATCCATTTCAGCAGATAGACTACCCATACATATATGACAAAATTTGCCACAACCGTGTTTTCAACTAAAAATTGGCATTGAAGTTACAAACAAAATAACAATTATGTGCACATGTTTATCATCAAGTACTTTGAGTGTTTTTTTTAATATTACATCGATAATTGAAATTTACTGACCTAAACTCGCGAATTCGCGGGTATTTGTGACGACCCGGAATTTTTTGACCAAAATTTAAACTTAATCTTTACATGATAACATTATTCCGACATGATAAGTAATAAATTTTGACAAGTTTTAAAACTTCTGAAATGAGTTTCATACAAACAATTGACCAACCATTTGTTCGACGATTCACGGACGTCATGACTTGTATTAAACATATACTTATGTATATATATGGATATATGGATTATATCTAACTTGAATATATGATAGTTAAGTACCTCATTAAGTATATTAACAAAGTATTATATATATATTTTCATACTACTAATTTAAAGAGTTTTTGAACAATATATATGTTACTATTTAAACCACGTAATTAACTTATGTTAAAATGTATTTACATACAATGTATTACGAGTGTAAATACATCCTAAAAAAAGTATTGAATACACTTTATAATATACAAATACATATAAAGGATAGCTATACTCATATTTCCATTCAATTTCCTCAAGAATTCTACTCGTATTCATACGGCATTTTTACCCATATTATACACAGCTTTTAGAAGTATTTACTATTAGTATATACCAATAGAAATCTGCAATTATTTGTGTAATATGTCATCCATGACCTAATTAATTTAATATGTCATTCATGACTTAATACATTTTAACTTATCTTAGATATTTTCACTAAAAACTAAATTTTCAAGCCTATAAATAAGCACCATTTCTAACTCATTTTTACACATTCATTTTCCAAATTTTACTTCCAATTTTCACACACACTTGCAAGAACTCTCTCAAGT
This sequence comes from Rutidosis leptorrhynchoides, assembly GCF_046630445.1. Lineage (NCBI taxonomy): Eukaryota > Viridiplantae > Streptophyta > Magnoliopsida > Asterales > Asteraceae > Rutidosis > Rutidosis leptorrhynchoides. The sequence continues at coordinate 416,922,089 of NC_092337.1, read as the reverse complement.
TTTGTTCTACTACTTCTTTCCAGTAACTTTACATTCTAAACTTGAGGAAAAAACTCTACTTCAACTCTTGTTCAATTCATATGTTTATAGCTATCTATATAAGAGTTTATAAACTAGAACATAGTTTAGTTGATTCTAAACTTGTTTGAAGAACTAATCTAATCTTTCTAACTTAACTCTAATAACACTTATTTATATGTATTATGATTTTATATTAAGTTAATATAAGAACTTATAACTTGTACGTATGAAGAACACCTTGAAACTTAACATATATCGTTTAATCTCCATTCGATAAAAAGCGGGCTGTTTTGGGTTGGGAATTAAAAACCTATCTTAGACTTTGAGTTCGAGGCTAAGACTTTGGAAATATGTTAATATATGTAAATAAGACTTCCAGTATTTTTTTTCATGATTTTAAACAAAGTGAAAGTATTTTATCAAAAATCATATATTGGGTGGGTGCCGGGATTCTTCCAAATCTGTCCACCGGCACAAAAAGAGAGTAAAACTCTGAATATTAATACATGGGCTGAACTTTTCGAATTGTTTTTGAAAAATTAACTTCTTAAGGAATCCATAGCAATTTGATTCACTTTAAACGGACTTGTAATGAATATTTGGCGAGCAAAACAAAATCTGCTAAAATTAACGTTGTATGGACGAAATTTATATTGTAAAAACTATATTAACCATATCCTTGCTAACTTTTCCTATATCCTATATATATTTGGACATGTTATCATTAGTATAACAAAATATTATAATCTTAGTTAATTCCGAGATAGTATATATATATATATATATATATATATATATATATATATATATATATATATATATATAATAATAATCTTGGTACATTCCATGACAATAAGTATACAATACGTTTTGATAAATTTTAAGACAATAAGTATACAATATGTTTTGATAAATTCTAAGACAATACGTATACAATACGTCTCTGGGTTGATGCAAAGACAATATGTATGCAATACGTCTTGGGGTAATTCTAAGATTATATATATACCGATTATTGGACTGTTGGACATTTCGTACTATTTTGGACTACTAATAAAGGACTACTAACATAAAAATGTTAAAAATTAATATATGAGTATTCTATGAACTTGTTTTATTTTATTCACATGTTGTATTATTATCTGAATCATTATTATTGTTATAGGTTCGTGAATCCAAGGACGACGACCATATTTTTAATAAGCTGAAAACTTATTATTAATATACTTACTACCGTGAGTATATAATCTCATTTTTAAACTTTAAAAATATTTTGGGATGAGAATACATGCATTTTATATTTTACGCCATGGACACAAGTACTTAAAATATATTCTACGTTGAGTTGTACCACCTTGCATATCTTCCCTAATAGCTTGGTAACTAATATTTACATGTTGTAAGAACATGTAAGCGCGAATCTTATTGATAGATCTATCGGGTTTGACAACCCCAACCGGGCTAGTCGCTCTAGTATCGTAAACGGTTGCATAGTACTTCGTTTTTACTACACTTGGTACAGTGTAGGGAGATTTCATAATAAAGGGAATATGCCACATTAATTGTTAAGTATGGTTACCGAAGCGCTCAACAACTTATAGAATACTTTTATACACTTGCGAGTGTACGGATATTTATGGAAACTGGAATCTTGTGGTCTATACTTATATTGATGCTAGCTTTAAACCTATATATCTCACCAACCTTTGTGTTGACTGTTTAAGCATGTTTATTCTCAGGTCCTTAAGAAAGTCTTCCGCCGTTGCATTATCTGAGCAAGCTGTGCATGAAGTCTCATGCTTTTGTCTAAATGAAGTGTTGCATTCAATAAAACCTTTGTCATGTATTATATTCGACTGTTATGTCACGTGTGTAGTATTTGGAAACCGATGTATTTTGGGGATTATTTCTTAAATAATCGCCCACTTGTTTAAAACATGCATTATGTATAATAATAGTGTGCTTTTTAAGAAAAAAATGCAATATTTTCTAAAACGTATCATATAGAGGTTAAATACCTCGCTATGGGACCAATGAATAACGTACTGCGTTTATAGTAATATGGACGGGTTGTTTCAGTTGGTATCATAGCGGTGGTCTTAGCGAACCAGGTCTTGCATTAGTGTGTCTAACGAATAGTTATTAAGATACATTAGTGAGTCTGGACTTCGACCTTAACTGCATGTTAAAAGTTTTGCTTATCATTTCTAGTCAAAAATCATCTGCTTATCACCCTTAGAAAATTACCTGCTTATCATTCTTAGTCTAGACACATCTTACTGCATTGATTGCATGAATAGTGTATAGACGAAATTCATATCTTAGCGTATCTGTTACTGTAAACTTTGCCTAACATATTCCGTAAATTCCTCCGTAATCTATGAAATCTTTTGCTTTATATATATAGATATTCTATGTAATTAGAATACCATCCGATAGCCGGAAATTATTTCATATCAAAAAATCCTTTATTCAATCGTACGAAATGGAACTCTCCACTAGTTCAAGTCCCTCAAATTCCGATATGGAGTTTCACTCGAGCTCCGAAAGCAGTGTGACCGGAATGGATCAACCAATTAGCCATCATCTATTTTGGATGAATTGGGATGAGTTCGTAGTCTACTTAATCATTGGAGACAAGAAGAACATGATCCCTTCCTTCCACCACATTGCCCTCTTTGTGAAGAACCTGAAGCACTTACCGGCGAACCTGTTTGAGACACCATTTTCTCTCTCATTTCTAGAGTGTCTCATCACGATTACATATTATCTCACATTCTAGATCTTATTCACCCACTCGTCCAAACCACCAATCATCCTGGAGTAATAGAAGAAGTCGGCGAGCTTCGCGCTCGGGTAATGGCTTTGGAGAATATGGTACAAAGGTTACAAATACCAGCAGCGGCACCGGAAACAACAGTACCATCACCACCACCAACAACAACATCCGCATCCCACACCTCAACATCCCAATCTGTACCTCGAGCATCAACATCACACGCACCCTAGATACCAAGGAGTACCAACAACAATAACCGATGAAGTATTAATTTATAACTTCATTGGAGAAACATTATGTGGCAATTATGTAATCTCTAATGTTAGATATTATTCATTTCTAATTCCATCCTAAGATCAAATGAACTTAACTCATCAAATCTGTATTACATCTGAAGAAAATAAACATATATTTTCATAAAGATTGTAATAAAATTCTCTGGTACAAAACATTACTTGTGAATTTTTTTAACGGGTAGGTAATACCCGAGAGATACATAAAAATTCACAATCAATATGTTATATCCTTAGATTCTGATTCAGCTAATCATCAACTATACTCACTACTTTCACAACAATATACATTCTTTCATAGAAATCAAAACAACCATTTTTATCAAAATTTGATTACATATTCTAATTTTGACAAATCAAAATCCAAGTCAAGATTTAACAGAAGACATCACTCTTAGATTCCTACATCTTTCAAAGCTATACTTTAACTTCAAAATTATGCTAGAACATCATATATATATTAACGATTACAATCTGTGTTCAAACCCTTCGAAATTCCTGAAGACACTTCAAATAATGAACAATCGAGATGATGATCCAACCACATGTTGCCCACAGTTATGTATCTGAAAAACTCTCAAAACCAAAGTCATAGTTTAACACGTATCCGTGTCAGACCCTTTGACATTTATTAGCTAAAATAACTTTTCAATCTCTTTTCAGAATAGACAGTTTTGTCACTGCTCCAGCAAATCAACTTCAATTGTTCATTCGAATAAGCCTTATTATAACGATTACCCCTTCATCATTGTTACCAGGGAACCTTTTCATATCTCGCCACATTAGCAGTAAACTTATCAACAACTTCATTGATCTTTAAGCCTCTCCGAAAAATCACGATACTTATTCATTGAAACTTTATCAAGTACTCATCTACAACTTGTAACAATGATTGTCATACCAACTACTGGGGATTAGCAATTAGTATTTTGAATTTTGTAGCAATTTTACGCCAACAGTTATATATATACATATAACGTCTACCTCAAAGACTTACAGACTTCGAATGTGAAGTTTCTGAAAAACACCCTAAACTGCGAACCAGTTCTCCAAATTTTGGAAAAATGCTGATGAAGCAGCAAAAACTGTAAACGATCTTAATAGTCAAAAGTTTGATGATAAAGAATAGTGTGTTGGCAAAGCTCAGAAAAAGAAAAGGTTTGGAACTGGAAAACGAATTGAGCAAACTATGAAGGAGACTGTGGATAAATTACAAAGACAAAATCTACCTTCAAAGAATCCAAATGATTCAGTGTCTCTGAAATCCTTAGCAATTACCTTGCTCTTTACTCTAAAACCCTTGCGGACGATATTCTTTATCATCCTCTTATCTTAAATATTCTAAGATATCATCATATCTTTCATTATAAATATCCTCCATATTTCTGAAGATATTTTCATAACTATTCTTAACTGAAATCTTTTATCTCTCCGCGATATCAGTATTACATCAGAAAGGAAATTGTTTTAGTTTCTAAATTCTGAAACCTTCGAGTGTAAAATATGAATGTTTTTGAAGTAGTGTTGAGAACTGAAGCATGAGTTAGTATAATATAATGACACTTGATCAACATGATTATATTACAGTAAGTCATGCTGAGTTTCTAAATGGAACGTGATGATTCACAGACCATAACGTCATCATGTGCCATGTTACACGACTCTTGTATTCTACCTACCCTCTAAACATATCAAGAAAATATTTTTCTTGATGATTCGGTCTTTTCCGAGGTATTCTGGTAATTTGACAAATCAAGATCGTGCCATTACAATTTCCTTCTTAGAACATTAACGATGTTCATTCCAAAAATTCATGTCTACGAATTCTGGACCATTATTCGCTTGACTTAAAGTCGGGAAGAGAAAACAAAAGGATGAAGCTCCAAAATAGAAATGGGAGTATAAATCGCAGCAAATAGGAGAGAGCATTAACTGTGGATGTCAGTGATTATAGAAAGACAGAAGCAGGGATTCCGAAAATAAAGCCCAACAACAACTCAGAAATTACAAACCGTGTATATCGATGCATATAGCAATATAAAGATATAGGAGAACTAAAAACACTATAAAACCAAGAGTATAGTAGAAGTAAATAGATTCTTCCGGTGGCAGATGAAAAAGAAGAATGACAGATATGAAAGTTAGGAGTATATCAAGAATCAGAACTTGATGGAGCATATTGACAAATGCTTTAAAGTATGAATTGAGGGAGGAAGAATAGAAGTTATGAGTTGTAAAAATAAGGAAATGAAGAGGGTGGATTTAGTGAAATATCCGACAGGGCAATCAAAACAGATTATCGCATTTAACCAAAGAGGATCCTAATTTCCTTAATTTTCGAAGAATCAAATCTTATTTAGATTTCGAAGATTTTCTTCTAAAATTCCTTGAATTCTAAAAATCAACCGTGGCTACGTCACCGGATAAGACGAACATGTATTTACTCATTTTCACTCTTTTGCGATAGCTTCACTCGTACTCTTCACAAAATCAAATTGATTTATCTATATTACCCAATGATGATAAAACTCTAATTTTCAGCTCTTATGCATCATGAAAACATACTTATTTTCAGCCATGACGATCCCAATCAAATTTCGGGACGAAATTTCTTCAACGGGTAGGTACTGTGACGACCCGGAAATTTTCGACCAAAATTTAAACTTAATCTTTACATGATAACATTATTCCGACATGATAAGTAATAAATTTTGACAAGTTTTAAAACTTCTGAAATGAGTTTCATACAAACAATTGACCAACCATTTGTTCGACGATTCACGAACGTCATGACTTGTATTAAACATATACTTATGTATATATATGGATATATGGATTATATCTAACTTGAATATATGATAGTTAAGTATCTCATTAAGTATATTAACAAAGTATTGTATATATATTTTCATACTACTAATTTAAAGAGTTTTTGAACAATATATATGTTACTATTTAAATGACGTAATTAACTTATGTTAAAATGTATTTACATACAATGTATTATGAGTGTAAATACATCCTAAAAAAAGTATTGAATACACTTTATAATATACAAATACATATAAAGAATAGCTATACTCATATTTCCGTTCAATTTCCTCAAGAATTCTACTCGTATTCATACGGCATTTTTACCCATATTATACACAGCTTCTAGAAGTATTTACTATTAGTATATACCAATAGAAATCTGCAATTATTTGTGTAATATGTCATCCATGACCTAATTAATTTAATATGTCATCCATGACTTAATACATTTTAACTTATCTTAGATATTTTCACTAAAAACCAAATTTTCAAGCCTATAAATAAGCACCATTTCTAGCTCATTTTTACACATTCATTTTCTAAATTTTACTTCCAATTTTCACACACACTTGCAAGAACTCTCTCAAGTTTTGTTCTACTACTTATTTTCAGTAACTTTACATTCTAAACTTGAGGTAAAAACTCTACTTCAACTCTTGTTCAATTCATATGTTTATAGCTATCTATATAAGAGTTTATAAACTAGAACATAATTTAGTTGATTCTAAACTTGTTTGAAGAACTAATCTAATCTTTCTAAATTAACTCTAATAACATATTTATATGTATTATGATGTTATATTAAGTTAATATAAGAACTTAAACCTTGTACATATGATGAACACCTTGAAACTTAACATATATCGTTTAATCTCAATTCGGTAAAAAGCGGGCTGTTTTGGGTTGGGAATTAAAAACCTATCTTAGACTTTGAGTTCGAGGCTAAGACTTTGGAAATATGTTAATATATGTAAATAAGACTTTCAGTATTTTTTTCATGATTTTAGACAAAGTGGAAGTATTTTATCAAAAATCATATATTGGGTGAGTGCCGGGATTCTTTCAAATCTGTCCACCGGCACAAAAAGAGAGTAAAACTCTGAATATTAATACATGGGCTGAACTTTTCGATTTTTTTTTGAAAAATTAACTTCTTAAGGAATCCATAGCAATTTGATTCACTTTAAACGGAATTGTAATCAATATTTGGCGAGCAAAACAAAATCTGCTAAAATTAACGTTGTATGGACAAAATTTATATTGTAAAAACTATATTAACCATATCCTTGCTAACTTTTCCTATATCCTATATATATTTGGACATGTTATCATTAGTATAACAAAATATTATAATCTTAGTTAATTCCGAGATTGTGTATATATATAATAATCTTGGTACATTCCATGACAATAAGTATACAATACGTTTTGATAAATCCGAAGACAATAAGTATACAATACGTTTTGATAAATTCTAAGACAATATGTATACAATACGTCTCTGGGTTGATGCAAAGACAATACGTATTCAATACGTCATGGGGTAATTCTAAAATTATATATATATATACCGATTATTGGACTATTGGACATTTCGGACTATTTTGGACTACTAACAAAGGACTACTAACATAAAAATGTTAAAAATTAATATATGAGTATTCTATGAACTTGTTTTATTTTATTCACATGTTGTATTATTATCTGAATCATTATTATTGTTATAGGTTCGTGAATCCAAGGACGACGACCATATTTTTAATAAGCTGAAAATTTATTATTAATATACTTTTACTACCGTGAGTATATAGTCCCATTTTTAAACTCTAAAAATATTTTGGGATGAGAATACATGCATTTTATGTTTTACGCTATGGACACAAGTACTTAAAATATATTCTACGTTGAGTTGTACCACCTTGCATATCTTACCTAATAGCTTGGTAACTAATATTTACATGTTGTAAGAACATGTAAGCGCGAATCCTATTGATAGATCTATCGAGTTTGACAACCTCAACCGAGCTAGTCGCTCTAGTATCGTAAACGGTTTCATAGTACTTCGTTTTTACTACACTTGGTACAGTGTAGGGAGATTTCATAATAAAGGAAATATGCCACATTAATTGTTAAGTATGGTTACTGAAGCGCTCAACAACTTATAGAATACTTTTATACACTTGCGAGTGTACGGATATTTATGGAAACTGGAATCTTGTGGTCTATACTTATATTGATGCTAGCTTTAAACCTATATATCTCACCAACCTTTGTGTTGACTGTTTAAGCATGTTTATTCCCAGGTCCTTAAGAAAGTCTTCCGCTGTTGCATTATCTGAGCAAGCTGTGCATGGAGTCTCATGCTATTGTCTAAATAAAGTGTTGCATTCAATAAAACCTTTGTAATGTATTATATTCGACTGTTATGTCACGTGTGTAGTATTTGGAAACCGATGTATTTTGGGGATTATTTCTTAAATAATTGCTCACTTGTTTAAAACATGCATTATGTATAATAATGGTGTGCTTTTTAAGAAACAAATGCAATATTTTCTAAAATGTATCATATAGAGGTCAAATATCTCGCTATGGGAACAATGAATAACATACTGCATTTATAGTAATATGGACGGGTCGTTTCAGTATTAAACTAGTTTGTGGGTTTAATCGAGAACCGAAGACACCTGAAAACGTACCGTTGGAAATTGATAACCATCGGCGAATGTAATTTTTAGTTGAATTTTCAGAGAGGACTACATCGATTTTCAGTAGGTTGATTGTCAATTTTCAGGGTAAAATACCTTTGCTGCCGTCGTTAGCCGCCTCTGATGTCGCAGCCAACCGTCGCTGTTGTCGCCATAAACTGAGTGGGTGCGCTTTTCTGCCGTCAACCATCGTTGTTGTCGACAAACCTTAAAATCAATTGGATAATGGAATTTGTTGAATTTCATATGAGGTTTGTAGCAATGGTTTACATATGATGAACGAATTATGTGTTGATGTATTAAGTTTGACTTTCAATCCTTGTGATTAAGATTGTTGCAAGTTGCAGGTGAGATGGTGAGTTTTGACTTGAAAGGATGAAGATCATTAAAGTTGGATGACTAAAATAGGCTGATTAATTGAGAATGAGAAAAAGACGAAATTACCCTCATGGTTTATGCACATGTTAACACTTAACGGAGTTTTTTTAACGGTCATTATTGGGAGGAACCAACCGCGTAACCAATGAAAACTCAGCGATCAACCACGCCGAGAAAAAAGATAATTGGAAAAATGTGAAGTATGGAACAATCATTATGGACCGATTGCGTAATTTTATCTTTTACAAACATAAATGATTTCCATTAACTATGTAAATCAAGATACAAACAATCAATCGAATGGTGGTATATACATGATTATACATCAATCAATCCAAAGTAAATAGTAATTACAACGTTCAAATTCCACACAATAAACTTTTCAAGAAATATTCTAAGCAATAACATCTATCTTTCATCTCCATACCAATAGTCTTTCATTTTGGGTCCAGTTGGTCCATCCTCTTCATAAATTTCACTTGGTAGAATCACCAACAATTCCTCAACCAACGATTCAATGATCCCAGTTGAAGAAGCCTCTAACTTCTCAAGCTCGACTCCAATTTCGTACGTTACTTGTGGACCCCATTTTCGAGCATAGTTTAACCACGGTGGTTCAATAACAGAACTAATATATTCAGCCGACACGATTGAGTATTTAGATCCTACGTCCAAAAACATGTTACTTTTTGCAGTATCGTTTCTTAATCCAACCACATCTGTCCCCTGGAGCACAACTCCAGGGGCAGAATACGTTGCATGTCCATGCAACGATGAATACCCTATGAAATTATTAGTTCCATTTTGGAACTCAAGGGACGGGGTATCAACCCACGTCCCTCCACTATGTTCCGAAAAATAAACACGATACAACACACTATTAAAATTGCTAATTCTTAGAGTCACATGCTCCCAATCACCTACATGTTCTCCAATCCTCCCTAGAGGAACATCAATGAGCCCAATTTTGGCAGTTGCAGGTCCATTAAATGGATAAAACACCCATATAACTATATCAGTAAATGTTGCTCCTAACATTGGCTTAACATGTATATAAACCTCACTACTTTCTAGGTCTCCTTTCTTGACTCGCTCCTTCTCGGTCTCATCAACTGGGAGGTCAAGCCAGTATGTTTCATCGTCTGAACCACCTTGAGGTAGGTTCGAACCACTTGGTTCAACGCGAATAGGGCTTGACTCGTCTCCAACATGATACAACAAGACCCCATTGCTAAAATACCATGTTGTCGAAGATGGTAGATAAGTTTCATCAGGATGAAAATATATTCTTGGAGAATATTCTTGAATCAAAGCCTCAATTTGAGTCAAATTAGGCATGGTGGATGATAAAGTATCAAAGTTATTGTTTTTCAAACACGATAACAAAGAATAACTTGTATTATTTTCATCTTCAATTATAAACGTACCTACACTCACTCCTAAAGCTTGTGCACCTCTAGTTTTCGGTCTCGAGCTATAAACATTAACACTGTTATCCGCATCGAATAAGAGAGCGTCAGATTCACATTCATCGGTTAAGTCATTACGAACACACATGATTTTATCAGTTGAAGGTTTTTGTGATGAAGAAGTTACGATATAACCAACCGCACTATATCCATCTGTCGGAGTTGGTAACCAAATGTAGCAAGAATCATTAACACTCAAAACTAGAGTGTAATCCACCGGATTCGCTAGGGTTCCACCGGAAACATCTCTTCCGGCGAGAACCCAACCGAATAGTGGAGTGTCATTAGATTGACAATAACAACCAAGCATCGAAAATCCGTCCGGTATACTCCTTGGCTCGAAAAATGTGACACCATTATCATCGGATCCGATTTTTGAAATTGAGACAATGTTGTTGAAAGATGTTATTTGACAAACTTGAAGTCCTCCTAGATCAATGGTTCCAGATGCAAAACCTTCACCTATGTGAAAAGATTGAAATAATCAAGTTTAGCATAAGTGTTAATTCAAACGAATAATTATTAATTAAGAAATGAAGAATAGAAATGAACCTGCTGGCCAAGATGGTAATGGAGAAGGAAACTTAAATTGTTTATCTATTGAGAGGTTTTTCGTTTGTTTTGTGGTGGTGATGCAACAAAGTATATTTCCCATTGTTAGGTAAGCACTTTCATTTACCAAATTGATACTTAATTACGGAGTAGAATATATATATACATATACACATATATAATTTTTGGATATAAAAATGTGTCTATATGTGGGGTAAGGATTCGTGGAATAATCATATTATGGTAACTCATTAATTATTAACTTTGATATTTTGAATTCGAGTCTTATAAGTTAGCTATTTATAATTGTGTGGAGAGGTTTCCTCACTAGTTAAAATAAAACTCCGTATAATAATATGGAAGAGTAAGTTTGTTATGTAGAATTTATTGTAGAATGTTAAGTTAGGGAAAAATTATTTAAAATTAGTACTAATATGTTTTTTTATATTATACTTATTCAACTTTTTATATTTATCTCATGTCAGAAGAATGGAATGTGAATGTTTAATATTAGAGCAGTGGGAGTGGAGGTCAGTCACCCCACGTCGCACGCTTCGTCGCTAGTCTCCCCACTCCCCACTCTCGTCGCCTGGTGCCGTCCCCCTTCGGTCAGTCGCATAGGCGACGTGAAATGCACCCTTCAGCTTTTTTTTATCCAATTTATTTATTCAATTTTATTTTTTAATGAAATTCAGCTTTTTTTATCTAATTTATTTATCCAATTTTATTTTTTTATGAAATGCACCCTTCAGCTTTTTTTTTATCCAATTTTATTTTTTTATGCAATGCACCCTTCGGCTTCTTTCGATTTGTTTTTTATTTTTAGGACTTGTAAGGTTTTTTTATAATTTTTAGGTTCGTAATGTTTTTCTTTTAATTTTTAGGTTCGTAATGTTTTTCTTTTTATTTTTAGGAATTGTGATTTTTTTTTTATGTTAATAAAAGTTATTTTATTTATGTTAATTTTTGTAATTTTATTAATTTTTGTTATATTTAAAATTATTAAAATAATAATAAAAATAAAAACTGACATACCCCAATTGACATATGTTACCACTCTCCACTTTTTCTGACTCAGCAAATCAGGCCTGACATACCAACTGACCTCAGTCACCACTCTCAGTGCTCTTATATACTCCGTATTATATTTATATTTATATATATATAGTATAAGTATGTATGCAGTTGCATGTTTTTCTTTCCTACTAAAAATATTTAATATATATATATATATATACATATACATATATATATATATATATATATATATATATAGTGAAAGGATCCCTAGAGAACTAGAGTATGTAGAGAACCCATAGAATTCATAGATTGAACTTCAATCTATGTGGAGATTGAGCTTCAATCTATGGAAAAAAAAATACAATCTGGAAAAAAAAAAACTGCAAAAAAAACAGCGAATCTGCACAGAAAAAAAAGTGAATATGCAAAAAAAAAACTGCAAAAAAAGGTCAATCTGCACAAAAAAAAAGTCAAATCTGCACAGAAAAAAGTCGATCTGCAAAAAAAAAACGCAGATTGACTCAATCTGCATAAAAAAAACTGAAAAAAAATCGATCTGTAAAAAAAATAATAAAATAAAAAACTGGAAAAAATCGTCAATCTGCACGCAGATTGACTGAATCTGCAAAAAAAAAAAAAAAATCTGAACAGAAAAAAAAATCTGCAAAAAAAAAAGAAAAAGAAAATATGTGAATCTGCACGCAGATTTAGTGAATCTGCACGAGTTCCATGAGTTCTCTACTACCATGAGTTCTCCATGGATCCTCACCCTATATATATATATATATATATATATATATATATATATATATATATATATATATATATATATATATATATATATATATATATATATATATATATATATATATATATATATATATATATTATAAATTATATGATATATTCATATATATTTATTTATATTATGTATTTATATTTTATATATATAAGGATAATTAGGATATACTTCGTAATTGGGAATATACTTGATGGACATTGAGTGTACGTAACTAGGAAATAAAGGAAACATTTGATGTCACGTAATCTTCTTTTTCGTTTTTTCCATTCTGAGATTGGTGAGAATATTGGTTTGAGTTTTAGGTGAGTTATACATATCATTGACACAAGCTTATCCTTGGTTGCAAACTTGCAATATTTAAGAAAATACAAATATATTAGTAACGAGTGCGGAAGAGTCTTCACATTCGCTTCATTTTATTTTAGTTGGAAGTTACATACCGATAATTGAAAAAAAAAAAATAAATAAATAAAATAAAATAAAATAAAAAAGTAAAATAGTATATATTCCAAACAAAAAACCTAGAGGAGCTTACACCCCCTCTAGCCCTAACAATCCTTCGCCGTTAGTTTATGAGTGTTAGGTCCGTAAAATATTTTAAGTTAATTATAAATATAAATATAAATTAACTAGAAAAGACAACATAATATATACTCCGTATTAACTAAATTAGACCACTCTTATCCATGACGGTCTAGGATCACTGACTGCCACATCAGCGCCACATCAGCACCTTCTTCCCATCACTAACCAACCACTAATTGATAACATCCATGACATGCCCATCACATGGTTCCACCTCTATTTTTTTATATTAAACTTTTATTTTTAACTTATATATAACATTTAAAATCCTAAAAATTAAAATTGTATTAATAAAAAAAATTACAAATTCCTAAAAATAAAAAAAAAACATTACAAATTCCTAAAAATAAAACAAAACATCACAAAATAAAAAAAAATAAAAAAAAACATCACAAAGTCTTAAAATAAAATAAAATAAAGAGATTACAAAGTCCTAAAAAATAAAAATAAAAACATTACAAAATCAAACTACTCATCGTTTTCGTCTTCCTCTTCGTCTTGGTTATTAGTTCCCGAAGGTCCTACTTCATCATTGTCATTGACATGCTCGGGAATTGCCGAAGACCCTGCTTGTGGGTTATGTCTAATACGTGCATTTGGTGGTAAACTCGAAATGTGTTCGATAAGGTTGTCTCAGAGGAAATGATGAATGGTAGAATCTCGTAGTTCTTTGTCCATTCGCAAATGCGTATCGAACCTTTCTCTTTTTGATAATGCACGATGAACCGGTTGATAATCCTCCTCTAACCCACAAAAAGCTCGACCATTATCTTCAGTTATCATGTTGTGTAAAATCACGCACGTATACATAATGCACTGTATCTTCTCGATATAGAATTGTCTTGCAGGACTTTTAATGATTGCAAAACGACCTTGAAGAACACCGAAAGCTCGTTCGATATCCTTTCTTGCTGACTCTTGGTACCTTTTGAATTTTTTTGTTTTGGGTTCAACCATACTTTTGAACGATTTCACAAGGGTCGCCCAATCAGGAAAAATTCCGTCCGCTAAATAATACCCTTTTGTAAAATGATTCCCATTCACCGTATAGTTACACGGTGGAGCTCTATCTTCAAGTAACTCTTTAAATAAATCAGATTGATTTAACACATTGATATCATTATTTGAACCAGCTGGTCCAAATTAAGCATGCCAAATCCACAAATCATACGAGGCCACCGCTTCCAACATTATTGTTGGGTGACCATGATCGTCTCGTGTGTATTGACCTTTCCAAGAAACTAGGCAATTTTTCCAAGCCCAATGCATACAATCTAGACTACCGAGCATGCCCGGAAAACCATGTATTTGCTCATGTTTTGTAATTAAACGTTGAACATCATGAGTAATAGGTTTTCTTAAATATTCGGTTGAAAATAAATGTATAACACTTTTGCAATAATTTTCCAAACAACAGTATGATGTTGTTTCACCAATATGCAAATACTCATCAAAAATATCAGGAGCAACACCGTATGCTAATTGTCGTATAGCGGATGTGATTTTTTGATAAATGGTAAATCCGAGTAAACCGGTTGCATCCCTTCTTTGATGAAAATATTTAAAGTATGAAGGAATAGGTTCATGAGAATAACTGAGTATACCTGCGGATATACGGTTAAACAATCGACGGCTCATTCGAAACCTTCTTCGAAATTTATCTTCGGGGAAGGTTGGTGTGCAGGAAAAGTAATCATTCCACAAGACTGTAGCCCTTCCAGCCCGATCTCTATGAAAATATCTTCTTGGATTTCTCGGAATAGGTTGTTGATTTTCTTCCTTTTCTTCGGCATCTAAAAAATCAAGAATTTCGAGTTGTTGTTGTTGCGGATCGTACGCACTTGTTACTTGTGCGAGGTCTTCTAAATCGTAATCGATATTATTCATTGTTTGGATATTGTTGTAGATAGAGTGTAATATTAATATTGAGTGTGTATTTGTTGTGGAGTTGTGGAGTTATTGTGTTGTGGAGTATGTATATATATATAGGAATTTAAGAAATAAAAATAATATTAAATAATTAATATAGCCGTTATTAATTTGAAAATAGCCGTTTCTTTTACCACCTTCCGTGATTCATATTGTCTTTGCAAAGCAATTCTACGGTCGATCAAGGGCTACTCGATGACTATATGCTAGTATCGGCGGCCTTGAAGGGTGTGGCCAAGCACGGACCAACGGCGGCCACCGATACTAGTCTTCTTATAAAGGAGGGCTATGTAATTTAACAATTCATAAGCTATGAGCTTCTTTGAAAGGCTAGTTGTGTGGAACTTATATTTAAGCTCTATTTTATTGTCGATTTTAGTACCATCCAACAAGTATTTTGATTTATTAAGATTTACTTAAATGCTAGAGTTAGCTTGTCATACTTAGTAACGAGTTCAGAGAGCGTGGAGTAGACACTCGTAAGAGTTGGCTAGCTACTGTCGCGAAAATTGTGGGAGTCAAGGGGGTTGCGGCCCCTTGCAGGGTCAAGGGGCAGCGCCCCTTGTGATTTTCCCGCCAAAAATGAAGAGTTGTGTCTCTTCATGATAACTGCCGAAAAACTGATTATAATTTCAATTTTGGTATATTTTTTCCCCCTCCATTCAGTTTTATTCATAACATATACACAGAAACACTGTATACTTGATTTTGATTTCTTCTTGTCTGGAAACAAGATCATTCTTGTCTTATCCCAATTAGGATTTCATGTTAATCCGAGGATTGTGAGGGCGAAATACTTAATTAGAAAAGTGTTTACGATTCAAGAATAACCAATCCAGATTATCAGTTCCATACCCTATTTCTTACATATATTTTTAATAGTTGTGCCTTTTATCAACTATAAAAAAGCGTATGAATTGTAGTTTATTATTAACACCACTCATATTGGTACCCGTCCTCACCATGTCCTTGAGGGCACAAATATTACCAACCCCGCCCTCACATTACCCTCAGTCATTCGCCCTCAAACATTTCTTCACAGAGCACAACCCGCGGCGAGGAAGGATGTTTTATTTGTTTGCACTTTTAGCTTAAACATTTGTAAATTGATATATTTAATTAATTTGGTGAGTCCATGTGATGGTGAGAAAAGATGTCATAGGTATTAGTGAATATGTCTTGGGGACAAAATAGAAAAAATATGTTAATGTGACACTGACTGAAACGACCTCGACTCATATTCGAAAGACGGCAATTTTTTTTTAACACATATGTGGCGCATCTGACCTCCTGCAGCTCGATTTCAACATATTTTTACCCATTTAAAACCGACTCATATTGTATCCGTCACAACCTGTTAAAGATACTATAATACATACAAAGATTTCCAACAAGTTTAGATATTCAAATACAACCATTGAATTAGACGACCCATTACAAGTGACAAGTAACAAACTCAATCCATTTTGACACAATGACACTAAAAGCATGGTTCTTGGGATATATCTGTAACAACCCAACTTTTTCCGTTTACTATCATTACTTGTCCGTTAAGTATTTAACGGTGTTTACTTAGACTTGTCTGTTTAACAGAATTAAATGCATATTTGATCCTATCGGATTACTTAAATTAATATGTTATATTAATTTATGGATTTGTTTCGGATAGCGAATTAACTAGAAACGTTACTATTAACTTAATCGCCTAGAAATCTTTCAGTTTACGGAACTCATAAAAAAGACAAAATAATTATTTTCAATAATTATTGACTTTACGAAAATTATATTTAATTTATTATTTATTTAGTAAATTAAACTCGGTGAATTCGTTTCAACGACTAGTTAACGTTCCGGAGACCCAGTACGGTTAACGGCACTCGAAATGGACCACGCTTGTACGAGCTAGTAGACAAAACGAGCCCAATGACCCCCCCTAGAAGGGCCATCGGCCGAACCCCCCATGGACCCCCCTTGTTGGACCTTAAATTGCTAATTGGGTCATTAGTGGTGAGATTAGGGCTTAAGGGGACTATAAAAGGAAAAATAGATTTAGAAACCCTCATTCTTTCCCCTTGTTTAGTCGACATCTCTCTCCCCTCTCCCTCTCTTTGGCCGTCGGCCATCACAACACCCCCACCACCATCAAAAGTCGAAATTAGAAGAAACCCCGTGTACGAACGTTGTTCTTTGCATCGTTCCCTACGCGATTGTGTGATCAATTTGATATTTTATGGTATAACTTGTAAGCCTAATTTCTATAATTCAGATTTATGTTCAATTACATAGTGTAATCGAGTCTAGTGCTCAATTAATGGTGTTTTGCGTTGTAGTTTATCGTTTAATCGATTAATTGATATTGTTTGCATGAAAAATGAATTTGTATTTTAATGATATGATAAAATTGACATATGGACTGATCTTTTAATATGTTTAGATGGATAGATATCGAAAAGTTAATAATTTTGGACTTTGATTTTGCTTGATTTCGTTATCGTATGCTCAAGATATGCTTAATCGAAGTTTTGACTAGGTTATGCTCGGAATACAAATTTTCTGACTTGAATGCTTTGTGATTTAGTTAATGAAGAGTGTACTATTGTATTCCTTGAAATGTCCCGTTCAGATTGACTATAAACGTTCCATATTAATTGATTTCGTCGCGAGGTTTTGACCTCTATATGAGACGTTTTTCAAAGGCTGCATTCATTTTTAAAATAACAATAACCTTTATTTTTATCGATAAAGGTTTAAAAAGCATTACGTAGATTATCAAGAAATGATAATCTAAAATATACCGTTTACACACGACCATTACATAATGGTTTACAATAAAAATATGTTACATCGAACTAAGATCTTGAATGCAGTTTTTACACAATATCATACAATCATGGACTCCAAGTCTTGTCCTTAATTTAATATGCAATAGCGAAAGCTCTTAATAATCACCTGAGAATAAACATGCTTGAAACGTCAATAAAAATGTTGGTGAGTTATAGGTTTAACCTATATATTGTCAAATCATAATAATAGACCATAAGATTTCATTTTTACCATAAATATACATCTCATATCAGGCATTTCGCAAACTGCATAGAGATGAAAATTTATTCATATGTTGAACACATGGTAACCGACCTTAACAGGATGCATATAGAATATCCCCATCATTCCGGGACTCTCATCGGATATGATAATTCGAAGTACTAAAACATCTGTACTCGGATGAGGCTTGTTGGGCCAAATAGATCTATCTTTAGGATTCGCGTCAATTAGGGGCCATTTCCCTAATTCTTAGGCTACCAAGCTAAAAAGGGGCATATTCGGTTCGATAATCCAACATAGAAAGTAGTTTTGATTACTTGTGTCTATTTTGTAAAACATTTATAAACTGCATGTATTCTCATCCCAAAAAAAATAGATTTTAAAAGTGGGACTATAACTCACTTTCACAGATTTTTACTTTACCGGAAATAAGACTTGGCCACTGGTAAATTCAGCTTGTTGATATTGAGCTTGTTGTTGGGATTGTTGTTGTTGCGTTTGGTATTGTTGTTGGGATGATTGTTGTAGTTGTTGTTGTTGGAATGGTTTTTGTTGCGTTTGTTATTGCGAAAAATGGTGCGATTTTGGTTGTGGTTGTGGTGTTGATTGTTGAAGCGATAGTTACTGTTGTTGTGTTGATTATTGAAATTGTGACTCTTGTCACTGGGTTCTTCCCACTTTCTCTTGACTTGCTTCATTTTGGCCTCTTCGACCGCCTGCTCCTTAATTCTTTCCTCAATCTGATTTATGAGTTTGTGAGCCATTCGACTTGCCTTTTGTATGGAGGCGGGCTCGTGTGAACTCACATCTTCTTAAATTCTCTCTGGTAACCCTTTTACAAATGCGTCGATCTTCTCCTCTTCATCTTCGAACGCTCTTGGACACAATAGGCACAACTCTGTGAATCATCGTTCGTACGTGGTGATGTCGAAACCTTGCGTTCGTAATCCTCTAAGCTCTACCTTGAGCTTATTAACCTCGTTTCTGGGACGATACTGCTCAGTCATCAGGTGTTTGAATGCTGCCCATGGTAATGCGTAAGCAGCATCTTGTCCCACTTGCTCGAGGTAGGTATTCCACCATGTTAACGCAGTACCTGTGAAGGTATGTGTAGCGTACTTTACTTTGTCTTCTTCAGTACATTTACTTATGGCAAACACCGATTCAACCTTTTCGGTCCACCGTTTCAATCCGATTGGACTCTCGGTTCCATCGAATTCCAAAGGTTTGCAGGCAGTGAATTCTTTGTAGGAGCATCCTACACGAGTTCTTGTGGAATTTGTTCCACTGCTAGAACCAGAGTTATTGTTGTTATTTTGCATTGCAGCTTGCACCGCAGCTATGTTTGCAGTAAGGAAAACACGGAAGTCTTTCTCGCTCATGTTCAAGTTCTGACGAGTAGTCGGTGCCATTTCCTTCAAAAATAGCCAAAACAATTAAGTTAATCATATAGAATATTAAGAGTAGTCAATAGTATTTCGTAGCATAATATGAACTTATTTATAAAATCTTTTTCTTCATATTAGCGTTTTATAGTTTTAATTCGGGTAGTACCTACACGTTAAGTTCATACTTAGTAGCTAATATATAATTCAACTACTACAATTCTATATGAAAAACTGATTACAATAATATTTCACATTCAAACTTATATACAATATTTTGCAAACTTACAATACCGCTATTTTACATATAGCATGAAATATAGCACATAAAAACTTTGATACAAAGTAGTTGCAAAGACAATTCTAGTTAATACGCAAGTCGTTCGACAAAGGCAATAAAGACACGTAATTCATACGTCCAGAAACAAGTCATGCATTCTGGTTTTACTAAGACTACTTCCCATCCTTGGTCTTGTGGAACATAACCGTTGTGGCCGTTGATAAGATAGCATGTTGTAACATCGTCGAAGGGACGAGGGTTTCGTAATGTCCAACAGCCCCGTAATAATCTAAAAACCTTGTTTCTCACCCCAACTACTGAATCCGTCAGTTGTGGGAAGGTTTTATTTAAAAGTTGAAATCCGATGTTCTTTTTCTCACTTTGGTGAGAAGAGATCATCACTAACCTGTAAGCATAACATGCTTCTTTATGTTGCATGTTAGCAGCTCTTTCTAAAGCTCGAAGTCCTAAGTTGGGATGTGTTGAGTCAAAATAGGTTTTTAACCCGTAGCGTAAAATTGCATTTGAGTTCCCCGTATTTAATGCTTTAAAGAAAACACGGCGTAACTTACGATCTCTCCAATGTGATATACCCCATCGTTCAAATGAAAGCCTTTTATAAACTAAGGCATGCCTGGAACGTTCATCAAATATTCTACAAACTAATTTTGCCGTAAATAACTGTGCCGACGAATTCTGACCGACTTTAGACATGATTTCATCAATCATGTCCCCGGGTAGGTCTTCTAAAATTTTGGTTGTCTATCCTTAACATCCATTTTGTTTTTATACTGTAAAAATAGACAAGGGTTAGATTTGTAAAAGATAATTATCAAATAATACAAGCAATTTTCACATACAACATAATAGTACAAGCACACTTATATTACATATTTTATACCTCATGATTACAACTCTTTATTTCGACTCACTTGTTTCTTCCTCTTCGGACTTGTTTCGTTTTGCTAACTTTCTAGGGATATATGGTGATCCCCTAATACGAGCCGTTCTTTTCACAAATTGTGACACCGCTAATTTTTTTTTTTTTTAAAACGTGGCGGAAGCATTATACTATTTGATGTGTGCGATCGAGACCTTTATTTATGAACGGATTTAAGTTGTTTTGTTACACGAATTGATTTATTGTATATGTGGTATTTTATAGATTTTAGGTTGATTTCACACATATATATATAGGCAACTAGTCCTATCCGTGTAGTTTAGTTTGTTGGTAAATCCGATTCGTTCCACAGGGAGATGGAGTGTTTAATGGTTTTTTAATAGTCTTTGATGTCAAACTTAATTAAAGAGGGTTTTGGATTAGGCAATTTATAGTATAACAGTAAAAGCAAATAACTTAACTAAATTACTAAATAAAATTACAAGATTACAATAATTAACTTAAAAAGAAACTAAATGAAATTATGCTAATTATGTTGTGTTAATTATATTACTAAATGGTAATTAGTAAAATAGTAATTTTTAAGAAAACTATATGTTTAGAATTTTATTTTAAGTAATTATTATATAAACTTATTTAAAGTAACTAAAATGCATTTTTTATAAAACTTATATAAATTAAAAGGAAATTAATTAATTTACTAATTATAAACTAGTTACAATTTATAAACTTATACTAATTAATGCTAATTTTAGGATTAAAACATATATTTAAGTATTTTATATTAATTAAAACTAATTATATAATAAAAATAACTAATAACCTAAATTATATATAATTAATTAATCAAACCCTAATTTTTACCCTAGCTGGTACTGTAGCCGCGTCAAGGCCTACACGATTCGTGTGAGGCTGCACGATTCGTGTATGGCTTAAATTATGTGACAATTAACTGTTTACGAAAAATAGATGTTTTTATGTAATTTTTATATTTTAAAATGGTAATTCGTGAATAATAACAATAATACTTTTTATAAGAAGTAAAAATAAGATAAATGGGAGTGTTTACTTAATTGTGTCACCCCTAGATCCATGGATTGTTTTAAGTTTTACGCCCTATTAAAATGTTCTAGTATCAAACTTTACATTTTTCTCTCGAATAAATATAAAGTTACAACTTAACTAAATAAAATCTAATTTTCATCGGATTCTTCTTAGAAAGCTACTATTCCCTAAGTATTTAAATTGAGACCTAGCCTAGTTTTGACCTTCGCCCATACCCAAATTATAACGGTCTCCCTTTTTATAATTTCACCTTCACATAATTTATTGATATCACCCAAACCACCGAAGTTTATTTCTAAATTGGTGTCAATAACTTATCCATAAATTCGTCTAGATCATTTTTAATGTTGAAGCTTAATTTGTGTAAATAAAAACAACTTTCGTTATTTAAATTTACTAAATTAAGTGGCAAGGGTTAAATACCTAATTACATAAAAATGGTTCTTTTAACTAGGCTCAATATTAAAAATACTAAAGTTACATTTTAACTTTACTAATGGTAACAATCCATTTCACTAGGGGCTCTACATTTAAGCAAACACTAGAGAAATTTAGCTATCCATTACACTAGGGGAGACATAAAAATATATATATATGCAAACATAATAACAACGCTAATTTTAACAGAGTAAACTTACTAATATATCTTCACTTGCATTAACTTCAAATGGTAGAAAAAATTACAATAATAACACCCCTTTCACGCGTACAATAACACCCTTTTTCACGAACAATACCCCCTTAATAACTGAAACTATTTTTACAGCGTAATAAAATTAACAATAATATTAACTATAGTAATTGAAATATAAATTTGTGTTGTAATCTCTGTGTCTCTGTATCTCTGAACGTATCCATATTTATAACCTTCAAGTAGTTGTTGAAATCTTCAATTGGACTCTTTGCTGTACACAATTCAGAAAAAGTATTGTTTTAAAATTAAAAAGCTAGCCACCCTTCTCGAAACTGGAACAGTATTTCGGCCTAACATTACACGAATCGTGTATGGTCACACGATTCGTGTAAGACCAGTTACATTACACGATTCGTGTAATGGTACACGATACGTGTAAGAGTAAATTTCAGTTTTCTTGATTTTTGTTCTTCAGTCGTTCTATGTTGATCTCGTGTTGACGTGTACTGTCTTGGTATTATACATTTGAACTCTTTTCTTCATCAATCTTGTACTTTCATTCAGATAAACGTTTCTTGATATAAATCTGGTTAAAACTATCGTTTTATCGTCGAATCTTCAAATAGCAAGCTTTTATTCACTTTTGTCGTTTTTCTCGTGAAATGCGCATTGAATGTCTTTGTAGAAGATAAAAACCTATGAAATATGAGTGATATTGCGTCGAATAATATGTATGTTTAGAGCAATATCAAAATACCCCACACTAGAACGTTGCTTGTCCTCAAGCAATTACATCTTTTAACAGAGTTAGAACATTATATATTACACAACACACACTACACGAAATGAAACACACGCTATATGAAATTTATTACACAACACAGTATTTATTGAATCACACACACACCACACGAAATGAAATTCTGACAACAGAAACAAACATGAAACTCGTGATTAGTGTTTTAAAAATTTGGATCCTTAGGGAAAATTGGACCTTGTGAAAACGTTTTATGATTTTATAAAATGTCATGCTAGTTTTTACACTAGACACGTTTTCCGGTTTTAACCTCAAATTCCGGTTGAGGGTAACTGAAAACCGAAGTCTCAGTCGGCGATTAGCAAGCTATTCGCCCCCATGATTGTAGTATCATGGAACTTGAAGCCAAATGTCCAAAAATAGTTTTACACAAATATAATTCATAAAATAGCATAAGTTTTAGAACAAAATTATATCGTGTCCAAATATCATCGGTGAACCATGAGTTTGCACACCTCAATTTGTTATGGCATATGTATGTTGACCGCGGTCAAACATAGATGCAGTTGATCTTTACGGAGATCATCCATCTGGGGATTAGATTCATTAGTCTTAAAAGCTAATTTGCATTGTGCCCCCCCATTGTACGGGACATATCCTTCTCATGGTTAGGATAAGTCTGACCACCAAAAACCCTGTTTGATGCTGAGGTTAGGTGGATTTCCAGCCGATTTTAGGGATGACTTTACAAGATTTTTCGTCAACCTACAGCTGTTCTGGACTACATCTTCTAACATAAGTTAGCAAGTGTGTCAATTCGGAAGACTTTACTTCCTTACGGGATGGACTTGATTCATCCTCTATTACTCGTGATAATGGAATATTCAGGTTTATACGTTCCTTAGCAATGATATCTGCAATAAACTTCAAAGAAACATGTGATAAATGGTTCTCAATATAAGGATTTATAAATTCTTGTTATAAATGGTTTTCTTTTATAAGTTTTAAACAAATAAACTTATGTATTTTTAATGTATGGAGACAACAATTTCGGTTTTTACACCTGATCTTTAATTGCTCGTAGTTACCTTAAAAATTGATTAGATACATTTGTTTAAAAATTTTCAAATTTTCATAAAAACCAATAACTTATAAGTTCTCGAGAATTTATATATTCCCACCCCACACTTAAGATTATGTAATGCCCTCATTACATCAAATCAGATAATAATGTATAAATTTGAGAGTACAATTAGTGTGAAGTTTTTGGAACTTCCTTTGTTAACCGATTTGGATTTTCAAATTGTTTTACCTATGATTTTATCCAACGTTTGTATCGATGTTTCGTTTCGTCTAATTGCATTTTTATCTGTACCTGTCAAAACCATGTTAAAAACACACAAAATATGGTGTTGTACTTCAATCATACAAAACAATATTACCCCACACTTAATTCTTACTAAGATATAATAAAACATAATAAACATAAAAAATGTAAAAATACACACCACACAAAATTATGTTATTACAAACCAAACAAAAATAAAAATGTAAATGTTTAAAACAATATAACTAATCAAATGGGCTCCAATACGGGCCTCCTCGCTCACCCTCCTCCTGCTGCTGTCGTTGCCGCTGCTCGCTTAGGCGTTGTTCCTCGTAGAAGCGCCTGTATGCATCCTGACTTGCGGCAATGGCGGCGTTGTGATCATATGATGGAGGTAGCGGGTCATTGGGTGACTGCCATTGGGGGTATGATGGAAAGGCTGAGGGTGCGTATGATTGTGGGTTAGACGCGTATAAATGTGCCTGATGGTGCGCCCACTCTAATTGATTTTGTATTCCCCTCTGATCGTATTGGATGTTGGACAGCATACTATATTGATCTACTTGGGTTTGTCTAATATCTAACTGCGTATGCCTAATGTCCCCTAACTGCCGAGATAAAGCCGTATACTGGTCTTCTGATCTTACTCCCCAGTTTTGATAAGAGTTACGTACATCTAAACTCAATGAGTTAAATGAACTTTGGAGTAAATCGTAATCAGAAGTACCTGCCTGAGACGAGCTCGCCTGATCTGTGTCGCGTCGTCTCCTCCTGGCTTCCCTCTCGGGCTCGTCATCCTCCTGCATCGGTTCTTGAGGTGCAACATCCTGTTCCCTTAAACTAATCACCCCAGCCCTCACCCGTATAGCTTTAGCTGTCCTATACACATCCAATCCTAAGGTACGAACCTGTTGATTTATCGGTTGGATTGGAGGCGCAAAGTCGTTCGGGTTGATATCGAACCAGGATGCCAAACATGTGATATAGTGACCCCCCGATATGTCACTGTCTCCTCGAGCACCTTTACCTACATTGGCCAAAAAGTGGGCCACTCCATAGGGTATACTAATAGTAGAATACCTATCTCTAATATGATCCAAATACCAAAGGTCGACATAATTAATCCTATCTGTAGAAAGGAATGCCCTTTGGTTAATAGTGTTCGCTATAAATTTATGAATTAAACGATAGCGAATATCTCGGATCTTAAGATAGGATTCTCGGCCGGCTGAATATGTATTCCTACCGGAAAAAGATTGCCAGACCCTGCCATGCTCATAATCTCCTGAATATCTAGCTCCATTAAATATAAAATCCCAAAAACCTGGAGCAATCCTTTCATGACCCTCATAAATCCCTAATGCTATAGTTAAGTCGCCTAGGGACATCCGTCTATCAATCCCACCCAGTCGGAATTGTAGAAAACTATTATCTTGGACACTTGCTGGGCGGGGAATCATCCTAACAGTAGAATAAAATTCTAAACAAAATTCCCTATATACAGGAGCAGTCAAGCTAAACAATCTCTCCCAGTCATTAAAACTCCTAACTACCCCAAATTCATCCGTATAACTTTGGGTTAAAATATCCCTAATCTGTGTATCTAAATTAACTGGGTGACCTAAAGGTGCCCAATCAACAATGCAAACTTGATTGATTGTTCGAGTTGCCAGATTAAGCAAATCCTTTACCTTTTGTACCCTTTGGCTCATTTCGATAGGGAAATGTAGAATCGGGTGCAGTAGCAACATTCGTTGTTCCATATCGGGCGTAACTTCTTCTTGTTGGTTAACCGGCCTCATTCTAATTGGTCCCTGCATAATATTTTAAAAACAAGGAAATCATCCCAATAGGATGTGTAAATGTTAGCAAAGATTTTTAACTTCAACAAACAAGCTCGTTTTCAACACCACATTATTCAATTTAATTCAACAAACTTGGGATAATTAGTTCTATCATTCAAGAAAAAGCAAAACAAACTAAACATCACGAATCAAAAATCAAGTTTCATATAAAAAGTCTAACTCATAAGTGAAACACGCAATTTTTCTAAGCATATATACTTCTATTCAATCACATTGCGCGTATCTCAGCTTCTAAATTATCCTTAACATCATTCAAACGCATACTTGATTCATGAAAGTATCAAAAGTTATCAATTTTAGGCTAAAATTAAAAATCACAAAATAAAACAATCAAAATTATGTTCGCAAGTTCTATATACTAACAAAATACTCAAAAACAACTAATTATAACTAAATTAACACACTTTAGTAACAATTTCTTCATCTTCCCCAATTTGGTATAAACCCTAATTTGCAAACACCACTTAAACTCAAATTTTTCATGCTAATCGGGTTTATCATGTTACTAACAACATATATATAACAATAATCAAGCAACAATCAACAAAAACATGCATAAATTTCGGATTATAACTAAAAAGAAAAATAATGAAAAACTTGAAGAACACTAATTAAATTGGGTTAAAAATCCGTACCGCTCTTGGCATGATGAAAGGTTGAAGAATTAGAGGTGATTTGAGGTGTTAATTTAGTGATTTGGGGCGATTTTGGGGATTTTGGGGTTTTTGGTTCGATTTTGCAGAAAAAAAATTGGGAGATGAAGTGTGCAAACCCAGCCCCTGCCCCGGCTGTTATGTTCAGGTCGTGTGGCCTTACACGAATCGTGTAGGCCTACACGATTCGTGTAAGGCTTAAATTCCAGCTGTATAATTTTTTTTTTTTTTTTTTTTTAAATTTTTTTTTTATTTTTTTTATTATTTTTTTTTTTTTTTTTTTTTTTATATATAACTTATAATTAATTAAGTTTTAAAAATATCTTTTATAGATTTATATTTGTAACGGAAATTCGGTTTTTACACCTGTTCTTTATCCGCTTATAAATCTTAAAAATAAATTTATAAAATTTAATTCATTAAGAGTTAAAGTTTTTAAAAGTTTTTCAAAAACAAATTAAAAATAAAATAAAAACACTCTATTTTTATTTAACTTAAAATCAATTGAATTATAAAATATCTTTTAAAAATTCATATTTATAACGGAAATTCGGTTTTTTACACCTGATCTTAATCCATCTATAAATTTTTAATTTCAATTTATAAAATTCAATTAATTAAAAGTTTTAAAATTTTTTTTTTTATATAGTTTTATCGAAAATAAAAACAAGTACATGAAAAATAAAAATTAAACAAATAAAAAAAAAAATTCACTCTATTTTTTTTTTTTTTTTTTTTTTATATATATACCCTTAAATCAACTAATTTTCAAACTTAAAACCTTGTTTCCTATCGTCTAGGTAGAGATTAATGTCGGTCGTCAAACCTATCATTATCCGCAACAAAGATTTACAAGTTATATATTTTTACGGTTATTGATAAAAGAGTATATTTTTGCAATCTACTACAGACTTTTAGAATTTAACAAATATTCTGTACAATTTTGAAGAATGAAAATTCAGTTGTGACACCTAACATTTTCATTTTCAAAGAACAAGTTAAACTCAAGGCGTTTCACCTCAATTTAGTAGAAAGAATTTTTCTGATTTTTATTTTGTTTTCGTGGTTTACTATTTAAAAGATATCTTAACAATTTAACAATTAATTTCGTGCAGTTTGAACAACAATAATTCAGTTTTAACACTTTAACATTATTGTTTTCAATGAAAACAGGTTAAATTCAAGTTTAATCAATTTAAATTAAATAAACCCCCTTTTTTTTTTTAACACACGGCAAACAATAAACACACAAAAACATAAACACACAAAATAAAAACAAAATATGCACATACATACAATGGACGAGAAAAAGAATTAGATAGTGAACCCACGTTGACTCGCTTCGTAGTCGAGTCGCGAAATTTCACTTCCCATCGCCTCGTAGGCGTAACCACGTGGGTTTAAAAGGTTTTCGTCTAAGCATTTGAAAGGCCCTTCTCGGCATAAAGTTACGTACTCGAAATTAGAGTCTGTTTGGTTCTTTGGGCAATCTCCGGAGTGAGCCGGTTTTCCACATTTTCCACATTTACCCAATTGTCGTGCTCGACGTCTCTTAGCGCATTTTGATTTACCTTTTGCATAATTTTTTTCATTATAATCTTGTCTTTCTCTTTTTCTTGTCGCATCGCATCGTTTCTTAATATCTAACACCACATCTCTTGGTAGAATTTTATCGCACATTAAAATGAAGTGGTTGTAGATATATTTACCTCGCATCTTGAAAATAAAGAAATAAAAACAAACCAAAAGAAATTAAAAAGGTAGAATGGGGGGGAGAAGACTAGTTCTTTAGGGTCTGCTAGGGAAAGACCAATCGAACTCCACTCTTGAAGATAAAAATGAAAAGTGAGAATGGAGTTTTACAACCTTAGAGTTACCCTGAATTTAGTTGTCCTTAGGGTAAAATGTGACTTCGTCTCTTTCCGTAGTGTTGATCCCTTCAAAGTATAGCTTTAGTCGATGACCGTTCACTTTGAAAGTTCCACCGTCTTTACCGTACAATTCTGTATATCCAGATGGAAAAACCTGTTTTATTATATATGGCCCAGACCATCGGGATCTTAGTTTCCCAGGTGAAAACTTAAAACGTGATTGGAAGACTAAAACTTTATCTCCCTGTTCAAATTCTTTTGTTTTTAGTCGTGCATCGTGCCATCTTTTAGTTTTCTCTTTATATGTTTTAGAGTTTTCATATGCTTGTAGTCTTAATTCATCTAATTCATTAATTTGTAAGAATCGGTTTTCCCCGGCTTGCACAAGGTCGGTGTTACATTCTCTTAAAGCCCAATATGCCTTGTGTTCGATTTCGACAGGTAGATGACATGCCTTACCATAAACTAATCGGAAAGGTGTAGTACCAATGGGCGTTTTAAATGCGGTTCTAAATGCCCATAGCGCATCATCTAGCTTTCGATGCCAGATTTTCGGGTTGTTATTTACCGTTCTTTCTAAAATTCGTTTAAGACCTCGATTAGTGTTTTCAACTTGGCCACTCGTTTGAGGGTGGTAAGAAGTTGAGAAACGATGATTAACTCCATACTTTTTAAGCACTTTCTCGAGTAATTGATTTGTAAAATGAGTTCCACGATCACTGATTAATGCCTTTGGAATCCCAAAACGTGAGAAAAGGTTTTTAAGGAAGCTAACAACAACTCGAGCATCGTTAGTGGGTAGGGCTTTTGCTTCAGCCCATTTAGAAACATAATCGACTGCTACGAGAATGTATTTACATTTGTTAGAAGCGGGGAATGGACCCATGAAGTCAATACCCCAAATGTCAAATACTTCGCATACTTGGATGCTTTGTTGTGGCATTTCGTCCCTCTTGGAGATATTTCCAGATCTTTGACAAGAATCACATGTTTTAACCATGTGATATGCATCTTTGAAAATAGTTGGCCAATAAAAGCCTGAGTCAAAAACCTTTTTGGCTGTATAGCTAGGTCCGAAATGACCACCAGCTGGACCTTGATGACAGTGCTCTAATATTTGTTGAGCTTCTTTACCATATATGCAACGGCGGATAACTTGATCCGCTCCTATTCGAAAAAGATTAGGACTCTCCCAGAAGTAATACTTTAAATCAGCAAAGAATTTCTTCTTTTGCTGGTATGTTTGATTTTTAATTAATACTCCTGTAGCAAGATAGTTTGCAAAATCAGCAAACCATGGAATTTCAAAGTCGGTTTCTATTCTCATTAGAGATTCATCAGGGAATGTATCTTTGATGATTGTATCATCAAGTTTCTCTAATTCGGGATTTTCAAGTCGAGATAAGTGATCGGCAGCTAGATTCTCAGCTCCTTTCTTATCACGTATTTCAATGTCGAATTCTTGTAGTAAAAGAACCCAACGAATTAGACGGTGTTTTGCGTCTAGCTTCTTGAATAAGTATCTAAGTGCTGAATGATCTGTGTAAACAATGGTTTTAGACAACACTAAATATGACCGAAATTTATCAAATGCATAGACAACTGCTAGGAGTTCCTTTTCTGTGGTGGTGTAATTAATTTGGGCTCCTGTTAAAGTTTTGCTTGCATAATAAATCGGACGAAAATGATTATCTGAACGTTGTCCTAAAACAGCACCTAAAGCATAGTCGCTTGCGTCACACATTAGCTCGAATGGTTTGGACCAATCGGGAGATACTATGATAGGTGCATTCGTAAGTTTTTCTTTTAGGATGGAGAAAGCTTGTAGGCATTCGTCATTGAAATCGAATGTACTATCTTTCTCAAGAAGTTTAGTCATGGGTCGAGCGATTTTTGAAAAATCCTTTATGAATCGTCGATAGAATCCCGCATGACCTAAGAAACTACGAATTCCTTTAACGTTAGTTGGAGGAGGAAGCTTTGAAATTACATCAATCTTAGCTTTGTCTACTTCCATTCCATCTCGAGAAATCTTGTGTCCTAAGACAATGCCTTCCTTCACCATGAAGTGGCATTTTTCCCAATTTAAAACAAGATTTGATTCTTCACAACGAATTAACATTCGCTCGAGGTTTGAAAGGCATGAATCGAAGGAGTTTCCAAAAACAGAGAAATCGTCCATGAAGACCTCCATACTTCCTTCTATCATGTCATGAAATATTGCCATCATACACCTTTGGAAGGTGCCTGGCGCATTGCATAATCCGAACGGCATTCGTCGGTATGCGAAAGTACCAAATGGACAAGTAAAAGTTGTCTTGTCTTGGTCTAATGGATCAATGGGAATTTGAAAATAACCGGAGAATCCATCAAGGAAACAATAGTATTCTTTTCCCGCTAAACGTTCTAACATTTGATCAATATAAGGGAGTGGGAAATGATCTTTCCTTGTGGCGTCATTTAAACGACGGTAGTCTATACAGACTCTCCAACCAGTGACTGTTCTCGTGGGAACGAGTTCATTTTTATCATTAAGGACTACAGTTGTACCTCCTTTCTTGGGTACAACTTGAACAGGACTAACCCATGGGCTATCGGATATAGGGTATATTAACCCGGCATCAAGTAGCTTGATAACCTCCTTTTTGACAACCTCTTTCATGTTGGGATTTAGCCTACGTTGTCTTTGTACTACGGGTTTGTAATCATTCTCAAGGAGAATTTTATGTGTACAGTAAGACGGGTTTATTCCCGGAATGTCGGTTGTTTTCCAGGCTATAGCTTTTTTATGGGTTTTTAAAACAGAAATTAACCTATCTTTCTCATTATCGGAAAGATGTGAAGCGATAATTACTGGTAATTGATATGTACCTTCGAGATAAGCATACTCCAAGTGTTTGGGTAGCTCTTTAAGCTCTAGTACGGGTGGTTCTTCCAAGGAATTCTTTATACGGAATCTATCTTCATTATTGATTTCCTCAAATGTTTCCTCTTCATTGGGAATTTCTTCGTTAATGGTTTCGTCATCCGTGACTACCTTCATTAGCTCATCAAAATCTTTATCGATATTGAAGTATTCATCTTCACTTACCGGGGCTAATCCCGGGATATCAATTTCTAGTAGCTCCTTCAATTCATTTTCGACACAAAGATCTATTACATCAATTTGAAAACAAGAGTCGTCGGTGGAAGTGGGTCTTTTCATGGCTTTGTCAATGTGACAAATTATTCTCTCGTTTCCTACACCTAGACTTAATTGTTCTTTTTGGACATTGATGATAGCATCTGCAGTATTTAGGAAAGGACGTCCTAAAATGATAGGAACTTTTGTGTCCTCTTGCATTTCTAGAATAACAAAGTCGACGGGGAAGATGAGTGAGCCAACTTTTACAAGTATATCCTCGGCTATACCTATGGGAGTGTCAAATGATTGATTTGCTAATCGAATACCCATTCGGGTTGGTTTTAAGTCTCCCAAGTCGAGTTTTAAATATAACGAGTAAGGCATTAAGTTGACACTTGCACCTAGATCGGCTAGTGCATCGTACACTACCGAATCACCCATCATACATGGTATGATAAAACTACCAGGGTCTCCTAATTTTGGAGGTACATTTTGTTTCTTTAAGATAGCCGAACATTCTTCATGGAGGAATGTGGCAGAAACATCATGGTATTTACCCTTTGAAGATATTAGATCTTTTAAGAATTTCCCGTAGTTGGGCATATCCCTAAGAACTTCTGCGAGTGGCATGTTAATGCTAATTTGCTTAATCATGTCCGCAAATTTCTCATATCGCTTTGCGAGTCTATCTTTCTTTAATGCTTTTGGGTAAGGAATAGGTTCCTTATGCACTTTTACTGGTGGTTCTTCAATTTTCTTTTGTATGACCTCCGGTAGATCATTTTTCTCTTGTTCTTCGTTATCTTGCTCGTTTTCATCAACCGGTATTGGTGAAATAGTAGGAGATAAAGGAACTTCCGGAGATTTTGGAGTCTCGGGTTTAGTAGTTAAACCACTTCTAGTAGTTATAGCATTTACATGCTCGTTCCTTGTTTGGGGATTGTTGGGATTCACTTGAGTATTTGAGGGGAGAGTACCTGGTGGTCTCTCTGATAGTAACTGTGAGATCCTTCCAACATCTCTTTCTAAGTTTTGTATTGTAGCTTGTTGATTTCGAATTTGCTGAGTTTGGAGCTCTGCATTTTGCTCATGCTTAACCATAAAATCTCTTAAGAGATCTTCTAAACCAGATTTCCTCTCGGGTTGAGGTTGCATAATTGCTAATGGTTGTGGTTGCATGAGTGCTAATGGTTGCGGTTGATTGGGTTGGAAATTATTTTGATAATTTCTTTGAGGTTGATTTCGGTTATTATATCCTGGCGGTGGATTTCTTTGATTTTGATTTTGAAAATTCCGGTTGTTTTGGTAACCTTGATTTCCACCTTGATAGTTATTGTTATTTTGATAGTTATTATTATTTGATCCTGAAGGTCCTCCTACTTGATAGCTGTTGATGGGAGGATATCTTCGGTTGTTTGCTTCTATAGTTGGAAAATCGCTAAAGTTCATTTCACCTTTTCGTAAGTAACCTAAGAAATTTGCTTGCTCTTCCATTGTTGCTTGATTACAATCTTTAGTAAGGTGGGGACCTTGGCACAGTTCACATCCTACTCTGATAGCATGCATTTCTTTGGTTACTTTCTCGATTTGCCTTGCTTGATTTGCTATTTGAACTTTTAAAGAAGCAATTTCATCATTGCTTTCAATACTAGCAACATTTGATGATCTAGAAAATTCTATTTCTTGATGCCAATTATGAGAATGGGAGGCTAAATCAGCAATGATTGTGTGAGCGTCTTCAGGTGTTTTCTTCATGATCGAACCTCCAGCTGCAACATCTATATCTTTTCTAGTTGTCACATTGACTCCTTTATAGAATATTTGGACCTTTTGGAATGTATTTAACCCGTGTTGAGGACATATTCGAAGCATTTTATTGAATCGAGTCCAAGCTTCATAAAGAGTTTCATTAGGCTTTTGTTTAAAGTGATTTATATCACTTTGTAATTTTGCTGCTTTTGAAGCAGGAAAGAATTCTGACAAAAATTTATCCATCATATCATTCCAGTTTTCAATATAACCTTCTGGTAATGAGTCTAGCCAATCCCTTGCATCATCTTTTAATGACCATGGAAAGATTTTTAAACATGCAACTTCATCGGTGACATCTTTGATTTTGAAAAGCTTGCAAATGCTTACAAACTTACGAAGATGCTCGTTAGCATCCTCATTTGGGGCTCCACCGAATTGACATGTATTAGTTACCATGTGTAAAAATTTACCTTTTATTTCAAAACCATCAGTCATCGGGGGTTGGATGATTGCGTGGCCTTGACCTTTTCTTGTGGCCTTCATTAATGCTTCCATCGTTTGATTTGTATCAGCCATTTCTTCTTCTTCTTTAATAATCGGCTCTATGATTGGTTGAATTATTGGTTCAGAGTCGGATTCTAAGAAAAGTGACTCTAAATTTTTAGCAAGAGATTCTACTTCTTGAGCTCTTAAGCGTTCGTGGAATTTCCTTTCGGGTTCAGGATGTGAGGGAGTTAATTCAGCGTTGGAGGAACGTAAGTTCATACATTAATTTCTATTATGAGATCACTTCACTAAAGGTTTATCTAGGGTTACCTATTTGTTTCTCTTTTTTTTAGTGTTTTTCGGTGTTTTAAAATTACTAGTACTTCCTATTTCTTTTTTGTTGTTTTTGTCCTTTATTAATTCTTTGAGGTTCTGGATTAAGTTTAACGAGTTTAGGATTGAACGGATCATACAATTTGGGAAATTGTACAAAGAATTAAAGGATTTATTCAAAAATTTTGAACTTTCTTGGAAATGAATTTCCTCGAGAGGATCGAATAACATAAAAACAATGATAAAAACCTTTAAACAAACAGATTTTCCTTCTGATTTTTGCCCACGTTTTGAATAGCCAAAAGATGCAGCAGAGGGGCAGGATCCTTCAAAGACCAATAAAATTGGTGATCCAACAACCCGGTCCACGTACAAATCCAACTACTACTACGAATCAGAAAAATTATCTATTTATTTAACTGCCAATTCCCCGGCAGCGGCGCCAAAAAGTTGATGTGTGCGATCGAGACCTTTATTTATGAACGGATTTAAGTTGTTTTGTTACACGAATTGATTTATTGTATATGTGGTATTTTATAGATTTTAGGTTGATTTCACACATATATATATAGGCAACTAGTCCTATCCGTGTAGTTTAGTTTGTTGGTAAATCCGATTCGTTCCACAGGGAGATGGAGTGTTTAATGGTTTTTTAATAGTCTTTGATGTCAAACTTAATTAAAGAGGGTTTTGGATTAGGCAATTTATAGTATAACAGTAAAAGCAAATAACTTAACTAAATTACTAAATAAAATTACAAGATTACAATAATTAACTTAAAAAGAAACTAAATGAAATTATGCTAATTATGTTGTGTTAATTATATTACTAAATGGTAATTAGTAAAATAGTAATTTTTAAGAAAACTATATGTTTAGAATTTTATTTTAAGTAATTATTATATAAACTTATTTAAAGTAACTAAAATGCATTTTTTATAAAACTTATATAAATTAAAAGGAAATTAATTAATTTACTAATTATAAACTAGTTACAATTTATAAACTTATACTAATTAATGCTAATTTTAGGATTAAAACATATATTTAAGTATTTTATATTAATTAAAACTAATTATATAATAAAAATAACTAATAACCTAAATTATATATAATTAATTAATCAAACCCTAATTTTTACCCTAGCTGGTACTGTAGCCGCGTCAAGGCCTACACGATTCGTGTGAGGCTGCACGATTCGTGTATGGCTTAAATTATGTGACAATTAACTGTTTACGAAAAATAGATGTTTTTATGTAATTTTTATATTTTAAAATGGTAATTCGTGAATAATAACAATAATACTTTTTATAAGAAGTAAAAATAAGATAAATGGGAGTGTTTACTTAATTGTGTCACCCCTAGATCCATGGATTGTTTTAAGTTTTACGCCCTATTAAAATGTTCTAGTATCAAACTTTACATTTTTCTCTCGAATAAATATAAAGTTACAACTTAACTAAATAAAATCTAATTTTCATCGGATTCTTCTTAGAAAGCTACTATTCCCTAAGTATTTAAATTGAGACCTAGCCTAGTTTTGACCTTCGCCCATACCCAAATTATAACGGTCTCCCTTTTTATAATTTCACCTTCACATAATTTATTGATATCACCCAAACCACCGAAGTTTATTTCTAAATTGGTGTCAATAACTTATCCATAAATTCGTCTAGATCATTTTTAATGTTGAAGCTTAATTTGTGTAAATAAAAACAACTTTCGTTATTTAAATTTACTAAATTAAGTGGCAAGGGTTAAATACCTAATTACATAAAAATGGTTCTTTTAACTAGGCTCAATATTAAAAATACTAAAGTTACATTTTAACTTTACTAATGGTAACAATCCATTTCACTAGGGGCTCTACATTTAAGCAAACACTAGAGAAATTTAGCTATCCATTACACTAGGGGAGACATAAAAATATATATATATGCAAACATAATAACAACGCTAATTTTAACAGAGTAAACTTACTAATATATCTTCACTTGCATTAACTTCAAATGGTAGAAAAAATTACAATAATAACACCCCTTTCACGCGTACAATAACACCCTTTTTCACGAACAATACCCCATTAATAACTGAAACTATTTTTACAGCGTAATAAAATTAACAATAATATTAACTATAGTAATTGAAATATAAATTTGTGTTGTAATCTCTGTGTCTCTGTATCTCTGAACGTATCCATATTTATAACCTTCAAGTAGTTGTTGAAATCTTCAATTGGACTCTTTGCTGTACACAATTCAGAAAAAGTATTGTTTTAAAATTAAAAAGCTAGCCACCCTTCTCGAAACTGGAACAGTATTTCGGCCTAACATTACACGAATCGTGTATGGTCACACGATTCGTGTAAGACCAGTTACATTACACGATTCGTGTAATGGTACACGATACGTGTAAGAGTAAATTTCAGTTTTCTTGATTTTTGTTCTTCAGTCGTTCTATGTTGATCTCGTGTTGACGTGTACTGTCTTGGTATTATACATTTGAACTCTTTTCTTCATCAATCTTGTACTTTCATTCAGATAAACGTTTCTTGATATAAATCTGGTTAAAACTATCGTTTTATCGTCGAATCTTCAAATAGCAAGCTTTTATTCACTTTTGTCGTTTTTCTCGTGAAATGCGCATTGAATGTCTTTGTAGAAGATAAAAACCTATGAAATATGAGTGATATTGCGTCGAATAATATGTATGTTTAGAGCAATATCACTATTTAAATACGTTATAAACATTAACTATTGCTAAGACAACCAGTGTCACGTGTCATTACAAAATACATGTTTATACGGAGAAGATGTAGTTACAATCTGTTTTCAAAAGAACACAGTTTAAACTATAAAAGATCACATCAGAGTTAATCCTGTCAAACATAACATCACCATGCCCGTCTTCTCCCTAAAAACACTATCTACAAAAGCTATCAACCTGCATGGAGGAGATGGAGGGGAATTAGCACGAAGCTAAATGAGTACGACTAACTACAGGCTATAGCATACATAAGTGTTATACTAATCATGTCACAATAGTCTAACACACAAACATCACCCAAGTGCCATCTACAGAGACTCTGGTGGCTCGGCCAAACCATTAACCACCAGCTGATCGGACTGGGGCTTACCAGAAGTTCCTCCACCACCGTGTGTATATATATAATCCACACGCGACGAACGCGTCATTCACATATATATACACCTCGATTGTCTAGGCTACCACATGAGGAACCCAACCCGCGGGTTGATCTCTCCTACCGAGGCTACCACACAATAGGGACATAATGGGCTCCAGCAGATAAGCATCAACTAACATGCAGTCATCACAACGTACTAACTAACCACAACAATAAGTATATCTAACAAGCATGACAATCATAATATAACATGCTTCTATATACTATATTCTCCAGTTAGTCCCACTCACCAAATACCAGCAAACGAGAAGGTATTCAGCTATCTAATCACTGAACCTTCTCTTTCTCTTTTCTCCTGAGAAAAACATATACACAAGTTAGTTTCTGTTTGTTAACATCAAATAACACAATATATAAATTTTTGAATCAAAAACTGTCCGCTAAAAATTTTTGCTTAACACTTATGCTTCTTTCAAAATTTACATCCAGAACATCAAAATACAAATGGGCAGCATAACGGCTAAAAATCAACACTTAGGTAAAATATTCTGCCCTGGACACTCAGTCGGTCGACTGACTCTTACAGTCGGTCGACTGTCGACACAACCGGTCGACTGACCTTACCAATCGGTCGATTCATTTGGTATCACATCAATTGGCCGAAGGTAAATCTCAGTCGGTCGGTTCACTTAACAGTCGGTCGATTGTCTTCGTCAATCGGCCAGTTCAACCCTCAGTCGGTTGACTGTAGACCGACAGTCGGCCGACTGTGTTCATCTTCATCAGAAACAGAACAAAGGCTACAGACTTCACGATGAAATTCTCAAATCCCGATCTAGAGCTCGTTTTAAACACCAAAATCGACCACAACTTGTTCACTACTTGTTATAGACTCAAAACCCACAACAATTTGACCATAACAACACTTAAATCACTTGTTTTGACACAAATTTACACTTTTATGAAAACTAACACAAAACCTTAAATTTCTCAAAGATTAGAGCATGGAAGCTTGTGATTCTTACCTTAAAAGAATCAGTGAATCACAAGGAACACAAAGATATGAACAATTTGAGCTCTAGATAAAGATTAAGGATTAGGGTTTGATTGTAGGTGGAAGAGAAGGTACGGTGTGTGTGTGAGATGGTTCTGGAAAAATGCAAGAGAGAGACAGCACTAGTCACTTAATTGGGTTTAATTCCCACACTGTGCGATATACGGGTCTTTCGTACAACATTTGACAACCCAAACGAAGTCCAAATTAAATAAACAAACTTGTTCTGTGACCCTTGTTACAAACTGGTCCTAACCACATCATTATATAATAATAAATATTAAATAAAAATAAAAGCATATAGTAACGCAATACAAACTTAAGGGCAATATAGTAATCTTACATCTAGGCCAGATTGAGGATGTTACAAATCTACCCCCTTAAGAAGATTCCGTCCTCGAAATCTGGTCGAGGTCAAACAAATGGGGATAGCGCGCCCTCATTAACTCCTCGGTTTCCCACGTCAAGTTAGAACCTAAACTGTGCCGCCATTCCACTAATACCATTGGAATCTGTTTCTTTCTTAACTTTGTGACTTTCTTGTCCACTATTCTAACCGGCTCTTCTACTAGTTTCTTAGTCAAGTCGACTTTCAAATCTTTCAATAGAAGAATCTGACTTTCATCGTCTACTTTACACTTTCTTAAATAACAAACATTGAACGTGTTGTGTATTCCTGCTAACTCTGATGGAAGATCTAAAACAACAGTTTGATCATTCAAAATTTCTATGATTGGAAATGGCCCATTAAACCTCGGAGCTAGTTTACCACGTTTGCCAAATCTGATCACCCCTTTCCACGGTGATACCTTCAAGTATACACGATCACCTACATTAAAAATTACCGGACGCCTATGCGGATCAGCATACATCTTTTGTCGATCTCTAGCTGCTTTTAACTTCTCACGTGCAATTTCAACTTTTTCTGCAGTTAACTGAACAATTTCGGGACCTGCAAATTGTTTCTCACCTGCTTCTAACCAACATGTCGGAGTTCTACACTTACGACCATACAACATTTCATATGAATTGTTGTAAGAAAACTCTATCAATGAAAGATTTGAATCCCAAGAACCACCATATTCTAAGACACACGCTCTCAACATGTCTTCTAACGTTTGAATCGTTCATTCACTCTGACCGTCTGTTTGTGGATGATATGCTGTACTTAAATTCACACGCTTACCCAGATTCTGTTGTAAACTGTTCCAGAAGTTCGATACAAACCTAGTATCTCTATCGGAAACTATTGACAACGGTATACCATGTCGACTAACGATCTCTTTCAAGTACAATTCTGCCAAATCACTTAACGAAGCTGTTTCACGAGTAGCTAAAAAGTGAGCACTCTTTGTTAAACGATCCACAATCACCCATATCATGTCGTGTCCTTTCTGGGTTCGGGGTAACTTGGTTACAAAATCCATCGTTATATGATCCCATTTCCACTGGGAAATTTCTAACTGTCTTAGAGATCCATACGGTTTCTGATGTTCTGCCTTAACTTGCGCACAAATATGACATTTTTCGACAAAATTTGCAACATCTGTCTTCATTGTCGGCCACCAATACAATGTTTTCAAGTCTCTATACATCTTTATACTACCTGGATGCACTGATAATCTCGATTTATGCGCTTCAGTAAGGATTAAATCCCTCAAATCTCCAAGCATAGGCACCCAAATTCGATCTTTATAGGTCTTTAATCCTCTAGAATCATTGCATAGGTCAAATTTTCTTTTAGTCATTTGCCCAGTCTTTAGATTTTCATCATTCAATGCTACTGGCTGAACTGTTTTCAATCGATCGATCAAGTCTGAAATAACCTCAATTCTTATAAATTTGACATTTTCGACTGTTTTCTTGTGACTCAGAGCATCTTCGACCACATTGGCTTTACCCGGATGGTACTTAATCTCACAATCATAGTCTTTAATCAATTCTAAACATCGACGTTGACACATATTTAATTCTTTCTGTGAAAATATATACTGAAGGCTCTTATGATCTGTATAGATTTCACAATGCGTACCATACAAATAGTGTCTCCAAAGCTTCAAAGCAAAAACAACTGCAGTTAACTCTAAATCATGAGTAGGGTAATTTCGTTCATGATTCTTCAACTGTCGTGAAGCATACGCTATAACTTTATTTCTCTGCATCAAAACACAACCCAGACCTGCACGTGACGCATCACAGTAGACCACAAAATCTTCTATTCCCTCCGGTAAAGCTAAAACCGGCGCTTGACATAACAACTGTTTGAGAGTCTAAAAATCCCTTTCTTGTTCATCAGTCCATCGAAAGGCTACATCTTTTCTAGTTAACGTATTCAACGGACCTGTTATTTTAGAGAAGTCTTTGATAAATCGGCGGTAATAACCTGCTAAACCCAGAAAACTCTTAATTTCTGTCGGCGTTTTCGGTGAGTTCCAATTCATTACGGCCTCTATCTTAGACTGATCTACTTTAATACCCTATTCACAAGTCACATGACCCAGAAACTGTACTTCCCGCAACCAAAATTCACACTTAGAAAACTTAGCGTACAACTGTTCCTGTTTCAGAAGTTCTAATACCAATCTCAAATGTATAGCATGATCTTTCTCGGTTTTCGAATATATCAAGATATCATCTATGAAGACAATCACAAACTTGTCAAGATACTGATGACATACCCTGTTCATGAGATCTATAAACACTGCTGGCGCGTTTGTTAACCCAAATGGCATAACTAAAAATTCATAATGACCATATCAAGTTGTGAACGCTGTTTTCGGTATATCACTCTCTGCAACACGTACCTGATGATACCCTGAACGTAAATCAATCTTTGAAAAGTAGGAAGCACCCTGTAATTGATCAAATAAGTCATCTATTCTTGGTAACGGATACTTATTCTTGATTGTTCTCTTATTTAAGTCGCGGTAATCTATACACATACGAAGCGACCCATCTTTCTTTTTCACAAACAAAACAGGAGCACCCCACGGTGAAGAACTTAGTCGGATAAACCCCTTATCTAACAGTTCCTAAATTTGAGACATCATTTCTCGGATTTCTGATGGAGCTAATCTGTAAGGAGCTTTTGCAACTGGCGTAGCACCTGGAACCAAATCAATTTTATACTCTACTTCACGTACTGGAGGTAACCCTGGTAAATCATCTGGAAATACTTCTAAAAATTCTGACACAACGGGAATATCTGTCACCTGCTTCTTCTCTTTCTTAACATCAATCACGTAGGCTAAGAATGAATCACACCCTTTCGTTATTGCCTTCTAAGCTTTCATTAGGGAAACCATAGGGAAGTTAATTCCACTGCGCTCTCCCCTAGCTATCACTCGGGATCCATCGTCCAAACGGAAAGAAATCATCTTCTTATCACACTTAATATTAGCCCTATTAGCTCTTAACCAATTCATACCTATGACTACATTAAAGCTAGGTATAGGCATCAACAAACAAGTTTAAGGGAAGGAATGGCCGTCGATTTCGATGGTAATTCCAGACACAGATGATGTGCATGGAACCATCTTACCATCAGCTACTTCTATTCCCAAAGGCGCATCTAACATTCTAACAGGCAACTTCAACTTATCACAGAAGCCTAAGGACATAAAAGAACAATTCGCTCCTGAATCAAACAACACGCGATCTGGCAAGGAATTAACCAAGAACATACTGGTAATGACGTCATCGGTAGCGATTGCAGCGTCTACCGTCATCTGAAATGCCCTTGCCTCTGCTGTTGGAGGATTCTTTCTCTTCTGCCCGGCAGTAGAAGCAGAAGATCCCCCAGAAGTTACAGACCTCGCCCCTGACCCAGCCCCAGAACCGGCTCTCGACGCACATGGACAATTTGCTGACCTATGCCCCTCTTGATGGCAACTCCAATAAACATTAGACTTAAAAGAACAAGCTGTTGATTCATGACCTAACACTCCACATTTCAAACACCTTCTGGTCATTGGAGAACACGGGCCGGTATGGGTTGACATACAAACATTACACCACTCAGACTGACTTGAACCTGATCCACTAATACCAGACTTACTTTTCTGTTTAAACCCGCCTGACTTTTTACCACGAAAACTGAATTGCTTACTCGACTGCTGATTTGACTGTCCACCCGATTGACCTTCTGATTTACCCCCAAAAGATCCACTTCTCGAACTTTCTCTTTTTACTGCCATTATATCACCTTCTGTAACTTTAGCCATCTCATGAGCCTGCGCCAAGGTTATTGCAAATCTCGCAACGGTTCTGTACTCTGGCTTAATCACCCGCATTAAATGCTAAATTTAATCTTTCTCAGTTGGTACCCACTGTTGAACGAACCTTAGCTTCGATGTAAAATCTCTGAAAACCTCATCAATCATCATGTTTTCGGTCATTTTCATACTCAGAAACTCAGTTTTCAATCTTTCCATCTCATACTCAGAACAATACTGCTCACGAACCTTAGCAGCGAACTGTTCCCAAGTTATCTGACTGATCTGTTCTTTGGGTAAATATGCAGTAATAGAATCCCACCACTCCATTACTTCACCTTTGAGAAGCCTACTAGCAAACAGTACCATAGATTCAGGCTCACAAAAACATGCTTCCAACGCTCTCTCTACTTCTCTTAGCCAATTAAGGGTCATTGTAGGGTTTGTGTGACCACTGTACTCAGGAGGTTTGCAGTCCATAAACTGTTTGTAGGTACACTTCCTTCTTGTCTCAGGGACTTGAAATGGGTACATCATTTGATTAGGAAAAGTCTGGTTAAACGGAAATGGCATTTGATAGTTTTGATAGGTATTTTGTGGAAACTGTGATTGGGAACTGCCACCGGCTTGATTATAAAGGTTTGAAGGAAAAGTTGTGTTTAGCGCAGTGGTATTAAGGTTCCATTACGCCCATTCTTGTTCCAATTCCTTAATTTTCTCCTGAGCTTCTAGTAATCGACTTTGAAGTTC
This sequence comes from Rutidosis leptorrhynchoides, assembly GCF_046630445.1. Classification (NCBI taxonomy): domain Eukaryota; kingdom Viridiplantae; phylum Streptophyta; class Magnoliopsida; order Asterales; family Asteraceae; genus Rutidosis; species Rutidosis leptorrhynchoides. The sequence continues at coordinate 416,878,102 of NC_092337.1, read as the reverse complement.
TATTACTTCTTGAGAAGTTTCTTCTTCTGAAGACACATGTCTATCTTCGTCAGGGGCTCTAAAAGTACCAGTTCCAGGGACAGTAGGGCCAGTAGTGGTTGCTTGATTATCTGCCATTACTGCACTACCACAACATTCACAACAAAGCTTAGTATAAATTCTGTTAGTACTAACAACTAACACATATCCTGTCCTAATACTCACTTAACCCATTCTCAGCTTTTTATGTTTGACATGACTCTTCTAAGTTTGGGAACATGACATGTAGATCACAATGCACATGCTGCCAAACTCAGCTCTGATACCAACTTGTGACACCGCTATTTTTTTTTTTAAACGTGGCGGAAGCATTATACTATTTAAATACAATATAAACATTAACTATTGCTAAGACAACCAGTGTCACGTGTCATTACAAAATACATGTTTATACGGAGAAGATGTAGTTACAATCTGTTTTTAAAAGACCACAGTTTAAACTATAAAAGATCACATCAGAGTTAATCCTGTCAAACATAACATCATCATGCCCGTCTTCTCCCAAAAAGCACTATCTACAAAAGCTATCAACCTGCAGGGAGGAGATGGAGGGGAATTAGCACAAAGCTAAGTGAGTACGACTAACTACAGACCATAGAATACATAAGCGTTATACTAATCATGTCATAATAGTCTAACACACAAGCATCACCCAAGTGCCATCTACAGAGACTCTGGCGGCTCGGCCAAACCATTAACCACCAGCTGATCGGACTGGGCTTACCAGAAGTTCCTCCACCATCGTGTGTATATATATAATCCACACGCGACGAACGCGTCATTCACATATATATACACCTCGATTGTCTAGGCTACCACATGAGGAACCCAACTCGCAGGTTGATCTCTCCTACCGAGGCTACCACACAATAGGGACGCACTGGGCTCCAGCAGACAAGCATCAACTAACATGCAGTCATCACAACGTACTAACTAACCACAACAGTAAGTATATCTAACAAGCATGGTAATCATAATATAACATGCTTCTATATACTATATTCTCCAGTTAGTCCCACTCACCAAATACCAGCAAACGAGAAAGTATTCAGCTATCTAATCACTAAACCTTCTCTTTCTCCTTTTCTCCTTAGAAAAACATACACACAAGTTAGTTTCTGTTCGTTAACATCAAATAACACAATATATAAATTTTTGAATCAAAAACTGTCCGCTAAAATTTTTTGCTTCTTTCAAAATTTACATCCAGAACATCAAAATACAAACGGGCAGCATAACGGCTAAAAATCAACACTTAGGTAAAATATTCTGCCCTGGACACTCAGTCGGTCGACTGACTCTTACAGTCGGTCGACTGTCGACACGACCGGTCGACTAACCTTACCAATCGGTCGATTCATTTGGTATTACGTCAATCGGTCGATTCATTTGGTATTACGTCAATCGGCCGAAGGCAAATCTCAGTCGGTCGGTTCACTCAACAGTTGGTCGGTTGGCTTGGTCAATCGGCCGGTTCAACCCTCAGTCAGTTGACTGTAGACCGACAGTCGGCCGACTGTGTTCATCTTCATCAAAAACTGAACAAAGGCTATGGACTTCACGATGAAATCCTCAAATCCCGATCTAGAGCTCGTTTTAAACACCAAAATCGACCACAACTTGTTCACTACTTGTTATAGACTCAAAACCCACAACAATTTGACCATAACAACACTTAAATCACTTGTTTTGACACAAATTTACACTTTTATGAAAACTAACACAAAACCTTAAATTTCTCAAAGATTAGAGCATGGAAGCTTGTGATTCTTACCTTAAAAGAATCGGTGAATCACAAGGAACACAAAGATATGAACAATTTGAGCTCTAGATAAAGTTTAAGGATTAGGGTTTGATTGTAGGTGGAAGAGAAGGTACGGTGCGTATGTGAGATGGTTCTGGAAAAATGCAAGAGAGAGACAGCACTAGTCACTTAATTAGGTTTAATTCCCACACTGTGCGATATACGGGTATTTATCAGTTATCTGATATCTTTCGTATAACATTTGGCAACCCAAACGAAATCCAAATTAAATAAACAAACCTGTTCTCTGACCCTTGTCACAAACTGGTCCTAACCACATCATTATATAATAATAAATATTAAATAAAAATAAAAGCATATAGTAACGCAATACAAACTTAAGGGCAATCTAGTAATCTTACATCTAGGCCTGATTGAGGATGTTACAAAAATGGTCTAGAAAAACCTGGTGGCTTAGAGGTTCTCGGGTTATTGTTACAACTTAAGAAATACGGGTGTTGACGATACATATATAGTTCATCGGGGTTGGAATCAAGTTTCTCTATTTTAATGCCCTTTCCCTTATTATTTTCTTTTGCTTTTTCAAATTGGGTCGAGGTAATTTCTATAACATCATCGAAACCTCATCGGGATCTGATTCATCAGAAAATTGGTAATCTTCCCAATATTTTGCTTCCTCGGCGGAAACACCATTGACCATTATTAATTTTGGTCCATTAGTTGAGGGTTTTCTTTTATTTGTCTGTTTTCAGTAGTTCCTAAAATTTCCCCCTCCGAAACCTCTTCTTCCGGTTCCTCCTCTTCCGGTTCCTCTTCTTCCGATTCCTCTTCTTCTGGTTCCTCATTTTCCGGTTCCTCTTCAGGAATTTGTGAATCTTCCCAAAATATATTCGAATCTTCATTATTATTAGGTGAGTCGATGGGATTTGTACTAGAGGTAGACATCTATTGAAATGTCCCGTTCTTATTTATTAAAAACGTTCCATATTAATTGATTTAGTTGCGAGGTTTTGACCTCTATATGAGACATTTTTCAAAGACTGCATTCATTTTAAAACAAACCATAACCTTTATTTCATCAATAAAGGTTTAAAAAGCTTTACGTAGATTATCAAATAATGATAATCTAAAATATCATGTTTACACGCGACCATTACATAATGGTTTACAATACAAATATGTTACAACGAAATAAGTTTCTTGAATGCAGTTTTTACACAATATCATACAAGCATGGACTCCAAATCTCGTCCTTATTTAAGTATGCGACAGCGGAAGCTCTTAATAATCACCTGAGAATAAACATGCTTAAAATGTCAACAAAAATGTTGGTGAGTTATAGGTTTAACCTATATATTATCAAATTATAATAATAGACCACAAGATTTCATATTTCAATACACATCCCATACATAGAGATAAAAATCATTCATATGGTGAACACCTGGTAACCGACATTAAGAAGATGCATATTTAAGAATATCCCCATCATTCCGGGACACCCTTCGGATATGATATAAATTTCGAAGTACTAAAGCATTCGGTACTTTGGATGGGGTTTGTTAGGCCCAATAGATCTATCTTTAGGATTCGCTTCAATTAGGGTGTCTGTTCCCTAATTCTTAGATTACCAGACTTAATAAAAAGGGGCATATTCGATTTCGATAATTCGACCATATAATGTAGTTTCACGCACTTGTGTCTATTTTATAAATCATTTATAAAACCTGCATGTATTCTCATCCCAAAAATATTAGATTTTAAAAGTGGGACTATAACTCACTTTCACAGATTTTTTTACTTCGTCGGGAAGTAAGACTTGGCCACTGGTCGATTCACGAACCTATAACAAATATGTACATATATATCAAAGTATGTTCAAAATATATTTACAACAATTTTAATACATTTTGATGTTTTAAGTTTATTAAGTCAGCTGTCCTCGTTAGTAACCTTCAACTAGTTGTCCACAGTTAGATATACAGAAATAAATCGATATATATTATCTTGAATCAATCCACGACCCAGTGTATACATATCTCAGTATTGATCACAACTCAAACTATATTATATTTTGGAATCAACCTCAACCCTGTATAGCTAACTCCAACATTCACATATAGAGTGTCTATGGTTGTTCCGAAATATATATAGATGTGTCGACATGATAGGTCGAAACATTGTATACGTGTCTATGGTATCTCAAGATTACATAATATACAATACAAGTTGATTAAGTTATGGTTGGAATAGATTTGTTACCAATTTTCACGTAGCTAAAATGAGTAGTTTTTACCAATTTTGTTTTGCTCGCCATTTCTTCGTTTCTAATCCGTTTTGAGTGATTTAAGCGGCCACGGTTTCGTATTGAAATTGAGTTTATGAAAATAAACAGAAAAGGTATAGGTTTATAGTCGAAAATACAAGTTACAAGTCGTTTTTGAAAGAGGTAGTCATTTTCGTCGAAAGAACGACATCTTGATGACTGTTTTAAAAAACATACTTTCACTTTGAGTTTAACCATGATTTTTGGATATGGTTTCATGTTCATAAGAAAAATCATTTTCCCAGAAGTATAGCTTTTAAATCAAAGTTTTTCATAGTTTTTAATTATCCAAACCAAAACAGCCCCCGGTTGTAACTACGACGGCGTAAATCCGGTTTTATGGTGTTTATCGTGTTTTCGGGTTTTAAATCATTAAGTTAGCATATCATATAGATATAGATCATGTGTATAGTTGATTTTAAAAGTGTAGTTAGAAGGATTAACTTTATTTGCGAACAAGTTTAGAATTAACTAAACTATGTTCTAGTGATTACTAGTTTACCACTTCGAATATGATAGCTTTTTATGTATGAATCGAATGATGTTATGAACATCATTACTACCTTAAGTTCCTTGGATAAACCTACTGGAAAAGAGAAAAATGGATCTAGCTTCAACGGATCCTTGGATGGCTCGAAGTTCTTGAAGCAGAATCATGACACGAAAACAAGTTCAAGTAAGATCATCACTTGAAATAAGATTGTCATAGTTATAGAAATTGAACCAAAGTTTGAATATGATTATTACCTTGTATTAGAATGATAACCTACTATAAGAAACAAAGATTTCTTGAGGTTGGATGATCACCTTACAAGATTGGAAGTGAGCTAGCAAACTTGAAAGTATTCTTGATTTTATGTAACTAGAACTTGTAGAATTTATGAAGAACACTTAGAACTTGAAGTTAGAACTTGAGAGAGATCAATTATATGAAGAAAATTGAAGAATTAAAGTGTTTGTAGGTGTTTTTGGTCGTTGGTGTATGGATTAGATATAAAGGATATGTAATTTTGTTTTCATGTAAATAAGTCATGAATGATTACTCATATTTTTGTAATTTTATGAGATATTTCATGCTAGTTGCCAAATGATGGTTCCCACATGTGTTAGGTGACTCACATGGGCTGCTAAAAGCTGATCATTGGAGTTTATATACCAATAGTACATACATCTAAAAGCTGTGTATTGTACGAGTACGAATACGGGTGCATACGAGTAGAATTGTTGATGAAACTGAACGAGGATGTAATTGTAAGCATTTTTGTTAAGTAGAAGTATTTTGATAAGTGTCTTGAAGTCTTTCAAAAGTGTATGAATACATATTAAAACACTACATGTATATACATTTTAACTGAGTCGTTAAGCCATCGTTAGTCGTTACATGTAAGTGTTATTTTGAGACCTTTAGGTTAACGATCTTGTTAAATGTTGTTAACCCAAAGTTTATAATATCAAATGAGATTTTAAATTATTATATTATCATGATATTATGATATATTAATATATCTTAATATGATATATACATTTAAATGTCGTTACAACGATAATCATTACATATATATCTCGTTTCGAAATCCTTAAGTTAGTAGTCTTGTTTTTACTTATGTAGTTCGTTGTTAATATACTTAATGATATATTTAATTATCATATTATCATGTTATATATAATATAACAATGTATTAATGTTCTTCATATATATTTAGTAAGACGTGGTTATAACGATAATCGTTATATGTATCGTTTCGAGTTTCATACGTCAATAGTCTCCTTTTTAAGTATATAACTTATTGTTACTATTTTAATGAGATACTTGATGATCATTATATCATGTTAAACATATATATTTATTCATTTATGTATCATCATGTCATATACAAATCATTGGTCAAACTGGGTAATCAGACGTTTACAAAATTTCCGTTTCAATTAACCAAGTCTTAACAAGTTTGATTGCTTAACATGTTGGAAACATTTAATCATGTAAATATAGTTTTCATTAAACATATAATCATATAAAGGTTCGGAAAAGTTCGGGTCACTACATCTATCACACTGATAATGCTAAAAACGAACATATATTTCATAGCATTATCCTTCAAGAAAGACAAGCTTTTGGTTGCAATTCTTCTATTTACAAGTTATATTCGTTTAAATAATAAAAGGTGAAGACAAAAGACAGATTCGACGAATTGAAGACGCAAACGACCAAAAAGCTAAAAAGTACAAAGTACAATTAAAGTGGTTCAATTTATTGATGAGAAACGTCTAAAAGTTACAAGAGTACGAGCCGCAAAACGCAAAGTACAAGATATTAAATTGTACGAAAGGACGCTCGAAAATCCGGAACCGGGACCAGAGTCAACGCTCGACGCAACGGACTAAAAATTACAAGTCAACTATGCACATAAATATAATATAATATATAAATAATTCTTAAAATTATATATATATTATATTTATTTATTAAAACCATCGGCAAATAAAAAACAAAAGTATGTGAGCTGTAAAAGAAGGCCATGTGATCGCATGGCCAGGAAGACCAAAAACCATGCGATCGCATGGTGCACTGTAGCACGAGAGGGCCTATAAATTTCGCGTGTTTTGGCCGAATTTTTACATCTTTTTCTATCCTCTCTATCTCTTACGATATATATATATATATATATATATATATATATATATATATATATATATATATATATATATATATATATATATATATATATATATTTATAATTTTAATTTTAATTTAAGATTAATAATAATAAGGGTATGTTAGCGAATGTTGTAAGTGTGTAAGTCGAAATTCTGTCCGTGTAAAGCTACGCTATTATTAATCATTGTAAGTTATGTTCAACCTTTTTAAATTAATGTCTCGTAGCTAAGTTATTATTATGCTTATTTAAATTGAAGTAATCGTGATGTTGGGCTAAAATATTAAAGACGGGGCAATTGGGCTTTGTACCATAATTGGGGTTTGGACAAAAGAATGACACTTGTGGAAATTAGACTATGGGCTATTAATGGGTTTTATATTAACTAAATGATACCTCGTTAATTTAATATAAAATTACAATTTGACGTATCTATTTATAACCACATACGCCTAATCGGGTACGGTGGGCGGGATATCTATAAATACGAATTATCGTTCATTTTACCGGACACGGGAATGGATTAATAGTTAATGGACAGGGGTGGATTACATTCAAGTGTAATTGTTAACAAAGTAGTAAAACCTTGGACTACACGCAGTCGATAACCTGGTGTATTCATTAAACAAAGTATTAAGACTTTGTTACAATTCGAATCACCAATTAGTTGGAATATTTGACTTCGGGTATAAGGATAATTTGACGAAGACTCTCGCACTTTATATTTATGACAGATGGACTATTATGGACAAAACCGTATGGACATATCGAATAATCCAGGACAAAGGACAATTAACCCATGGTAATAAATTAAAATCAACACGTCGAACATCATGATTACGGAAGTTTAAATAAGCATAATTCCTTTATTTTATATTTCATCGCACTTTTATTTACTGTCATTTTATTTATCGTACTTTTAATTATCGCAATTTTATTTATCGTCAATTAAATTATCGCAATTTTAATTATCGCACTTTATTTATCGTTATTTACTTTACACTTTAAATTAAGTTATTTTTACTTTTTAATATTTTACATTAGATTTTAACTGCGACTAAAGTTTTAAAATCGACAAACCGGTCATTAAAAGGTAAAAACCCCCTTTTATAATAATAATACTACTTATATATATATATTTATATATTTATAAATATTGTTTTAAAAATATAGCGTTAAACTTGGCTAGCTCCCTGTGGAACTAACCGGACTTACTAAAAACTACACTACTGTACGATTAGGTACATTGCCTATAAGTGTTGTAGAAAGGTTTAGGTATATCCACTCTATAAATAAATAAATAACTTGTGTAAAATTGTATCGTTTTTAATAGTATTTCGTAGCAAAAATATAACTATTTCGTATACACCTCTACGCACATCACACACATTATCAAACACGTTAAGAGATTAATATATCACATAATATTTACATGTTAAATATATATAGTTTTCAACAAAAAGTGTTAAGCAATCGTTTTTAAAGAAAAATATACGATCGAAGTCCAGACTCACTAATGCATCCTACATACTCGATAAGACACACTACTGTAAATTTCTGGTTCTCTAAGACCAACGCTCGGATACCAACTGAAATGTCCCGTTCATATTGACTATAAACGTTCCATATTAATTGATTTCGTCGCGAGGTTTTGACCTCTATATGAGACGTTTTTCAAAGGCTGCATTCATTTTTAAAATAACCATAACCTTTATTTTTATCGATAAAGATTTAAAAAACATTACGTAGATTATCAAGAAATGATAATCTAAAATATACCGTTTACACAAGACCATTACATAATAATTTACAATAAAAATATGTTACATCGAACTAAGATCTTGAATGCAGTTTTTACACAATATCATACAATCATGGACTCCAAATCTTGTCCTTAATTTAATATGCAACAACGGAAGCTCTTAATAATCACCTAAGAATAAACATGCTTAAAACGTCAACAAAAATGTTGGTGAGTTATAGGTTTAACCTATATATTATCAAATCATAATAATAGACCACAAGATTTCATTTTTTTCCATAAATATACATCTCATATCAGGCATTTCGCAAACTGCATAGAGATAAAAATTCATTCATATGTTGAACACCTGGTAACCGACCTTAACAGGATGCATATAGAATATGCCCATCATTCCGGGACTCTCATCGGATATGATAATTCGAAGTACTAAATCATCCGTACTCGGATGAGGCTTGTTGGCCCAAATAGATCTATCTTTAAGATTCGCGTCAATTAGGGGCCATTTCCCTAATTCTTAGGCTACCAAGCTAAAAAGGGGCATATTCTGTTCGATAATCTAACATAGAAAGTAGTTTTGATTACTTGTGTCTATTTTGTAAAACATTTATAAACTGCATGTATTCTCATCCCAAAATAATAGATTTCAAAAGTGGGACTATAACTCACTTTCACAGATTTTTACTTTGCCGAAAATAAGACTTGGCCACTGGTCGATTCACGAACCTATAAAAATATGTACATATACATCAAAGTATGATCGAAATATATTCACAATATTTTTATTACTTTTTAATGATTTAAGTTTATTAAGTCAGATGTCCTCGTTAGTAACCTACAACTAGTTGTCCACAGTTAGATGTACAGAAATAAATCAATATATATTATCTTGAATCAATCCACGACCTAGTGTATACACGTCTCAGGCTAGATCACAACTCAAAGTATATATATTTTTGGAATCAACCTCAACCCTGTATAGCTAACTCAAGCATTACTGCATATAGAGTGTCTATGATTGTTCTAAATAATATATATACATGGGTCGATATGATATGTCAAAACATTGTATACGTGTCTATGGTATCCCAAGATTACATAATACATGTATAATACAATATAAGTTAGCTACAATATGATTAATATGGATTTGTTATAAAATTTTCATAGCTACAACAAGTAAAATTTTTCAATTTTGTTTTACCCATAATTTCTTCGTTTTAAATTCGTTTTGAGTGATTCAAGTTGCTATGGCTTCATATTGAATTTAAGTTTATGAATCTAAACAGAAAAAGTATAAGTTTATAGTCAAAAATACAGGTTATAAGTCAATATTACAAGAGGTAGTCATTTCAGTTGAAAGAACGACGTCTTGATGACCATTTTGAAAAACATACTTCCACTTTGAGTTTAACCATGATTTTTGGATATAATTTCATGTTCATAAGAAATATCATTTTCCCAGAAGAACAACTTTTAAATCAAAGTTTATCATAGTTTTTAATTAACTAACCCAAAACAGCCTGTGGTGTTACTACGACGGCGTATGTCCGATTTTACTGTGTTTTTCATGTTTCCAGATTTTAAATCATTAAGTTAGCATATCATATAGATATAGAACATGTGTTTAGTTGATTTTAAAAGTCAAGTTAGAAGGATTAACTTTATTTGCGAACAAGTTTAGAATTAACTAAACTATGTTCTAGTGATTACAAGTTTAAAACTTTGAATAAGATAGCTTTATATGTATGAATCGAATGATGTTATGAACATCATTACCACCTCAAGTTTTGTGGATAAACCTACTGGAAAAAAGAAAAATAGATCTATCTTCAAAGGATCCTTGGATGGCTTGAAAGTTCTTGAAGTAGAATCATGACACGAAAACAAGTTCAAGTAAGATTTCCACTCGAAATAAGATTGTTATAGTTATAGAAATTGAATAAAAGTTTGAGTATGAGTATTACCTTGAATTAGATAGATATCTTACTGTAAATAAGAAAGATTTCTTGAGATTGGATGATCACTTGAAATGGATTTGCAAGATTGGAAGTAAGCTAGCAAGTTTGAAAGATTTCTTGAAGTGTTCTTAAATGGTTGTTTTTACGATGATTAAAACTTGTAATTGAAGCTAAAAGATGGTGAAAATGCTTGAAGATGATCAAGTATGATGTTAGGAGTATTTTGAGAGAGAATTTGAAGTGTAAGTATGAGAAAATGGAATGGAAAAATGGGGTGAAATCATAAAAACAGGATTACTTGTTATAAAGAAAAAAAAAAGATCCTTAAGTTTGTTTTTAGCTCATTAGTCATACAAGTTGTTAAATAATGGTTCCACATGTTTTTGACCCTAAGATGGCTGCTAAGAATGAATGATTAAAGGTGTATATACTAATAGTAAATACATCTAGAAGCTGTGTATTGTACGAGTACGAATACGGGTACATACGAGTAGAATTGTTGATGAAAATGAATGAGAATGTAATTGTGAGCATTTTTGCTAAGTAGAAGTACTTTGATATATGTCTTGAAGTCTTTCAAAAGTGTACTAATACATATTAATACACTACATGTATATACATTTTAACTGAGTCGTTAAGTCACCGTTAGTCGTTACATGTAAGTGTTGTTTTGAAACCTTTAAGTTAATGATCTTGTAAAATGTAATTAATCCATTGTTATAATACTTAAATAAGATGTTAAATTGTTATGTTATCATAATAACATGGTGTATAAATATATCTTAACATCATATATATATATATATATGTTAAAATACTATTACAACGATAATCATCACATATATGTCTCGTTTTGAAATCCTTAAGTTAGTAGTCTTGTTTTTACATATGTAGTTCATTGTTAACACACTTAATGATTTACTTAATTATCATTTTATCATGTTAAATATAGTGTAACAATATCTTAATATGATACATATGTATTTAGTAAGACGTTGTTATAACGATAATCGTTATATATATATCATTTTCGAGTTTCTTAAATCAATAATCTCATTTGTTTGTATATAACTCATTGTTAACATATTTATGGAGATACTTACTTATCATAATCTCATGTTAACCATATATATATATATATATATATATCCATTTATATAACATCATGTAGTTTTTACAAGTTTTTAACGTTCGTGAATCGCCTGTCAACTTGGGTGGTCAATTGTCTATATGAAACTCATTTCAAATAATCAAGTATTAACAAGTTTGATTACTTATCATGTTGGAAACATTTAATCATGTAAATTTCAATCTCATTTAATGTATATAAACATGGAAAAGTTCAGGTCACTATATTCCTTGCGAAAAATCATGCATGTTAGACTTAAGATTTACGTCAAAAGCTTTTGTAATGCTTCCGTTATGTCAAAACGAAGATTCGTGTTGTTAAGTGAGCTGAAACTGTTTTTAAAGTTAAACAAAAATTGCTAGAGTGAACTAGAAGTTGATTGAGACTTTGATCTTCTGGAATATGTTACTTTATATGTTCCTTGATGTTTTTCGTTTGCATTCCAACTTGTAATATTGTGATTTGCCATGAGATATATGCTCGTTTAAGTGATGTGTTTATTTGTTGACCAAAACTGAAAGGTCTGTAAAGATTGATTAAAATGTACGAATTGTCTAAAGAAAATGTATTTGATTATTTTATCACTAAAACTATGGGATGTCTGAAGTAATCTCCAATTGGCCGTTTGTCAAAATCTATTTTTATATTTTTTGAGAATTATTTCAAAACTGACGCGCCTGCTGAAACTGATTTGGTAAACCATAATTAGACCTCTTCTGATATCCGACTTTTAGATATCGTATGAGACTTTGGCAAGAATTTTTTGAATCGATTTTGAGTTGAGTTGTGATCTGGAGTTGGTCATTATTTTATGAATTATGTGCTATGACGTATAGTTGTATCTTTCTACGATGTACGTATTTTGAAGGCATGCATTAAACTGCGAATGTGCAATTTGCTTAACTATGAACTGTAAAGTGTTACTTGACCTAAGTTTGACATGTTGACCATGTTTGCATGACCTACTGAGATGTTTGACTTTAGTTGACCACTTTGGCCGATGTAACATCCCGCATTTTTCTGCTAAATTTATTTTAACGCCGTCTTTTTTTTTTTATAGATAATATCTTTCGTTATCTAAATTCGTACCTTCCGTTAACTAACGTTCTTAATATTTTCGTTATTTAATCTTAACACCTCCCGTTTACTCTCGCATATTTAAAATAATTCGTTTTGCTAATTCACGCACCCGCTTTTAAACTCGAGGGATTAAAGTTGCCAAGTGGGCAAACTAGTGACTAGGTCAACTAGTCAACCCACTCCTCCCTACCATTCATTTTCATTTCATTTCTTTTCTCTTTTTCTTTCACCTATTACTTCCAACTTTGAATCCTTTTCATCTTCTCAACAAATTCATCATCTAAATCAAGAATAGGAAGCTAACATCAAAACAAATCGTACTTTTGAAATCCTCTCTTCATCCTCTACATTTTGGTACCAATTTCACTAATTGGGGTAATGTTTCTAAAAACTCTAGATTTCTCTAATTCAATTTATAGACTTTAAATGGTGTAAATTAGTGTCTATGGTTCATGTCTAACATGAATATGTGTTTTGTTTGCTCGATTTTGTCATTTTGAGTAACTAGCATGAACACTTGAAATGGGTGTGTTTAATCTTGAGTTTTGGTTGATTAAATATTGTTATTGTGTTAAAGTTCATGTATTAAATGTGTTACTAGCATCATTAGCTTCGTTTTGGTATGTTGGTTGACTTAGAAAAACTTCATAAACATAATTGTTGAATTCATGATTTTTGGTTAGGGTTTAGTAACCTTAAATATGAATTTTGATGCATTGAATGCTATGATATGTTGTTAGTAAGTGTTTAGTTGCAATGTATGTTTAATTACCTTCGAAACGGCATATCGTATGTGTAAATTGGATTCCCGAATCACCGTTTGCATTTTTGAGCTTGAAACGTTAAATAATGATCATTCAGCGAGGTTTTCATTGTTGTTAATGATAGATTTGATTGATGAAATGTGTTTAGTTGTATTCCTCATTAAATTACCTTTCCAACGATGTATGGCATGCATTTTGAGTGTTTTCAGTTCATGAGTTACGTTAAATTGAGTTTTGGTTCGAGACTTAAAAAAACTGCAGCAACAACACTTTTTCCAGTAAAGCGCGCAGCGCAGATTTGAGCGCGCCACGCACATGTTGAGGTGCAAATACTAAACCCCCAGGACTGGTACCTGATCTGTTTCCGCGCGCACTCCTGCGCGCACCGCGCATTTCCTCGGGCCAATTTTACTTATGTTTTACTTTTCACAAAATCTTTCCCGCTTAACCGCAACTCCGATTAACATGAAATTTGGTTAACATGCTCATATATGATTCCTCATCATGGGAAAATTGTCGGATACCCGACCCGACCCCTTTGACTTTGACTTTGACTTTGACCAAGTTTGACTTTTTAGTCAAACCTAACCAAATACTTATGCAAACGTTCTAACATGCTTTTATACTTATACCTTGCATGAAACTTGACAACGTTATTCACATGCTATATATTCGAGTCGTAATGAGCCATACGACTAATTGAACACATTTCGCCCGACCTTGTGTCATAACCGGTAATTGATATCACTTACTTGTTTAGGTCAAGGCTAAGTAACTTTCATTGCACAACGTTTAATTTCAAGTACTTTGGCATGCAACTACGATGAGATCATAGTCCCACCTTTTCAACAAATTTTACTCTTTAAACTATGGGATGAGAAACATATACGTATCATACTTTTATGCTTTGAACACAAGTACGAAAACAAACATTCCACGTGCGAGTTAGAATAAAAAGCCTCAATTCAATTATCATTAGTTATACTTGCAGGGTGTAAACGTGAACTTATATTATTTGATCACATGGGCTTGATGAGCCCTCATTTGGACGGTTCGCTATCGTTAAATTGGATGAAATGTATTTTCGGGGATAAGTATATGTTCTAACACTGTATTAATGGGGTAACGTGATAGTTAAGTCTTGATAATTGGGTGCTCGCGAACAAACAACAACTTTTTGGAATGCAAACGATTTAGATAATCAACATTATACGAAATCTTGTGGTTCAAAGACAACGTTTACAAATACACCTATGATTTCACCAACGTTTTTCATTGACAGTTTTCTATATGTTTCTCAGGTTCATACTTGGCTACTTGATACTTGCTTCCGCATACTCTGATTACTTGCTTGGGGTCAAGCATACATGCATACGCTAGTGATAACACTTTTGGATTCAAGCATATTTGTTTACATACTTACGCTATTTATAGCAATCGTGATTTTCAACTTATTTTATGTCGCAAGTCATTTCATCTACATTTTATAACTTTTGTAAACTTAAACTTATTGTCGAACCGTTTGGCAACGCTACAAGTCATGTACGTTTTAAATGAATGCGACATAATTTTGGTCAAACGCGTCTCATTTAGGGACTATGACCACGCAACGAGACCTAAGTTAACGGCACCGTCAGTGACGATTTTGTCGGGTCGTTACAGATGGTATCAGATCGTTGATTGTAGGGATCTAGGATGTGCATTAGTGTGTCTGACAGAGTCGTTAGGACGCATTAGTGAATCTAGACTACAACCGAATAGTTAATCATTGCATTCTGACTTGCATTTGCTATAGGTAGCACTTACTTGACTACTTGTGCATTTATACTTGAATCTTCTTAGGTGAACTTTTTTTAATGGTACCAAATTCTTTTCATCATACGAATCCATACGAATCCATATTCCGCCATTACATCCAGAACATCAAAATACAAACGAGCAGCATAACGGCTAAAAATCAACACTTAGGTAAAATATTCTGCCCTGGACACTCAGTCGGTCGACTGACTCTTACAGTCGGTCGACTGTCGACACGATCGGTCGACTAACCGTACCAATCGGTCGATTCATTTGGTATTACATCAATCGGCCGAAGGTAAATCTCAGTCGGTCGGTTCACTCAACAGTCGGTCGGTTGTCTTCGTCAATCGGCCGGTTCAACCCTCAGTCTGTCGACTGTAGACCGACAGTCGGCCGACTGTGTTCATCTTCATTAGAAACTGAACAAAGGCTATGGACTTCACAATGAAATCCTCAAATCCCGATCTAGAGCTCATTTTAAACACCAAAATCGACAATAACTTGTTCACTACTTGTTATAGACTCAAAACCCACAACAATTTGACTATAACAACACTTAAATCACTTGTTTTGACACAAATTTACACTTTTATGAAAACTAACACAAAACCTTAAATTTCTTAAAGATTAGAGCATGGAAGCTTGTGATTCTTACCTTAAAAGAATCAGTGAATCACAAGGAACACAAAGATATGAACAATTTGAGCTCTAAATAAAGATTAAGGATTAGTGTTTGATTGTAGGTGGAAGAGAAGGTACGGTGTGTGTGTGAGATGGTTCTGGAAAAATGCAAGAGAGAGACAGCACTAGTCACTTAATTGGGTTTAATTCCCACACTGTGCGATATACGGGTATTTATCAGTTATCTGATATCTTTCGTACAACATTTGGCAACCCAAACGAAGTCCAAATTAAATAAACAAACCTGTTCTCTGACCCTTGTCATAAACTGGTCCTAACCACATCATTATATAATAATAAATATTAAATAAAAATAAAAGCATATAGTAACGCAATACAAACTTAAGGGCAATCTAGTAATCTTACATCTAGACCCGATTGAGGATGTTACAAAAATGGTCTAGAAAAACCTGGTGGCTTAGAGGTTCTCGGGTTATTGTTACAACTTAAGAAATACGGGTGTTAACGATACATATATAGTTCATCGGGGTTGGAATCAAGTTTCTCTATTTTAATGCCCTTTCCCTTATTATTTTCTTTTACTTTTTCAAATTGGGTCGAGGTAATTTCTATAACATCATCGGAACCTCATCGGGATCCGATTCATCAGAAAATTGGTAATCTTCCCAATATTTTGCTTCCTCGGCGGAAACACCATTGACCATTATTAATTTTGGTCCATTATTTGAGGGTTTTCTTTTATTTGTCTGTTTTTCAGTGGTTCCTAAAATTTCCCCCTCCAGAACCTCTTCTTCCGGTTCCTCCTCTTCTGGTTCCTCTTCTTCCGGTTCCTCTTCTTCCGGTTCCTCTTCAGGAATTTGTGAATCTTCCCAAAATATATTCGACTCTTCATTATTATTAGGTGAGTCGATGGGATTTGTGCTAGAGGTAGACATCTATCACACTGATAATGCTAAAAACGAACATATATTTCATAGCATTATCCTTCAAGAAAGACAAGCTTTTGGTTGCAATTGTTCTATTTACAAGTTATATTCGTTTAAATAATAAAAGGTGAAGATAAAAGACAGATTCGACGAATTGAAGACGCAAACGACCAAAAGCTAAAAAGTACAGAGTACAATCAAAGTGGTTCAATTTATTGATGAGAAACGTCTAAAAGTTACAAGAGTACGAGCCGCAAAACGCAAAGTACAAGATATTAAATTGTACGAAAGGACGCTCGAAAATCCAGAACCTGGACCAGAGTCAACTCTCAACGCACGACGTAACGGACTAAAAATTACAAGTCAACTATGCACATAAATATAATATAATATATAAATAATTCTTAAAATTATATATATATTATATTTATTTATTAAAACCGTCGGCAAATAAAAAACAAAAGTATGTGAGCTGTAAAAGAAGGCCATGCGATCGCATGGCCAGGAAGACCAAAAACCATGCGATCGCATGGTGCACTGTAGCACGAGAGGTCCTATAAATTTCGCGTGTTTTGGCCGAATTTTTACATCTTTTTCTATCCTCTCTATCTCTTACGAGATATATATATATATATATATATATATATATATATATATATATATATATATATATATATAATTTATAATTTTAGTTTTAATTTAAGATTAATAATAATAAGGGTATGTTAGCGAATGTTATAAGTGTGTAAGTCAAAATTCTGTCCGTGTAAAGCTACGCTATTATTAATCATTGTAAGTTATGTTCAACCTTTTTAAATTAATGTCTCGTAGCTAAGTTATTATTATGCTTATTTAAATTGAATTAATCGTGATGTTGGGCTAAAATATTAAAGACGGGGCAATTGGGCTTTATACCATAATTGGGGTTTGGACAAAAGAATGACACTTGTGGAAATTAGACTATGGGCTATTAATGGGCTTTATATTAACTAAACGATACCTTGTTAATTTAATATAAAATTACAAATTGACGTATCTATTTATAACCACATACGCTTAATCGGGTACGGTGGGCGGGATATCTATAAATACGAATTATCGTTCATTTTACCGGACACGGGAATGGTTTAATAGTTAATGGACAGGGGTGGATTACATTCAAGGGTAATTGGTGTAATTGTTAACAAAGTAGTAAAACCTTGGACTACACGCAGTCGATAACCTGGTGTATTCATTAAACAAAGTATTAAGACTTTGTTACAATTCGAATCCCCAATTAGTTGGAATATTTGACTTCGGGTATAAGGATAATTTGACGAAGACTCTCGCACTTTATATTTATGACTGATGGACTATTATGGATAAAACCGTATGGACATATCCAATAATCCAGGACAAAGGACAATTAACCCATGGTAATAAATTAAAATCAACACGTCGAACATCATGATTACGGAAGTTTAAATAAGCATAATTCCTTTATTTTATATTTCATCGCACTTTTATTTACTGTCATTTTATTTATCGTACTTTTAATTATCGCAATTTTATTTATCGTCAATTTAATTATCGCAATTTTAATTATCGCACTTTAATTATCGTCAATTGACTTTGACTTTGACCAAGTTTGACTTTTTAGTCAAACCTAACCAAATACTTATGCAAACGTTCTAACATGCTTTTATACTTATACCTTGCATGAAACTTGACAACGTGATTCACATGCTATATATTCGAGCCGTAACGAGCCATAGGACTAATTGAACACATTTCGCCCGACCTTATGTCGTAACCGGTAATTGATATCACTTACTTGTTTAGGTCAAGGCTAAGAAACTTTCATTACACAACGTTTAATTTCAAGTACTTTGGCACGCAACTACGGTGAGATCATAGTCCCACATTTTCAACAACTTTTACTCTTTAAACTATGGGATGAGAAACATATACGTATCATAATTTTATGCTTTGAACACAAGTACGAAAACAAACATTCCACGTGCGAGTTAGAACAAAAAGCCTCAACTCAATTATCATTAGTTACACTTGCAGGGTGTAAACGTGAACTTATGTTATGTGATCACATGGCCTTGACGAGCCCTCATTCGGACGGTTCGCTACCGTTAAATCGGATGAAATGTATTTTCGGGGATAAGTGTATGTTCTGACACTGTATTAATGGGGTAACGTGATAGGTAAGTATTGATAATTGGGTGCTCGCGAACAAACAACAACTTTTGGAATGCAAACGATTTAGATAATCAGCATTATACGAAATCTTGTGGTTCAAAGACAACGTTTACAAATACACCTATGATTTCACCAACGTTTTTCGTTGACAGTTTTCTATATGTTTCTCAGGTTCATACTTGGCTACTTGATACTTACTTCCGCATACTCTGATTACTTGCTTGGGGTCAAGCATACATGCATACGCTAGTGATAACACCTTTGGATTCAAGCATATTTGTTTACATACTTACGCTATTTATAGCAATCGTGATTTTCAACTTATTTTATGTCGCAATTCATTTCATCTACATTTTATAACTTTTGTAAACTTAAACTTATTGTCGAACCATTTGGCAACTTTGCAAGTCTTGTACATTTTAAATGAATGCGACATAATTTTGGTGAAATGCGTCTCATTTAGGGACTATGATCACGCAACAGGACCTAAGTTAACGGCGCCGTCAATGACGATTTTGTCGGGTCGTTACAACCGAGTTGACTTTTGGTTTGACTTTGGTTGACTTTGGTTGACTTGCTTGGACTAGTTGACTTTTAATTGCTTGTTGAGTCAGTCTGAGCACTAACACTTTGCGTACACTATGGGTTGACATAGTATGACCTATATGTGTATACTTAAGATGACCTATTTGACTAGGTTGCGCTGTTCTGTCAAGATTGTTCAACTACAGTACGTTTTGCTAAGATATTTCCTCAGTTGTGACGACCTGGAAATTTCCGACCAAATTTAAACTTTATCTTTATATGATTTCGTCACGATAAGCAAAGTATGTAATATTAAATCTCAAAATTTTTGAACTGTTACATGAAATCATGTGACCTTGACTATTTCCGACGATTCACGAACAAATGTTTGTAAATAAATATGTATGTATGTATATATATATATATATATATATATATATATATATATATATATATATATATATATATATATATATATATATATATATATATATATAAATGTAAGTATATATAATAATTTGAAATTTTAAAATATAGTTTAAACATTAGAAGTAGATATTTAAAATAAGATACAAAATAATTAAGTGTAATTTAAAATAAAACTATATATATAAGTGTATGTGATTTCTATAAATAATTATTATGATATGTATATTGGAAAATATATAAAAAGTATAAATATTATATGCTATATATATAATTATTAAAATATACATAATTAATAATATGTGATATTAATATATTAAATGTAAAAACAAGTTGAAAATATAGTTGTTATAGTAGTATTTTTATTACTTTCAACATATATATAAATATTAGTATTATTAATATAATAAATTTAAATATATGATATATAGTTATGAAAATTGATACAGTTATATTATTAATATATCTACCAGTATTATTATCATACTAATATTTGTATTATTATTAGTATCATTAATAAAATTATTATTATCATTTTTATTATTTCTACTATTATTGAAAAATCATTATTTTTATTATAGTTATCATTATAATTTATTTTTGTTATCATTAATAATATTATTATTATCATCTCTATAATTACTCTTATTATTTTGATATTTTTATTATTATTATTTCTATTATTATTATTAGTACTAGTGTACTATTCTGATTTGTAATAATAATATTAATAGTTTTATTAATAAGATTTATATTATAAATTGGAATTACTGAATTTAATATACCCGACATAAACAAAAATTCTGTTTCACATCACTTTTTCTTTTTTGTAATTTTGTTGATATTTCTTTTTCTGATCAAGACTCTGGTACGATTTTGGTTACACATACCCATCAGCCTTTATTCAATTTTTGTTGTTATCACCAATCTGCTACACGCCTATATCATTCACGAGTCATTCATCATATATATATATATATATATATATATATATATATATATATATATATATATATATATATATATATATATATATATATATATCTGTAATTGAGATTGGAATAAAACAGAAAAATAGAAAATAAACTAAGTTATCTCTGTTCTTGTTACTTTTTGGCCATAATTCAAATTCGAACAATTTATCAAAATCCATTAATGCAGCTAGGTTAGGATTCAGTTAGTCAATCTGTCTGTGAATTATCATCTTCCAATTCTTCAAATCAAAGACGAATTTCGAAATCAAAGTTTTTAAAATAAAAGTCAAACGTGATGTTCTTCATGAAATTCGAATACATAACGTTGTTTATGGTTCAATTGACAATTCCTGAGTGTTATAATAACGATTTAGAAGAAATTTCATGAAGGCTTTAAGGTCTCAAAACATCCCGATATCAAAATCAACTTTTTGTTCTTCGCGTTCAAGCTGCAACAACAGGTTTTATTTTTTTATTTTTTTCTTTCGGTTGCAGATTAATAAAAATACCCATTTTTAACTATTTACATTTCTAACGAAGAATATAATTCGTTAGATAAATGTTTGATTAATCCCTGGTCTCTGGTCGACTGATTGAAGAGAAGGAAAAAGAAGAAATAGGATAAAAGGGAGATATATGTTAATAAAAATAGAGTGGGAATTAAAAACAGAAAGACAGGTTGGAACAGATGGTTAGGAGGGTGTACGGGCTAGCGAGAGGTCTCGAGTTCGAGTCCTGTTCTGGGCATTTATTTTTATGTCATAACCCGTCCTTAACCATAAGAACGTGTTAGATAACGTATGATTTCATAGCGAGGTATTGACCTCTATATGCGACATTTTTAAAAGAACAACTGCATATATTTTACATTACAAACCATAATTCTTATTTTTGATACAAGCTTTAGACAATAAAAAGATGATTATCGTTTAGCGATAATCTTAGACTTACAAACTTTACATATGATGATAACAACACGATTTCTAGCATATTTTACAATACAAATCCTCGGATATGCAGTTTTGTTTTTGACACAAATATGAGTACGCAAGATCCTGCTTAAATTCAACATGTTGCAGCGGAAGCTTCTAATTATTACCTGAGAATAAACATGTTTAAAACGTCAACATAAAGTTGGTGAGATATAGGTTTAATGCCGGCAGCGATATAAATATAGACCACAAGATTTCATATATAAATATTTTAATAAAAATATTCTAAGTGGTTGAGCACTTGGTAACCATACTTAACATTTAATCACGTCGCATATTCCCTTTATTATGAAATCTTACTACACCGTACCAAGTGTAGTCACGAAACGAAGTACTGTGCAACCGTTGAATACTGGTCGTCCAGTCCGGTTGGGGTTGTCAGGCCCGATAGATCTATCAACAGGATTCGCGTTTACAATACCGCTGTAAATAATAGTTACCAAGCTACAGGGAAGTATGCCAGTGGTACAACTCAACGTAGAATATATTTTTCAGTTACTTGTGTCCATATCGTAAAACATAAAATACATGTATTCTCATCCCGAAATATTTAGAGTTTAAAAGTGGGGCTATATACTCACTTTTGCCTTGAAGATATGTAATTTCGACTTGGTCTCCGATTGATATCACGAACTTATCCATATATAATATATCAATACCTTTTCTTTTTAAAAAAATCGTCATATATATATACTTGTTATACTTTTAATACTTTTAATAATTCCTTAGTCCGTAGTTAGCAGCTCGATGTTAGTAATTCAATTTTAATGGTTCATTTTTAGGTGTTTAATAAACCCCCAATGAAATAAATAAAACCCCCATCGAATATGTATTGGTCGAGATTAATCTTGACCCACGGTACCGGTGTTGTCAAATGACGTGTTGCGTACATTCATGGGATCTTATGATTAATCTTCTCGTATTGTTTACGGGTGATCCTGAACCATATAAAATTAAATTATGAGTACATATATATAAAATATCATGTTATTTTAAAAAGATGTGATTTATTTAATTTTTCTCCAATTATTTTCGTGACTAAACAAGTCTTGGATATCCGATTTTGTTTTGGTCATAGTTTCTTCGTTACAGCTCCGTTTTCGTTGGTTCAACTTGCCACTTCCTTGGATCGAGTCCCTCTTTAAGAATATGAACTGTAAATACCTTAGTTTGTATTCGAAATCACAGGTCATAGGTCAAACTTTAGTAAAACTTATGAAGTTAATCATTTTCCATCATGTAAACAACCTTAAATGATTATTTTTCTAAAAATACTTATACTTTGAGTTAAATCATGAAATTTTTATGTGTTATCATATTCATAGCAAATATCATTTTTCCAGAAAATAAACCTCCAATTCAAAGTTCAAGATAGTTTTTAATTATCCAACCCAAAACAGCCCCCGGTTGCACTCCAACGTCGTAAATTCAGTTTTTAAGGTGTTCTTTGAAAAACCAAGTTATACCTTGTTAAATTAGCATATATTTATGAAATATTACAGGTCTTGAAGTATTTTAAAAGTTAAGTTAGAAGGATCTATTTAGTTTGCAAATAAGTTTGAAAACATTCAAACTATGTTCTTGTTGTTAAAATTTTATACCATAAAATAAGATAGCTATACATATATGAATCGAATAAGGTTATGAACATAGTTACTACCTCAAGTTACTTGGACAAGATTGCTGTAAAAGAGGAGTAAAGACCTAGAACCAAAAGAGTGATGGAATTGGATGAAAGATTGGAAGTAAACTTGTATAGTTGGAAGAATTTTTGAAGTGTTCTTGAAAGGATTTTCTTATGATGTTTAAATGTTGTTTTTGAAGCTAGTTCATGATGAAAATTTGCTGGAGTGTTTAAGGGATTTTTTTTTCTTTCTTAAAAGAGTGTGTTTTAGTTAAAGGAAATGTGTAGTAAAATGAAAATGGAATGGAGTATAAATGGTGGTGTAAAAGGTGTATAAGTTTGTAATTTTGTGAAAAAATCTTTTAATCATGTGAAATTGTCATACTAGATAACAAAAGTAGTTACCTTATACATAAGGCATTGAACAAGGGCTGGTTGGTGGTGATTTGATGTGTATATACCAATAGTAAATATGTATAGAGGTTAGGTATGATACGAGTACATGTACTCTAGATATACGTATAGAAATCTTGTGAAAAATGGAATGAGAATTCAAATATAGCTATCTTTTGTGAATATACTTATATTGTTTTATGTATTTAAGTCCTTAAAAATGATTAAATACATTACTTATACGATATATGTATAAACATTATAGGTCATAAGTATTTATGTCAAATAACGTTACGTATGGTTATCGTTTTGAAAACTTAGGTTAGTAGTTTCAAAATATACTTGTAACTTATTGTTATTAATACAAAATGAGGTATTAAAACATTCTTAGATCATGTTAAATATGTATATATACATATATATACACAAACGTATAATTATCATATGTTATATAGTTCGTGATATCATCGGTCAAACTAGACGGTCAAACGTTGTGTAAAACTCTTTTCGAAGGCATAAGTCTCAACAATTTGGATTGCTTATCATGTTGGTAAGGTTTAATTTATGTAAATATTAATCTTATAAGTATAGAACGATCGAAAAAGTGCGGGTCATTACAGTACCTACCCGTTAAATAAATTTCGTCCCGAAATTTTAAGATTGTACCTATTTTGCGTCATCGAGAAACAAGTGTGGATACTTTTGTTTCATCTGATCCTCCCGTTCCCAAGTAAACTCGGTACCTCTTCGAGCATTCCAACGTACCTTAACGATCGGTATGTTGCTCTGCTTGAGCTGTTTAACTTCACGGTCCATGATTTCGATTGGTTCTTCGATGAATTGTAGTTTTTCGTCGACATGGATTTCTTCAAGAGGAATGGTGAGGTCTTCCTTTGCAAGACACTTCTTAAGGTTCGAGACGTGAAAGGTATTATGTACTCCGGCGAGTTTTTGCGGTAACTCGAGTCGATAAGCTACCGGTCCAATGCGTTCGATAATCTTGAACGGGCCTACATATCTTGGGTTTAGTTTACCCCTTTTTCCAAAACGTATTACACCTTTCCATGGTGACACCTTTAACATAACCATGTCACCGATTTGAAACTCTAATGGTTTCCTTCGAACATCGGCGTAGCTCTTTTGGCGACTACGTGCTGTTTTCAATCTCTCCTTGATTTGTACTATCTTCTCAGTCGTTTCGTGTATGATCTCGGGACCAGTTAATTGTCGATCTCCTACTTCATTCCAAAAAATAGGAGATCTACACTTCCTTCCGTACAATGCTTCGAATGGCGCAGCTTTAATGCTCGCATGATAACTATTATTATACGAGAATTCTGCTAATGGTAGATATTTATCCCATCCGTTTCCAAAATCGATCACACATGCCCTGAGCATGTCTTCAAGAGTCTGAATTGTTCTTTCACTCTGCCCGTCGGTTTGCGGATGATATGCGGTACTCATATCCAAACGAGTTCCTAGTGCCTCCTGTAGTGATTGCCAGAACTTTGAGGTAAATCTACTATCACGATCAGATATAATGGAAATAGGTATTCCATGCCTTGAAACTATTTCCTTTATATATAATCGTAATAATTTCTCCATTCTATCCGTTTCCTTTATAGGCAAGAAATGTGCAGATTTGGTAAGACGATCAACAATTACCTAAATGGTGTCGTATCCCCAGGCAGTCTTTGGTAACTTCGTGATGAAATCCATGGTAATACCGTCCCATTTCCATTCTGGGATTTCTGGTTGTTGAAGTAATCCTGACGGCTTCTGGTGTTCTGCTTTGACTTTGGAACAAGTTAAACATTCCCCAACATATGTTGCAACGTCTGTCTTTAAATTAGGCCACCAATAATGTGTCTTAAGATCTTGGTACATCTTTCCAACTCCAGGATGTATCGAGTATCTTGTCTTATGTGCCTCATTCAATATCAACTTCCTTAATCCACCCAACTTCGGTACCCAAATACGGTTTGCAAAATATCAAATTCCGTCTTCTCGTATAACGAGTTGCTTCTCATACTTCTTCATTATTTCATTTCTTATGTTTTCTTTAGTAAGTGCTTCCCGTTGAACTTCTTTGATTTGCGAGTTGAGATTCATGCGAATTTTTATGTTCATCGCTCGAACTCGAATTGGTTCTCGTTCCTTTCTGCTTAGTGCGTCAGCCACCACATTCGCTTTCCCGGGATGATAACGAATTTCACAATCATAGTCGTTTATTAACTCGACCCACCTACGTTGCCTCATGTTCAGCTGTTTCTGATTAAAAATATGTTGAAGGCTTTTATGATCAGTAAACACAGTGCATTTAACCCCATACAAGTAGTGTCTCCATATCTTCAATGCAAACACGACTGCTCCCAGTTCTAGATCATGCGTCGTATAATTCCGCTCGTGAATCTTCAATTGTCGAGATGCGTATGCAATAACTTTCTTCCGTTGCATAAGAACGCAACCAAAACCTTGTCGCGAAGCGTCACAATATATTTCAAAATCATCGTTCCCTTCAGGTAACGATAAAATAGGCGCCGTAGTTAACTTCTTCTTCAGTAATTGAAATGCACTCTCCTGCTCAGAAGTCCATTCATATTTCTTCCCTTTTTGCGTTAACGCTGTCAACGGCTTAGCTATTCGGGAAAAATCTTGAATAAACCTTCTATAATAACCGGCTAAACCCAAAAATTGGCGTATCTGCATTGGTGTCTTAGGAGTCTCCCATTTTTCAATGGCTTCAATTTTTGCTGGATCAACCTGAATTCCTTTGCTACTAACAACGTGGCCAAGAAATTGCACTTCTTTCAACCAGAAAGCACATTTAGAAAATTTAGCATATAGCTGTTCTTTTCTCAACAACTCTAATATCAACCTTAAATGCTGCTCATGCTCTTGCTCACTCTTGGAATAGATAAGAATATCATCAATGAAAACGATAACAAACTTATCTAAATATGGACTACAAACTCGATTCATGAGGTCCATGAATACAGCTGGCGCATTTGTCAACCCAAATGGCATGACCAAAAATTCGTAATGACCATAACGTGTCCGAAAAGCAGTTTTCGGTATATCTTCTTCTTTGACGCGTAATTGATGATAGCCCGATCTTAGGTCAATTTTCGAGTACACACATGATCCTTGGAGTTGATCAAATAAGTCGTCAATTCTCGGTAGTGGATACCGATTTTTGATAGTTAACTTATTTAATTCACGATAATCTATACACATCCTAAAAGATCCATCTTTCTTTTTAACAAATAGAATCGGAGCTCCCCACGGTGAAGTACTTGGTCGTATGAATCCACGATCCAGTAATTCTTTTAACTGACTCTGAAGTTCTTTTAACTCGGACGGTGCAAGTCTATATGGAGCACGGGCAACTGGTGCAGCTCCTGGTACTAAATCTATTTGAAATTCTACAGATCTAAATGGAGGTAATCCCGGCAACTCTTCCGGAAAAACTTCAGGAAAATCTCTTGCCACAGGCACGTCGTTGATGCACTTCTCTTTTTCTTTATTTTCGACTTTATTAACATGTGCTAGAATAGCATAACATCCCTTTTCTAAACACTTCTTGGCTTTCAAACAGCTAATGAGTTTTAGCTTTGAGTTACCCTTCTCTCCATAAATCATCACCGGCATTTTATCCTTACAAGGAATGCGAATTGCCTTCTTGGCACACACAACTTCAGCTCCTACTTTGGACATCCAGTCCATGCCGACTATTACATCAAAACTTCCTAATTCTACGGGTATCAAGTCAATTTTAAACGTTTCACCGGCTAAATTTATTTTACAATCACGACAAATTTTATCGGCTTTAATTAGTTTACCATTAGCTAACTCAATCATGTACTTAGCATCTAGAGGTAATGATGAACAATTCAATTTAGTGTAAAAATTTCTACACACGTAACTTCTATCAGCACAAGTATCAAATATAATAGATGCTGATAAGTTATTAATGGTAAACGTACCCGTAACAAGCTCCGGGTCTTCACATGCCTCTCTAGCATTAATAACAAATGCTCCCCCACGTGCAGGTCCGATATTCTTCTCTGGATTCGGGCACTGGCTCTTATAGTGACCTTGTTTTCCACACCCAAAACAAGTAATGGTAGCCAAAGCAGTTCTATTTGCATTGGTGGCAGGAGTCTTGATACCATTTGTATTTGTAACGAGAGCCCTACAATCTTCAGCAAGATGACCCTTTCGATTACATTTGTTTCATACCACATTACAGTAGCCAGAGTGATGTTTGTGGCATCGGTTACATAAAGGATTTTGTCCTTTGTAACCAAAGCCTGAACCACTACCCGCACCTTGCGTGGTTTCTTGTTTCTTAATGGATTGTTGTTGATTACCTAGATCATAATTTCCATTCCACTTTCTTTTGTTACCTGATACCTTCACATCAGTATTGGATGCTTTCTTATCCAAGATGACCTGATCCATTAACTCGTTTGCCATGGTTATAGCTTCATGAATTGTCTTAGGTTTCGATGCTGTAACATTTGCCTTGACCTTTTTGGGCAAACCATCTTTGTACATTTCAATCTTCCGTTCTTCGGTTGGAACCAATTCAGGACATAGTAAAACTAATTCCATGAATCGCTGATTGTAGTTGGTGATTTCAGTACCAACAACCTTCAGGCTTCGTAATTCATCTTCCAACTTCCTAACCTCGTTCCTTGGACAATACTCATTGATTAACATTATTTTGAATTCTTCCCATGGGGTATCATAAGCTACATCTCCTCCTACAGCCTTCACATAATTTTTCCACCACGTGAGTGCACTATCTTGTAAAGTGCACGATGCATACTTGGTCATGTCCTTTTCAACACAACCACTGATTTTAAACACAGTCTCCATCTTTTCTATCCACCGGGTTAAACCGATCGGTCCTTCCGTTCCACTGAATGATGAGGGCTTGCAAGCTTGAAAAGTCTTGTAAGTGCATCCTACACGAGGATTTGGGTTAACTGCAGCAGCTCTTGCAGCTTCGACCCATAACATTCTGTCGTTGACTCGCTGGTTGATGAATTCCTCGACTTCTTGTTCCGTCATTCGATTCAATCGCGCCATTTCCTAATGAAAGAAAATAATTATTCACATGGAATATTATAGATGTAGTGTGTATTTATAGTACATTATAGCTTGTTAATAATATGAACCAGGTATTATTATAAAAGCCTTTTCTTCTTATTAGCATTTTATAATTATATCTAGGGTAGTACCTACCCGTTAATGTTCATACTTAATAGCTTAGTACAGAACCAATTACTACAATCTAAATAATACTTAACCATGGAAAATTATTGCATTTCATACTTCACTATTTTACATATGCTTATCTTACATCGAACATTAAGCAAACCACACTAATAATATTATACAAAACATTATATGATCCCATGGTTTAATACGGCAGCGCATCGTTTGGTCTATTTTCTAGGACGTTTAGGTTCAAGGAATGGCCTAACGCTTATCCTAGCTGTCTGCCTATATTTTGGCGGTGGGGCTGAAGAACTAGATGCCGGGATAGAACAAATAGGAATAGCGGGAATAGGGGTGGTAGTGTCTAGTGGAGTTGGTGCCACATCATCCTTACTAAACTCGGGATTTGAATTTTCTAATTCATTAGCCTTTCGTTTCTTTCCTAGTTCGAACTTGTCTTTTGTAATTTCCTGTATTTCTTCCTCGGGTTCACTTTCCTCCTCGGGTTCACTTTCCTCCTCGGGTTCACTTTCCTCCTCGGGTTCACTTTCCGGGTTCTCTATAGTCGGCTCATCCGGAATTTGTGAGTCTTCCCCAAAGATATTATTTTCGTCATCGGATAGGTTAATGACTGGAACGCCATCTGAAGATTCTGGTTCGGAGTCGCTGAATGTGATAACAAGTTTTGAGCCCGACATCTATCACACAACAACTAACCCATTAGTACTACATAATATTTACATATAAATTTTAACCAACAATGATAAGCAATGGTTTTTAAATCAGACCCGGTCAAAGTCCAGACTTACTAATGTATCCTAACGACTTATCAGTTAGACACACTAATGCAAACCTGGTTCGCTAAGACCACCGCTCTGATACCACATGTCATAACCCGTCCTTAACCATAAGAACGTGTTAGATAACGTATGATTTCATAGCGAGGTATTGACCTCTATATGCGACATTTTTAAAAGAACAACTGCATATATTTTACATTACAAACCATAATTCTTATTTTTGATACAAGCTTTAGACAATAAAAAGATGATTATCATTTAGCGATAATCTTAGACTTACAAACTTTACATATGATGATAACAACACGATTTCTAGCATATTTTACAATACAAATCCTCGGATATGCAGTTTTGTTTTTGACACAAATATGAGTACGCAAGATCCTGCTTAAATTCAACATGTTGCAGCGGAAGCTTCTAATTATTACCTGAGAATAAACATGTTTAAAATGTCAACATAAAGTTGGTGAGATATAGGTTTAATGCCGGCAGCGATATAAATATAGACCACAAGATTTCATATATAAACATTTTAATAAAAATATTCTAAGTGGTTGAGCACTTGGTAACCATACTTAACATTTAATCACGTCGCATATTCCCTTTATTATGAAATCTTACTACACCGTACCAAGTGTAGTCACGAAACGAAGTACTGTGCAACCGTTGAATACTGGTCGTCCAGTCCGGTTGGGGTTGTCAGGCCCGATAGATCTATCAACAGGATTCGCGTTTACAATACCGCTGTAAATAATAGTTACCAAGCTACAGGGAAGTATGCCAGTGGTACAACTCAACGTAGAATATATTTTTCAGTTACTTGTGTCCATATCGTAAAACATAAAATACATGTATTCTCATCCCGAAATATTTAGAGTTTAAAAGTGGGACTATATACTCACTTTTGCCTTGAAGATATGTAATTTCGACTTGGTCTCCGATTGATATCACGAACCTATCCATATATAATATATCAATACCTTTTCTTTTTAAAAAAAATCGTCATATATATATACTTGTTATACTTTTAATACTTTTAATAATTCCTTAGTCCGTAGTTAGCAGCTCGATGTTAGTAATTCAATTTTAATGGTTCATTTTTAGGTGTTTAATAAACCCCCAATGAAATAAATAAAACCCCCATCGAATATGTATTGGTCGAGATTAATCTTGACCCACGGTACCGGTGTTGTCAAATGACGTGTTGCGTACATTCATGGGATCTTATGATTAATCTTCTCGTATTGTTTACGGGTGATCCTGAACCATATAAAATTAAATTATGAGTACATATATATAAAATATCATGTTATTTTAAAAAGATGTGATTTATTTAATTTTTCTCCAATTATTTTCGTGACTAAACAAGTCTTGGATATCCGATTTTGTTTTGGTCATAGTTTCTTCGTTACAACTCCGTTTTCGTTGGTTCAACTTGCCACTTCCTTGGATCGAGTCCCTCTTTAAGAATATGAACTGTAAATACCTTAGTTTGTATTCGAAATCACAGGTCATAGGTCAAACTTTAGTAAAACTTATGAAGTTAATCATTTTCCATCATGTAAACAACCTTAAATGATTATTTTTCTAAAAATACTTATACTTTGAGTTAAATCATGAAATTTTTATGTGTTATCATATTCATAGCAAATATCATTTTTTCCAGAAAATAAACCTCCAATTCAAAGTTCAAGATAGTTTTTTAATTATCCAACCCAAAACAGCCCCCGGTTGCACTCCAACGTCGTAAATTCAGTTTTTAAGGTGTTCTTTGAAAAATCAAGTTATATCTTGTTAAATTAGCATATATTTATGAAATATTACAGGTCTTGAAGTATTTTAAAAGTTAAGTTAGAAGGATCTATTTAGTTTGCAAACAAGTTTGAAAACATTCAAACTATGTTCTTGTTGTTAAAATTTTATACCATAAAATAAGATAGCTATACATATATGAATAGAATAAGGTTATGAACATAGTTACTACCTCAAGTTACTTGGACAAGATTGCTGTAAAAGAGGAGTAAAGACCTAGAACTAAAAGAGTGATGGAATTGGATGAAAGATTGGAAGTAAACTTGTATAGTTGGAAGAATTTTTGAAGTGTTCTTGAAAGGATTTTCTTATGATGTTTAAATGTTGTTTTTGAAGCTAGTTCATGATGAAAATTTGCTGGAGTGTTTAAGGGATTTTTTTTCTTTCTTAAAAGAGTGTGTTTTAGTTAAAGGAAATGTGTAGTAAAATGAAAATGGAATGGAGTATAAATGGTGGTGTAAAAGGTGTATAAGTTTGTAATTTTGTGAAAAAATCTTTTAATCATGTGAAATTGTCATACTAGATAACAAAAGTAGTTACCTTATACATAAGGCATTGAACAAGGGCTGGTTGGTGGTGATTTGATGTGTATATACCAATAGTAAATACGTATAGAGGTTAGGTATGATACGAGTACATGTACTCTAGATATACGTATAGAAATCTTGTGAAAAATGGAATGAGAATTCAAATATAGCTATATTTTGTGAATATACTTATATTGTTTTATGTATTTAAGTCCTTAAAAGTGATTAAATACATTACTTATACGATATCTGTATAAACATTATAGGTCATAAGTATTTATGTCAAATAACGTTACGTATGGTTATCGTTTTGAAAACTTAGGTTAGTAGTTTCAAAATATACTTGTAACTTATTGTTATTAATACAAAATGAGGTATTAAAACATTCTTAGATCATGTTAAATATGTATATATACATATATATACACAAACGTATAATTATCATATGTTATATAGTTCGTGATATCATCGGTCAAACTAGACGGTCAAACGTTGTGTAAAACTCTTTTCGAAGGCATAAGTCTCAACAATTTGGATTGCTTATCATGTTGGTAAGGTTTAATTTATGTAAATATTAATCTTATAAGTATAGAACGATCGAAAAAGTGCGGGTCATTACATTTTACAAGCTAGTTTAAAGGTAGTTTCATTTTTAAAATTCATAATTATTAATATCATTGTTGTTATTAAGTATTATAATTATTATTATTATTAGTATTATTATTATTATGATTGTTAATATTATTTTTATCATTATTATTATTGGTATTAATTATACTTACTATTGTTAGTAATATCATTATTGTTAGTATTATTATTAAGTATGATATGATGAATCCTAAAGTTATTATTATTATTATTATTATTATTATTATCATTATCAATTATTTTTATTATTACAAACATTATAAGTATTAATACTATAATTATTACTAATTTATGTATCATTATTATTGTTAATATTGGTAGAATTATTATTAATATTATAATGAAAATAATAAAAGTTACTATTAGTTATATTAATGTTAGTACTAGTATCATTTTTGAATTATTATTATTATTAAACATTATGATAAAATTTCCATGATTATAAACACAAGTATGAACATTATTATTTTTATCACTAATAGTTTTATTATATTATTATTATTATTATGAAAATAATACGAGTTATCATTATTTTCATTAATATTAGTATTAGTATCACTTTGGTAACTACTAGTATTATTATTATTATTATTAAACAAAAGTATTAATATTAACAATATCATTATTATTATTAATATTATCATTTTTAATAAATTTATTATTATTATTATTATTATTATTAGTAAATCATTAATATCAAAACTATCATTTCTAAACAAATAAATATTTTTGTACATAAAACATACTTAATACATATGCTACAAATATATTAATATTCCATATAACTATATATAAATCATATTAATATTATTTATATAAAAACTTACCTACAACAAATTAGGTATTTTTTTAAATATAATCCTAAATATATATAGATATTAATATAACTCTATTAATCACTTTAAATACATATACAAAATAAAGATATACAACATATAATTTAAGATACAAAATAAAGTATATGTTTTTAAAAGGAATCTAGTATAAATCTTATATAACTACAAATTATATATAAATAATATATACTAAAAAAATGAAATTATGATATTTCTATTATATGTTTTAATAGAAATACAAATGATATAGGTTCGTGAATCCGAGGCCAAACTTGCACTTGTTCAATGCCATTATATGCTTAATTACTACGAAATACAATATTGTGAGTTTCATTTGCTCCCTTTTTAAATGCTTTTGCAATATATATTTTTGGGACTGAGAATACATGCGCCGCTTTTATAAATGTTTTACGAAATAGACACAAGTAATCGAAACTACATTCTATGGTTGGATTATCGAATCGAATATGCCTCTTTTTAGCTTGATAGCCTAAGAATTAGGGAAATGGCCCCAAATTGACGCGAATCCTAAAGATAGATCTATGGACCTTGACACGTCCCATTCGGGTTACGAATGCTTTAGTACTTCGATTATCATTTCCGATGAGAGTCCCGGAATGATGGGGATATTCTATATGCATCCTGTTAGTTCGGTTATCAAGCGTTCACCATACGAATGATTTTTTTATCTCTATGCAGTTTGCAAAATGCCTGATATGAGATGATGTTTATGAGAAATGAAATGAAAATCTTGTGGTCTATTAAATTAATGGAAATGATTGTTTATGATAAACTAATGAACTCACCAACCTTTTGGTTGACACTTGAAAGCATGTTTATTCTCAGGTATTAAAGAAATCTTCCGCTGTGCATTTGCTCATTTTAAAGATATTACTTGGAGTCATTCATGGCATATTTCAAAAGACGTTGCATTCGAGTCGTTAAGTTCATCAAGATTGATAATAAGTCATTCATAGTTTGGATATATTATGAGATAGCATGCATGCCTGTCAACTTTCGTTGTAATGAAAGTTTGTCTTTTAAAAACGAATGCAATGTTTGTAAAATGTATCATATAGAGGTCAAATACCTCGCAGTGTTAAAAAATGTAATGTATTCGTCCTTATGTATTAGGACAGGTCGTCTCATGTGGTATCAGAACGGTGGTCTTAGCGAATCAGGTCTTGCATTAGTGTGTCTAACTAGTAGTTGTTTAGATGCATTAGTGGGTCTGGACTTCGACCGTGTCTGCAAGTCAAAAGTTTTGCTTATCATTTCGTGTCAAAAATTACCTGCTTATCATTTATAGGGAATCACTTGCTTATCATTCTTAGTCTAGACACATCTTACTGCATTGATTTCATGAATAGTGTATAGACAAAATTCATATCTTAGCGTATCTGCTAATTCGTATCTTAGCGTATCTGTTACTGTAAACTATGCCTGACAGCTTTCGAAAATTCCTCCGTAATCTACGGGATCTTCTTTTCTATACATAAGTATTCTATGTAATTAGAATATCATCTGATATCCAAAAACCATTTCATATCGAAAACCCTTTATCTAATCGTACAAGATGGAACTCGCAACTAGTTCAAATTCCTCAAATTCCGACAGCTATTCCGATATGGATTTCCACTCGAGCTCCAAAAGTAGTGCAACCGGAATGGATCGGTAAATCAGCCATCATCAATTCTGGATGAATTGGGGCTGAGTTCGTAGTCGACTTAATTAATAGAGACGGGAAGAAGGCGATCCTTTCCACCAACCGAGTTCACCTCTTGGCGAAGAACCTGAAGCACTTACCGGCGAACCAGTAAAAAACACCATTTTCACCCTCATTTCCCGAATATCTCGCCATGATTATATACTATCTCAAATTTAAAACCTTAATCACTCGCTCGTTCCTACCGACAATCATCCCGGAGTAATAAGTCAACGAGCTTTGCACCAGAGTTGTAGCCTTGAAAAATATGGTGCAAAACGTACCAGCTTCAACAACATCACTGGCACCAACAGTACCACCATCAGCAACATTAACAGTACCATCACCACCACCAACAGCAACATCTGCATCCCACACCTCAACATCACAATCTGTCCCACGAACATCAACATCATACGCACCATAGATACCAAGGAGTACCAACAACAATGAACGATGAAGTATTGATCCATAACTTCATTGAAGAAATATTCTGCGAAGAATATGTGGTTTCTAAAAGTTTTAGAGATTATTTATTTTGGCTCAACCCGAAAAGCAAATGAGATTAATATCATATTAACTCATTAAATCCATGATTACATCCGAAGAAAATATATATGTATATATATTTTCATAAAGATTGTAATTAAAATTTCTTTTGTACAAAATGTTAATGGTGAAAATATTTTAACGTGTAGGTAATACCCGAGGAATATTTAGATTTCACATTAATAAGTTACACTGTACATTCTTCGAATTTGATTCAACGGTCATTTACTATCCTACTTACATCCACAGATATACGAATCTGTTTACCACAGAATAATCATTTTCATTCAATTTCATATTTGGATTTTGACCTATCAGAATCTAACAAGTGACATAATGAAGAAAACATTGGACAAATAAAAATTATTAGAAACAAACAAATTAACTATGAGAAATGTTGTTAAGAATCCACGCTAACAAAATCCTAGCTAATTGTTCCTAGCTAACTGTTAATTCCTATTTTATTTATCGCAATTTATTTATCGCAATTTTAATTCTCGCAGTTTTATTTATCGTCATTTAATTTCTGTTATTTATTTTTATGCACTTTAAATATCGGGACACATATACAATGTTTTGACATATCATATCGACGTCATCTATATATATTATTTGGAATAATCATAGACACTCTATATGCAGTAATAATCGAGTTCTCTATACAGGGTTGAGGTTGATTCTAAAATAATATATATACCTTGAGTTGTGATCGAGTCTAAGACATGTATATAACGGGTCACGACATGTATTAATTAATTCGAATATAATATATTAAACTATATATGAATTGTTGAACTACTAACTGTGGACAACTAATTGTGGACTACTAACATTGGACAATTAAAATGAATTAAAATATTGATTATAACATATGAAACTAAACATTTCTTCAAGTTTGCCACTTGATTTCATGTTAAACCTCATTTGTATCTTGACGATTACAATCTGCGTTCAAATCTTTCATGATTCTTGAAAACACCTCAATCGAGAGGATGAACCAACCGCACTTCATCTACGGAAGAAAATATTGATGCATATAGTTATGCACCTGAAAACACTCGGAACCTGAGTAAACGTTTAACACGTATCTGTGCTAACTCCTTTGGCATTGCTATTATCGAAAATAACATTGCAATTCTTTTTCAAATTAGCCAATTTTGTCACAGCTCCAGCAAATCAGCTTCAATTTTTCATTCGAATAAACCTTATTATAAAGATTACCCCTTCATCATCGTTACCGGGGAACCGTTTAGATCCCACCACATTAGCAGTAAACTTACCAGCAACTTCATTTCTCATTGGCTTGAGTCTCTCCGAAAAACCATTATATTTGTTCATTAAAACCCTATCATTATATTCATTAAAACCCTATCGTATACTCATCCGCATCTTGTAACGAGAATTACCATACCAATTACCGAGAATCAGCAATCAGTATTTCGAATCTCGCAGTGTTTCTACATCAACAGTTATATGAATATGTATAACATTTATCTCTTAGAATTATGAACTTCAATTCTGAATTTCTGAAAAGCAACCAGTCTGCGAATCAATTCTCTGAGTATCAAAAGAACTGATAAAGCAGTAAAAACTATAGATGACTTTAACAGTCAAAAGTTTGATGATAAAGAATGGATTATTGGAAACGCTCAATAGAAAATTTAGTACCGAACAGCGGATTATGCGAAACTATGAAGGAGACTATGGACAAATCACAAAGACTAAACCTGCTTTCAAAGAATCCAAATGATTCAGTATCTGCTGAAGTCATTAATGAATACCTTGCTTCTGACCATACACTTTTACGAACAAATCTTCTCCATCATCCTTCGATCTTAGAAATTCTAAGATATCATCGTACCTTTCATTATAAATATCCTCGACATTTCTGAAGATATTTTCATAACTATTCTTATCTGAAATCATTATCTCTTCGCGATATCAGTGTTACATCAGAAAGGAAACTGTTTTAGTTTCTAAATTCTGAAAAATTCGAATCTAAAATATGAATGTTATTGAAGTAGTGTTGGGAACTGAAACATGAGTTAGTATAATATAATGACACTTGATCAATGTGATTATATTACAGTAAGTCATGCTGAGTTTCTAATGGAACATGATGATTCACAGATCATAACGTCATCATGTGCCATGTTACATAACTCTTTCATTCTGCTTAACCTCCAAACATATCAAGAAAATATATGCTTGATAGTTCTATTCTCAATGATTCTGGTAATTTGACAAATCAAATCGTGCTATTACGTTCTTTCTTGTTTATAACATGAAGTTCATTCGAAACTCCATACTTACGAATTTTGGACCGTTACTTGCGAAGAGAAAACAAAAGAATGAAGCTTCGAAATAGAAATAGGAGTATAAATTCGTAGCAAATAAAAGAGAACATTAACCGTGGATAACAATGACTATAGAAGATAGAAGATGGGACTTCGAAATATAAAGGAAAATATAATGCCCAACAACAACGCCAAAATTATAAACCGTGTATATCAATGCGTATAGCAATATAAAGACTCGGGAGAACTAGAAACACTGTAAACCCAAGAGCATAGTAGAAGTAGACAGACTCCTCCGGTGGAAGATGAAAAAGGAGAATGATTGTTGCGATAGTCAGGATAAGGACAAGGATCAGAACTGGATTAAGCATTTTCACAATCTTTTAAATGTGGAAATTGAGTATAGGAGTGGCAAAAGTAATGGAACGGAAGAAGTAAATAGTGAAATATTTGATAAAGAAATCAAGGCAGATTTCCGCATTTAATTAAAGAGATCTTAGTTTCCTTAATTACCGAAGAATCAAATCTTATTACGAAGATTTTCTCTAAATTTCTTGAATTCCGAAAATCAACCGTGACTACGTCAAAAGATATGACGAAACTTTATTTACTCATTTCACTCTTATATAATAATTTCACTCGTACTCTTCACATAAATGAATTGTTTTATCCATATTACTCGCTGATGATAAAACTCTAATTTTCAGCTCATATGCGTCATGAAAACATACTTATTGTCAGCCATGACCATCCCAATCAAATTTTGGGACGAAATTTCTTTAACGGGTAGGTACTGTGATGACCCGGAAATTTCCGACCAAATTTAAACTTTATCTTTATATGATTTCGTCACGATAAGCAAAGTATGTAATATTAAATCTCAAAATTTTTGAACTATTTCATGAAATCATGTGACCTTGACTATTTTCGACGATTCACGAACAAATGTTTGTATATATATATATATATATATATATATATATATATATATATAAATGTAAGTATATATAATAATTTGTAATTTTAAAATATAGTTTAAACATTAGAAGTAGATATTTAAAATAAGATACAAAATAATTAAGTATAATTTAAAATAAAACTATATATATAAGTGTACGTGATTTCTATAAATAATTATTATGATATGTATATTAGAAAATATATAAAAAGTATAAATATTATATGCTATATATATAATTATTAAAATATACATAATTAATAATATGTGATATTAATATATTAAATGTAAAAACAAGTTGAAAATATAGTTGTTATAGTAGTATTATTATTACTTTCAACATTTATATCAATATTAGTATTATTAATATAATAAATTTAAATATATGATATATATAGTTATGAAAATTGATATAGTTATATTATTAATATTATTTCCAGTATTATTATCATACTAATATTTGAATTATTATTAGTATCATTAATAAAATTATTATTATCATTTTTATTATTTCTACTATTATTGAAAAATCATTATTTTTATTATAGTTATCATTATAATTTATTTTTGTTATCATTAATAATATTATTATTATCATCTCTATAATTACTCTTATTATTTTGATATTTTTATTATTATTATTTCTATTATTATTATTAGTATTAGTGTAGTATTCTGATTTGTAATAATAATATTAATAGTTTTTTTAATAAGATTTATATTATAAATTGGAATTACTGAATTTAATATACCCGACATAAACAAAAATTCTGTTTCACATCACTTTTTCTTTTTTGTAATTTTGTTGATATTTCTTTTTCTGATCGAGACTCTGGTACGATTTTGGTTACACATACCCATCAGCCTTTATTCAATTTTTGTTGTTATCACCAATCTGCTACACGCCTATATCATTCACGAGTCATTCATCATATATATATATATATATATATATAAATATATATATATATATATATATATATATATATATATATATATATATATATATATATAAAATTGAGATTGGAATAAAACAGAAAAATAGAAAATAAACTGAGTTATCTCTGTTCTTGTTACTTTTTGGCCATAATTCAAATTCGAACCATTTATCAAAATCCATTAATGCAGCTAGGTTAGGATTCAGTTAGTCAATCTGTCTGTGAATTATCATCTTCCAATTCTTCAAATCAAAGACGAATTTCGAAGTCAAAGTTTTTAAAATAAAAGTCAAACGTGATGTTCTTCATGAAATTCGAATACATAACGTTGTTTCTAGTTCAGTTGACAATTCCTGAGTGTTATAATAACGATTTAGAAGAAATTTCATGAAGGCTTTAAGGTCTCAAAACATCCCTATATCAAAATTAACTTTTTGTTCTTCGCGTTCAAACTGCAACAACAGGTTTTATTTTTATTTTTATTTTTTTTTCTTTTGGTTGCAGATTAATAAAAATACCCATTTTTAACTATTTGCGTTTCTAACTAAGAATATAATTCGTTAAATAAATGTTTGATCAATCCCTGGTCTCTAGTCGACTGATTGAAGAGAAGGAAGAAGAAGAAATAGGATAAAAGGGAGATATAGGTTAATTAAAATCGAGTGGGAATTAAAAACAGAAAGACAGGTCGGAACAGACGGTTAGGAGGGTGTTCGGGCTAGCGAGAGGTCTCGGGTTCGAGTCCTGTTCTGGGCATTTATTTTTACAAGCTAGTTTAAGGTAGTTTCATTTTTAAAATTCATTATTATTAATATCATTGTTATTATTAAGTATTATAATTATTATTATTGTTAGTATTATTATTATTATGATTGTTAATATTATTTTTATCATTATTATTATTGGTATTATACTTACTATTGTTAGTAATATCATTATTGTTAGTATTATTATTAAGTATGATATGATGAATCCTAAAGTTATTATTATTATTATTATTATTATCATTATCAATTATTGTTATTATTACAAATATTATAAGTATTAATACTATAATTATTACTAATATATGTATCATTATTATTGTTAATATTAGTAGGATTATTATTAATATTATAATGAAAATAATAAAAGTTACTATTAGTTATATTAATGTTAGTACTAGTATCATTTTTGAATTATTATTATTATTAAACATTATGATAAAATTTCCATGATTATAAACACAAGTATGAACATTATTATTATTATCACTAATAGTTGTATTAAATTATTATTATTATGAAAATAATACGAGTTATCATTATTTTCATTAATATTAGTATTAGTATCACTTTTGTAACTACTAGTATTATTATTATTGTTATTATTATTATTAAACAAAAGTATTAATATTAACAATATCATTATTATTATTAATATTATCATTTTTAATAAAGTTATTATTATTATTATTATTAGTAAATCATAAATATCAAAACTATCATTTCTAAACAAATAAATATTTTTGTACATAAAACATACTTAATACATATGCTACAAATATATTAATATTCCATATAACTATATATAAATCATATTAATATTATTTATATAAAAACTCACATACAACAAATTAGGTATTTTTTAATATAATCCTAAATATATATAGATATTAATATAACTATATTAATCACTTTAAATACATATACAAAATAAAGATATACAACATATAATTTAAGATACAAAATAAAGTATATGTTTTTAAAAGGAATCTAGTATAAATCTTATATAACTACAAATTATATATAAATAATATATACTAAAAAAATGAAATTATGATATTTCTATTATATGTTTTAATAGAAATACAAATGATATAGGTTCGTGAATCCGAGGCCAAACTTGCACTTGTTCAATGCCATCATATGCTTAATTACTACGAAATACAATATTGTGAGTTTCATTTGCTCCCTTTTTAAATGCTTTTGCAATATATATTTTTGGGACTGAGAATACATGCGCTGCTTTTATAAATGTTTTACGAAATAGACACAAGTAATCGAAACTACATTCTATGGTTAGATTATCGAATCGAATATGCCCCTTTTTAGCTTGGTAGCCTAAGAATTAGAGAAATGGCCCCTAATTGACGCGAATCCTAAAGATAGATCTATGGACCTTGACACGTCCCATTCGGGTTACGAATGCTTTAGTACTTCGATTATCATGTCCGATGAGAGTCCCGGAATGATGAGGATATTCTATATGCATCCTGTTAGTTCGGTTATCAAGCGTTCACCATATGAATGATTTTTTTATCTCTATGTAGTTTGCGAAATGCCTGATATGAGATGATGTTTATGAGAAATGAAATGAAAATCTTGTGGTCTATTAAATTAATGAAAATGATTGTTTATGATAAACTAATGAACTCACCAACCTTTTGGTTGACACTTGAAAGCATGTTTATTCTCAGGTATTAAAGAAATCTTCCGCTGTGCATTTGCTCATTTTAAAGATATTACTTGGAGTCATTCATGGCATATTTCAAAAGACGTTGCATTCGAGTCGTTAAGTTCATCAAGATTGATAATAAGTCATTCATAGTTTGGATATATTATGAGATAGCATGCATGCCTGTCAACTT
Organism: Rutidosis leptorrhynchoides; assembly: GCF_046630445.1. Taxonomy (NCBI): domain Eukaryota; kingdom Viridiplantae; phylum Streptophyta; class Magnoliopsida; order Asterales; family Asteraceae; genus Rutidosis; species Rutidosis leptorrhynchoides. Next base: position 416,835,202 of record NC_092337.1, on the reverse strand, counting down.
TCATTGTAATGAAAGTTTGTCTTTTAAAAACGAATGCAATGTTTGTAAAATGTATCATATAGAGGTCAAATACCTCGCAATGTTACCAAATGTAATGTATTCGTCCTTATGGATAAGGACGGGTCATCTCAACAGTCTCTACTACGTTTTCACAGGGATGAGATACATGTTTTTTACAAATATTTTACATATTAGGCACAAGTACTTAAATAACTATACATATGAGTTCAGATCAAAAATCCCTTAGCTTGATTATATTAGTTACTTTAAGTAAGCTCGACTTATAGGGACGGTACCGTTAAGTTTGACAAACCTCACCGAAACATAACTGGTGCTTATTCTGGCGTTACTTGTACACTTGATCGGTGTTTGCTTAGAAAGGGTAAAAGCAAGACGCGTAGCGCTTTAGCTATCCGCAAAGGTTAAAGTTTTATAATTAAGTGCTCATGATAATGTATGCTTTTCTTACGATGTTTTTCCAGAAATCTTGTGGCCTAACTTACGAAATGCTTTACTAAACCTGTAGATTCACTCAACGTTTTCGTTAACGTTTTGCATGTTTTATCTCGGGTCCATATAGGTAGTGCTTCCGCTATACAGAAGTTGTCATGCTTGTCTGGTGCTAGAACTGGACGATGTTCAACATATATTATCATCTTTATTTCAAGAACAAATATTCACATTTAAACTATTTACTTATTGAGATGCTTTGGGTTCATTTACGTTGGTCATTTATGTCAAATACTTTCACGTTACGTTTTCTTTAATAAATGACTTTGCTTTGATAATTAATGCGAATACTTTTCGGAAACGTCTCATATAGAGGGCGTGACCGCTAAACTGTGAGACCAGAGTTAATACACAGTTAGTAGATTCTGACGGGTTATTACAATATCTATCCCACCTAGAGTCTCTAGCAATACGAGCACATCTAATCCATAAGCCATCATCCCAAAAGAACGTCGTTGCATCAAATAACTAGATATATATCTTACTCTTTCCTTTGTCCGATCCGAAGCCAATAAAACATTTAAACAACAACGGTAAGCGAAACGCTTTGTGAATACAAATTAGTATAAACATATATATAATATCAACAAGCACACGGTTACTTCATACATGCACACAACTCATGTCGTTGGGATTTTAGATTCATTTTTAACCTGATACCTTTCGCAAGGTTATTTCCTCACTTAGCTCACCACATAGGCCTCACTTAGCTCACCACATAGGCCTCACTTAGCTCGCCACCTAGGCCATCCTAACCCATGCCGCCACCAAGGCCTTTATTTTCCGCCACTTAGGCCCTCATCACTCATTCGTCACTTTGCTATTCAACTCAATTCAATCAATATAACATACTAATGATACGCATACCCGATAGGCTCGTGTTGCGCATCACACTTGCACCATGTTCATATCCTTCACACTGAAGCACTTCTAGCGCAAGTAAATGTGCGCTAAGGGCGCCAATGTAATGATGGCGCGCTACCCAAAGATGACTTATCCTGTACTTATCACGATCTATGTATAAAGGGCCGACATGTAACTAAAAAGGTGATAGTACTGTTCCCTGGTCCACTCCACGAAGTTACCAGGTAGTGCAGACAAGAAAGCAATGAAGAACACGTGGCTCCAATGAATGGACAGCACTGTAGCTATAAATAATGGACTCGAATCACAAGGCAAGGGGTTGGATTTTTGGGAAACTACACACATACTATTTTTAGTATACTCGTACGGATCAGTCGCGATGTCTATACAACGCCTCCCTCACCCGCGCTACCAGACTTATAGCATTTCACTAGATATCCTTAATATACAGGTAACATTCCTCGAACATAAATCCTATAACCTAGTGTTAGCCATCAATGACCGGACTACCCGCCGATGGTGGGTCTATGTTTAACCACCCCTATTGAGATCATCATCTCGCAAGAGGTTATTCACGGTACTCCGGACCGGAGAGTTAAACTCAATTGACCCTTAAATCCCCTCTTAACGATGTCAAGCATGGACCTAACCCGACCCGATTATTCTATGCTTGATTATTTGGCACCATCCGTGGGACATACAAGTTAAAAGGTTTTGATTTGATCTTTTTTCTATATGTCCACTTCTCATTTATTTTTTCTATACAGGCACCTGTCGCGAAAAAATAAGTGCGTTCAATGGCCGACTGCCGACCACATCTAGGAACGAAGCGTAAAGCTAGCACCGACGGAGGCTCGAGGATGACGGAGATATCATTCCCTGCCATTCAGACGTTCAACACTTCCTGCGCACTAATTGTAGTGCAGGGATATCTGCCAGAGTCAGGACATGGCGTTAAGCGCCTTCACATAGACAACGACAGCAGCGTCGGCATCATGTACGAGTATTGCTTCTGACAGCTACCCACAACAGTGAGGCGAACCATCAAACCTTCGACTACGGCTTTATCCGGATTTTTCGGAGAATCAGCGTGGCCTATCGGAATCTTGGATTTGAAGCTGGAGCTGGGAGACAGCAGAGACAAATCAAAGAAGCGCACCGAGAGTAAAGAATTCTGCGTTGTGCGCTGGTACTCTAGATATAACGCTATACTAGGGAGGACTTCCATTCAGAAATTTGGCGCAATACCATCCACCATTCACGGGATGGTTCGATTCCTGACGGATCAAGGAGTTGCCACTCTCGAGTCAACACCGTTGGACGCCTCATGCACGTCTGTTACTGATAAGGGTATCGCTACTCCAGAAGAAAGGGGCGTGAATTAGTGGTGGGTTATAGTCAATCCCGAGTATCCAGAACAGAAGGTAAAAATAGGGGGAGCCTTACACACGAGACTAAGGAAAAGCTGAGGAACATCCTCATCGCTAACTCTGACGTGTTTTGTTGGCGCGATGCTGACATGACGGGAGTAGCGCAGCATCACCTCCGCGACAGCATCAATTTGACCCCAATCAAGCAAAAGAAGCGGCCAATGGCCCCGAAAAGAAGTGAGTGGTTGCGCAGAGAAGTAGATAAGTTGGTTAAAGCCAACATACTGTGCAAAGTGAATTACCAGACATGGGTAGCCAACCCTGTGCTGGTGGCCAAGTCGGACGGAACGTGGCGGCTCTGTATTGATTTTAAAGACATTAACAAAGCTTGCCCCAAATACAACTATCATTTGCCAGAAATAGACTGGAAAGTAGAGTCGCTCGCTGGTTTTAGGTTCAAGTGCTTCCTAGATGCCTACAAAGGATATCACCAAATACAAATGGCGGAACGTGTTTCCCGCGAGGACAACGTTTGGGCAAGTCAGCATATTGCGCCGCTACCTTCTTCTTCTTTTTCTTCTTGCGTGAAGGGCCAGAGGCAGAAGCTGAGGCGACGGGGCGCTTTGTAGAAAAACCTTTCCCTAAAGGCATGTGGTCCACCATTACAAAAGTAGAAGAAGAGAACTCGAGATACTCGGCGAAGGAAATTGCTATCAACAAAGAATATCAATGTTGAGGAAGGCGCGGAATAAAAGAAGGTAAAAAGCTCTACATACCTTGCAAATGGCGACTGAAGTGAGGATTATAGTTGGGATCTGGCCAGTGTTTGGATATCCCACCAGCATACAGCACGCTGTTGCTATACGCGCGTACGGGAAGCGCGCGGCCTATGCATTTATCCAGCATCGACTTTTCACTCGAACTTAAAGGCGGCGCAATATTTAGGTCCTCGTCAAAACCATATTGCCAAGAACTCACATTCGAGAACTCTAACGGAATGAAGGTACTGTCCACAAAGAAGTAACGCTCTTTCCAGTCGAGCGGATTCTCCTCCGATGGCTCTCCAGTAAAGCAAACATTGTCACGGAAAGAAAACCAGTCCGTGTCAAGCCGTTCATAAGAAAAAATGTTCTTGAACAAATTCACCGTAGGAATAAAGTCGTGCGCCCTGCACTACATCTGAAAAATGACAAGGCGGCAGGCGCTGTCAGGATCCAACTGACCCACACCAATGTTAAAATGAGACAACAAGCGCAAAATGAAATTCGTAGGCGGAATGCGCATATTTCCCCGCTCAAAGACCACACTATAAACGGCCACCGTTCCTCTAGGTGCGCGGTTGGCCCGATCTGAATGTCCGGGAACGACGGGCGACAGGGATCTCACAAGAGGATAGCGCTTTGAGATATGCGCTACGTATTCGTCGGAGATTGACGAAGGAATAGAGCCAACGTTGAAAAAATCAGCGCGATAAGCCATGTTAGAAAGAGGAGAGAGAGAAAAAGTGAAAAATGAATGAAGAACGTACTATTTATAGAAGGGGAAGACACGACCATAATGGATCTTGACCATACACGTGTCAGAAGACAGCTAAGAGAGAGAATTTAATGCAATGTGACGGGTGACGTGACGGCTGTCACGTCACATCTGTCACTGAATTAATAACAGTTGAGTTCGACACCATGCACAATGCTTGCGCATAATATTGAACTGGGGGGACTTAATGATACGCATACCCGATCGGCTCGTGTTGCACATCACACTTGCACCATGTGCATATCCTTCGCGCTGAAGCACTTCTGGCGCGAGTAAATGTGCGCTAAGGGACCCAATGTGATGATGGCGCGCTACCCAAAGATGACGTGTCATGTACTTATCACGATCTCTGTACAAAGGGCCGACAGGTAACGAAAAAGGTGATAGTACTGTTCCCTGGTCCCCTCAACGAAGTTACCAGGTAGTGCAGACAAGAAAGCAACGAAGAACACGTGGCTCCAATGAATGGACAACACTATAGCTATAAATAACGGACTCGAATCACAAGGCAAGGGACAAGGCAAGGGGCTGGATTTTTGGGAAACTACACACATACTATTTTTAGTATACTCGTACGGATCAGTCGCGCTGTCTATACAGCGCCTCCCTCACCCGCACTACCGGACTTATAGCATTTCACTAGATATCCTTAATATACAGGTAACGTTCCTCGAACATAAATCCTACAACCTAGTGCGAGCCATCAATGACCGGATTACCCGCCGATGGTGGGTCTATGTTTACCCACCCCTGTTGAGATCATCATCTCGCAAGGAGTTATTCACGGTACTCCGGACCGGAGAGTTAAACTCAATTGACCCTTAAATCCCCTTTTAACGATATCAAGCATGGACCGAACCCAACCCGATTATTCTATGCTTGATCACATACACTATTAATCACATAGATAATGAACATACGTCATTCGTATTTGTAAACATATAAACAAACAAATCAATATCTCAACAACATTCTTGCACTTTCAAGACACTTAGTCACGTATTTAAATTAAGATTCTCATAATTCTCATAACACTTATAACATACACATTATATACAAGTTTATACAAAATTTGTACTCGCCTTGGGTAATTTCATTTGGTTAGTCAACTTGAAATTAAGTTTTCCAAGCACACCACTTATGGAAAAATCAAGGACCTATCAACAATAATTACAAGCACCAACTTGTCATCTGTTTACTTGCATGAAACTAACATCATCTTTAAATAACAAAATCAACCCATTAACTCTAATAAATCTTCTTTAACTTCAATTTGGCTACTTTGTTCATAAATAAACCTCCTGACCTCACATTTATTCTTGTTTTGATTAACTCAACATAAATTGCACACATATATACATCAAACTCTCGTATTAGCCACATGCATACATATTTACAAATCTTACATTATCAAAACATCATTTTTAATGAAAGTTCTTGATTCATCTCATTTTTTTAACTAGCCAAATCGTCACTTAAGTTTATTAGCCAATTTAAATGGTCAAATGTAGTTCATAACTTAATTACTCCATCATCTATACTACTATAGCACACAAAACACAAATAATTTCATAAAGTAAGCTTTACCTCAAATTAGGGTTTTTGAGCCCTAAATTAGAATCCACCAAGAACAAGAAAATGATGAGAGAATCTGCTAGACTTGAGAAGAAGGATTCTTAAGTGAGTGAAGTTAAAGATTTAAGGTGAAATTAAATTTTTAGAAATAAAACTCCTTTCTTGGTCATGTAGGTTGCCACCAACACCACACCAAATTCTTCTTTCTAAGTTTTTAATAAAATGAAAGTTAGAAGCATATGCAACTATGTATATGTATTTATTTTTGTAATATTTACACTTTTAACCCACCTTCATATTTTTCTTATCAAGTAAGGTCTCAAAGTCTAAGTTTACCCTTAACCAACACCCATGATTATTATTATAACCTTTAAATGATTCATTAAAACAATTTATACCTTAATAATATTGGGGTGTTACACTGATGTGGCACTCTGCCATGGTAAAAAAAGATATCATGAATGAAAGTAGTCTAAAATCCTAACCCCTATGAACTCTAATAAGCTCTTAAAATCGGTTATTCAAACATGCCCATAAAGATAACTCCTTTTTCTTACCTAAACATAACTCGGAAGGTTTGAGTGATAACACAATCATCAAACTTGTAATTGTAAATGAACAAGAACTCGAACAAGCTATAAGTTTTTTATCGAGTTCAAACTAGGTACTCGTAATAATTAAATGAGTCAAACTCGAGTTTGATTAGTTAACATCCTAGATGCTAGCCAATGTAAGGGCTCTTACTCTTCTAGTATTTTGTAATGATAACTTATGCCTTAAAATAAAAGATAAGTAGCCTCACCAATGATTAAAAGTTAGCTGTTTCATCATTAAATTTATATCATATAACTAGTTTAATACCCGCGACTTCGCGGGATTGTGAAAGTAAAGTTGCAATATGAAACTGATGTAAAAGGTAGACGTGCTGAAATTCGTGTCACAATCATTTCATCAATGGTAACAGATTTAGAATATAGAATTTGAGACATTTTACAAAATTTATAACGATGATCATGCAATATTATCAAGTACTACAAATTGAAGAGGTATGTGGTTAAATATTTGTAAAAGATGTGTGTCAGACGAGTGTCTAGCTTTCAATTTGATTGTACAATGCAAAATATTGTGATGCCGCTTGATTTATTCCCACTTGATTTCTTTATATGAAAAATATGTGATAAACGTGAATGATAGTTGTATGTGAGTAATGGTAAATTGGTAACTTAATCTTAATTTTGTACTCTAAATCAGCAAACCGGAAATTCTAAACTTCTAAACAGGCATTCACATTTTTCAAGTTGCTCTGCAGCGGAGAAGTAGCCTGTATGTTTTCAACTTCAGATTTGAAGGTTTTACTAATGTGATAAAAAGATTACAAAGAGCTGGCTATTTTTTAACCAATTAACCAAAAATTAGATTGATTCATGTTATATTAGTAGATAAAAATAAAAATACTGATTTGCCAATTTAACCCATCACAACCCAAGTCAACTCATTTTGACAGACTTTCAAACCCACCCGTTTTCCCACACAAAATATAGCTTGAACAAATGTCATTGTAACAAATACAATATAAGCTTTGATGAATTTATGTGCCACCACAACTCTTAATCCATATAGTTACAGCATGCGTAAATCATAAACAAGTGAGCAAAATAACCTTGAAGTAAAAATTGAATTACGTAATGCTATATATTATAAGCCTTTCATGATAAAAATGTAAAATGTAAATTCCTTAAGATGAATTCATACAATGAATGTACCTTTAATCTAATACACTGGGGCAGATTCATAAGAAGCTCTAATGATGAATGCCCGAGTGCTTGCATCATAGGGGGTTTTTTTTTTGAAAGGCAAGCCCCCCAACGTGTAGTAGGTGGGAATTGAACCCGGATCCCTTTGAAACTCAAGTTCTTGCATCATAGTTAGCGAGTGTTTCCCTTGTGCCTGCATCAAATATAGTAAGTGTATCAGTGACATTGGCTTAAAAGTTTCTACGGTAATTGTTTAAATAACATAGGCATAAAAGTTGACTAAGAAACAACAAAATATAAGTTTGTGACACCATAATGTCAAATTAACAAAAGTATAGAATAGTTTTTATGTCTTAACTCGGTCATCACAAAGTCACTAAGCGCTTCAAATGATGGCCAATTTAAAGATGAATGCGGTTTCACTTCATATCTGAAATATCTTCTCCAAAAAAATATCAACTTCACCTTAAAATCATGATGATCAATTGCACCTCTGGATAATTCTTTTGCTTAAAAAAATCATCAGGTGAACCGCTTATAGTTGTTTCACATCCATCGTTGGATACATGTTCTATGGTGAATAGATGGTAGAGTATCAGCATCCACAAAATGTAACTGATACACATGTACTCCACTTCTACACTAAAGAAATTAAATAAGCATTTACGACCAGTGTGTATTGTCGATATTAAGACATGTATGTTAATGAAATGATGAAAATGAAATGTCTATTATACTCTTACAGATCAATATTATACTCTTACAAGAATGATAGTTATTCAACATAACAAAAATGCAAACAAATTAGTAACTGGGTATGCTATTGAAATGCAGCTATATCTGCAATATTATACCCAACGTCCTGTAGAACATGTTCAACTGACTTCTTAGCTACACCTTTATCCCATCTGAACGTGCAAGTCTTGCATCTCCACCAGGTGGCCTGCATCCATATCCACAAGAATAAACAACATAAACAGTGAACAATATGATACTCCCAGAATAGATACATTGAATTATATGTTTAGATAATAATTAAACATAGAACATAAACACTCTAAAAGTTGTTACTTCAACACATTTGCCTTCAATAAACAAACATTATATGTAGTTTAAATAGTTTAATACCCGCGAATTTGGGAGATCACGAAAGTAAGTTTTATACTCGAAGAATTTAAATTGATTTCCATAATGAGATTGTTTACCATGGTACTTATACTAAGCGGTACAGCTAATTGTTAGAAAGATATTATCAATTAAAGGGATAGAATCAAAAAAATTCAAAATTACCCTAAATATCGGCTAGTAGTTTTAGAAATGTTAAATTACTCAACTTTATATTTTAGTCAATATTCATGTAATTTATTTACTTTAAAAAAATAAAGATATTTGCCTAAAAAAACTCCAAATATAACTGTATAAGCAACTGTACTATTTCAAATTTGATCAACATAGGATCATTTTGAAAATCTTTGGAACAATCTTACTATATCATCAAATGAAAAAATAGTTGTACACAATAGAAAAAAAATCAAAATTAATAAAAAAAATACACAGCTTATCAATACAGAGTATCATTTTCGTTGAAGAAATTAATATCTTTATATAAAATAAATCTATTGACAGCAAAGCATATATTTTTTCAGAGTTGTTCAAATCTCTCTTATCAAACACACATATTCATCTAACACTATAGCTTGATATGTTTTAATTTTCATAATTTATACAAAATACATAATTATAATTATAATCGTATAACACTATAACATGAAATTAATTTTATAATTATATCTAAAATACTGCAAAGTGTATGAATTGCATAAAAAAGATTAAGATCACATCTTCATACCTGAATAACCAATTTGCGCGTTGACAAAACTTTAATCAAGAGCCTTTTTCCACATTGAATACAGAGACTTAGGACGATCTTCTTACTCATTAAGAAACTGTGTAAATTCATTAACTGCAGGCGTGTAATTGTATTAGGATCATGATCGGTTTGAATATGATTAATTATTGGGATTAGGGTTAACATGTTTCAATTTAGGGCTTTTGGAATAGCCAATGAAACAGATTAATCTGAGTTAATATTCGCATGTTATGAAATTCATTAACAATCAATCAATCGATTGTCATCTCGATCATGATATACATAAATCGTATAATTTGTGTAGATTGAAGGAAGAGGGTAAGTGAATATGGTAGGAACGATTAGGTTTTTGAAATGTGTGTCTGGGCCGATTGCCTCTTTGTTGATTACTATCAAATATAAGGGTATTTTTGTAATTATGAATTTAAATATAGGGTATTATAGTCTTTTAAACCTTGGATTAGCTAATTCATCTTTTTTGTTAGCTAATAGTGTAAATGGATGGTTTAGATAAATTCTTATTAATGATCCTAAGGTCATAATTGGCTAACCTACATTAATGAGGAGAGATATTGTTCCTCTTATAATGTTTAAAAGAGATTACTAATTTTTATTTATACACATATATTTATTGTAAATGATACGATATTATCTATAAAAAAACTTATTAAATATAGTCCTTAAAGCATGTCTTGGAAAATCCCATCTTAAATGCATTTAATGATTTTATTAATCATTAGTTAACATATGTCATAATGCATGGTAACTCGAAGATTACACTTTGAATACTGTTGGTAGAAAAGTTCGGTTTGTTTCTTTATTTAGGTTTAACTCCTTGTTTCTTGGAACAATATTAGCGACTAGTGGCAGATTCAAGATTTTCCTTTGTAGAGTCAAAACATAAAAAGTTTGAAAAAAAAAAAAAATATGAGCATAACGTCAAACTTTAACATATAAATACCTTAAGAAATTCAATTGCATGGGACGGAAGACCAAGGTTACCCCTTCATAGGTCCGCCGCTTTTAGCGACTTAGTTATTTTGTCTACGGCTTCATCATCAGTAAAATCTCGTCACAATTCCTTGGTAGACCTGGTTAAGAAGGCGAAAATTTTATCGTGTAGTAGGTTTTTTGCGGTAAGATTTTATCGCCCGCAAAAAGTTTTGTCGTCTGTCCTGATTATTCTTATAATGAATATATTTTGAAATTGGTGGGGGTCTTGAAGAAATCGGTCTACAATTCTACATCTTCTATTTTAAGTAACTTGTTCAGTTTTGGCACAATATTAGCTACTTAATCAGTATTACAGCTAATAATTCGAAATTTAAGTGATGTACTTTTGAAAGAACGGTGGAGTTTCAAATCGGATAGCATAAAGTATGGAGGGTGATTAATACAAGATGGTCAAACAATATTGAGTATTTAGTGGTAAAAATTAAAGAAGGATAGATGAGTCTTTTACATAAATTAATAAAATAAGTATAATACTAACATGATGTTATATTTGCACCTTTTATTTTTATAATAATAGATACACTATACACTATATATGATCATTCTGAATTATGAACTTCTATGATATACTGCGTATTGATATACACATGTAATGCATTACTATGATGAATTCATCAAAATTCTTGATGGATATATCTACTCCTAACTTAATATAGGGTTGGATCATTCAACATACAGTCATGGTTCTTTTAATATTTCTTTTGTTATATTAACGAGGATAAAAAACTCGTGATTCGTTGCGAGGTGGTTTTGATCGGTTAACGATTGATTAAATGAATGTTTAGAAAACGATTAACAATCGGTTAATTAAATGTTTAAATAAATAAAATAAAGATAAAAAAGAAGATGAAAAAAGGAAATGAAAATAAAGTTGTAAAAACAATACCTTTGTTGCGGGGTGGTTTTGGTCGATTAACCAAAGGTTAATTTAAAACTAAAAAATAATGTCGTTTAGCTAAACGTTTAGAAAATAAAAGAATGAAAAGGAAGGTAGTTAAAAGATAATGATAAAAAGTAGGTAAAAGATGAAATGTCCCGTTCATATTGATTATAAACGTTCCATATTAATTGATTTCGTTGCGAGGTTTTGACCTCTATATGAGACGTTTTTCAAAGACTGCATTCATTTTTAAAACAACCATAACCTTTATTTTATCAATAAAGGTTTTAAAAATATTACGTAGATTATCAAATAATGATAATCTAAAATATACTGTTTACACATGACCATTACATAATGGTTTACAATAGAAATATATTACATCGACATATGTTTCTTGAATGCAGTTTTTACACAATATCATACAAACATGGACTTCAAATCTTGTCCTTATTTTAGTATGCAACATCGGAAGCTCTTAGTATTCACCTGAGAATAAACATGTTTTAAACGTCAACAAAAATGTTGGTGAGTTATAGGTTTAACCTATATATATCAAATCGTAACAATAGACCACAAGATTTAATATTTCAATACACATCCCATACATAGAGATAAAAATCATTCATATGATGAACACCTGGTAACCGACATTAACAAGATGCATATATAAGAATATCCCCATCATTCCGGGACACCCTTCGGATATGATATAAATTTCGAAGTACTAAAGCATCCGGTACTTTGGATGGGGTTTGTTAGGCCCAATAGATCTATCTTTAGGATTCGAGTCAATTAGGGTGTCTGTTCCCTAATTCTTAGATTACCAGACTTAATAAAAAGGGGCATATTTGATTTCGATAATTCAACCATAGAATGTAGTTTCACGTACTTGTGTCTATTTTGTAAATCATTTATAAACCCTGCATGTATTCTCATCCCAAAAATATTAGATTTTAAAAGTGGGACTATAACTCACTTTCACATATTTTTACTTCGTCGGGAAGTAAGACTTGGTCACTGGTCGATTCACGAACCTATAACAAATATGTACATATATATATCAAAGTATGTTCAAAATATATTTACAACATTTTTAATACGTTTTAATGTTTTAAGTTTATTAAGTCAGCTGTCCTTGTTAGTAACCTACAACTAGTTGTCCACAATTAGATGTACATAAATAAATCGATATATATTATCTTGAATCAATCCACGACCCAGTGTATACACGTCTCAGGCTAGATCACAACTCAAACTATATATATTTTTGGAATCAACCTCAACTCTGTATAGCTAACTCCGACATTACTGCATATAGAATGTCTATGGTTGTTCCAAATAATATATATAGATGGGTCGATATGATATGTCAAAACATTTGCATACGTGTCTATGGTATCCCAAGATTACATAATATATTAGAATACATGTATAATACAATATAAGTTAACTAGGATATGATTAATATAGATTTGTTACCAATTTTCACGTAGCTACAACAAGCAAAAATAACCAATCTTGTTTTACCCATAACTTCTTCGTTTTAAATCCGTTTTGAGTGAATCCAATTGCTATGGTTTCATATTGAACTTAAGTTTATGAATCTATACATAAAAAGTATAAGTTTATAGTTGGAATTACAGGTTACAAGTCGTTTTTGTAAAGGTAGTCATTTCAGTCGAAAGAACGACGTCTAGATGACCATTTTGGAAAACATACTTCCACTTTGAGTTTAACCATGATTTTTGGATATAGTTTCATGTTCATAAGAAAAATCATTTTTCCAGAAGAAAAACTTTTAAATCAAAGTTTATCATAGTTTTTAATTAACTAACCCAAAACAGCCCGCGGTGTTACTACAACGGCGTATATCCGGTTTTACGGTGTTTTTCGTGTTTTTCGGTTTTAAATCATTAAGTTAGCATATCATATAGATATAGAACATGTGTTTAGTTGATTTTAAAAGTCAAGTTAGAAGGATTAACTTTTGTTTGCGAACAAGTTTAGAATTAACTAAACTATGTTCTAGTGATTTCAAGTTAAAACCTTCGAATAAGGTAGTTTTATATATATGAATCAAATGATGTTATGAACATCATTACTACCTCAGGTTTTGTGGATAAACCTACTGGAAATGAGAAAAATAGATCTAGCTTCAAAGGATCCTTGGATGGCTTGAAAGTTCTTGAAGCAGAATCATGACACGAAAACAAGTTCAAGTAAGATTTTCACTCGAAATAAGATTGTTATAGTTATAGAAATTGAATCAAAGTTTGAATATGATTATTACCTTATATTAGAAAGATATCTTACTGTAAATAAGAAAGATTTCTTGAAGTTGGATGATCACTTTACAAGATTGGAAGTAAGCTAGCAAACTTGGAAGTATTCTTGATTTTATGAAACTAGAACTTATAGAATTTATGAAAAACACTTAGAACTTGAAGATAGAACTTGAGAGAGATCACTTAGATGAAGAAAATTGAAGAATGAAAGTGTTTGTATGTGTTTTTGGTCGTTGGTATATGGACTAGATATAAAGGATGTGTAATTTTGTTTTCATGTAAATAAGTCATGAATGATTACTCATATTTTTGTAATTTTATGAGATATTTCATGCTAGTTGCCAAATGATGGTTCCCACATGTGTTAGGTGATTCACATGGGCTGCTAAGAGCTGATCATTGGAGTGTATATACCAATAGTACATACATCTAAAAGCTGTGTATTGTACGAGTACGAATACGGGTGCATACGAGTAGAATTGTTGATGAAACTGAACGAGGATGTAATTGTAAGCATTTTTGTTAAGTAGAAGTATTTTGATAAGTGTATTGAAGTCTTTCAAAAGTGTATGAATACATATTAAAACACTACATGTATATACATTTTAACTGAGTCATTAAGTCATCGTTAGTCGTTACATGTAAATGTTGATTTGAAACCTTTAAGTTAACGATCTTGTTAAATGTTGTTAACCCAATATTTATTATATCTAATGAGATGTTAAATTATTATATTATTATGATATATTACTATATCTTAATATGATATATATATATACATTTAAATGTCGTTACAACGATAATCGTTACATATATGTCTCGTTTCGAAAACCTTAAGTTAGTAGTCTTGTTTTTACATATGTAGTTCATTGTTAATATACATAATGACATGTTTACTTATCATAATATCATGTTAACTATATATATATATATATATATATATATATATATATATATATATATATATATATATATATATATCCATATATATGTCATCATATAGTTTTTACAAGTTTTAACGTTCGTGAATCACCGGTCAACTTGGGTGGTCAATTGTCCATATAAAACCTATTTCAATTAATCAAGTCTTAACAAGTTTGATTGCTTAACATATTGGAAACACTTAATCATGTAAATATCAATTTCATTAAATATAAATAAACATGAAAAAGTTCGGGTCACTACAAAAGAATAATGGAAAAAAGTTTTTTCAAAAAAAAAATTAAAAAAATGTAAAATGACCAAATTACCCATGTGAACAAAACAAAGGTTGCTACTGTTCACAAGTGTAAGATAACAAAAAAAATCTCACCCCTTCTACTATAGTTTATAAAATATAATATAATATCAACTAGTGAAATGACCTGTGGAACCATAAGTTTGTTTAAACGAAATTTTTTAATGATATGTTTTATGTATTAAGTTAATGTAAATGTTGAAGTTATTTGGTTTAATGATCCGTGGAATCACGAATTCTGACTAAGAAACTTGTCATTGTTTTTACAAACATAGAGACATGTATTTTCACATACATATGTAACGTAATTAATCTCGTAAAGAGAATCCATATTTGAATATTGATAATATACTAATAATTATAATTATTATAATTATAATTATAATACTAAATATAAATAATAATAGAATTTAGGATAGGCTAATTTGTTGTCCTCCACGTAGGTTTTTTGCCCCACTCCTGGAGTAGTCGTTTTGGTCGAGAGAATTTGGGGTGGATCGGGGTGCTTTGACGTTGAATTGCCAACACTGTGCTCCGTCCCCACTCCAGCTTGTTTAGTTAATTCTTCTCAAGTCCAATCTCGGCCCTAACGATAATGAACGGACTAAGGCGTTTTTCTGCATACTGTGGAGTATTGCCTTCTCGTTTATTAGATTTTCATTTTTTGGTATCCCTGGAAGTAGTTTCGTTTTTGTATTGTTACACTATTGTACATATTTCGTGTTAATATATATATAATATATACTTTATTGTCATTAAAAAAATAATAGGTTTTTTTTTTTTAGAAATTGAGTATTTATATTTTTAGTAATAACTATTAGTAATATATAACAAATGTCTCTTGAATTTTTTTTTCCCAAACTTATAATACAATTATTATGTGAAGGTTGTACAACATGTTTTAAAATTTGTATATATGTTCATTGGGTGTTTTATAGAAGATTGTACAATTTGTTTTAAAGTTTGTACATATGATCATGTGGGTATTCTATCATAAGGTTGTACATAATATTTCAAATATTGTACATATTGTCATGGGGTGTTTTAACATAAGGTTGTACATAACGCTACAAATATTGTATATATGGTAATGGGGGTATCATCATAGAGTTGTACATAATGGTTCATATATTGTACAATTAACATGTTAATATTTTTATTAAATACAATCAGTTATTTTAATGAAATTATCATGGGGCTTAGAATTTTTTTTTTTTTTTTTTTTAAAAAATTTGAATAATTCTTATTTATGACATCATCATTATAGAGATTTATTAGATTATAGATATAGAATAAACAAAATAAAATACATAATACGAATATTAAATAGATACTCATCTTACATACTAAAGAATCCCTTTTAAGAGATGTTTAAGGTACAATGTACACAATATAAGGAAAATGACATATTACTTGTAAAAGAATGTGAAACTTAACATTTAGGATCACATTTAGGCATATTATATAGTATAACTGAATGCTTATTTATATAAAAGTTATTATAACTAACTATTTATACCAAATTTATAAGATTAATTAGTATTAGAAATAAAAGAAAAAAATTATATTGGGCGATCCTAACAGCTGTTTAAAAAAAATTAAAAAAATTAGTATTAGAATTAAACATTATTGGTACCGAGTTTATAAACTTATATGCATGTGTTAATTTTAAACGTAACATTAAGAGTTACGGTTTTCATTCTTCTTCATTACATTACATGTAGAATTAGTAGACAAACTTGCTAAATACTTATACTATCCACATCTGATTGACAATATGATGAATGATTGTGCATAGACTATATATAAACGTAAATTGGTTATATACTTATATGGTTTAATCTCATCACATGAAATCACATATCTATTCTATATCTGTTCTATTCTATATCTTATTATACCTATATATCTAAAAGGCATAATTAAAATGAATAGTGACATTTTCAAGTTCACAAATGCACATCAACTTTTTTATTTTTTTTTTAATTCAACCACCAAATTTTTTACTTTTTTATACTTCAACCCCACCTCTATAATGGTTAACTTTATAACTTTTACAGACATAGTTAAAATGAATAGTGACCTTTTCAAGTTCACAAATGCACACCAACTTTTTTACTTTTTTATAATTCAACCACCAAACTTTTTACTTTTTTATACTTCAACCCCACCTCTACAATGGTTAACTTTATAACTTTTATAAACTTACCACAAACTTTTCACATTTCATAAATTCACCATTATATTTCTCATCCATTATAAGTCGACCAAATACTTTTTACTATCTAATAACTATTTATTATTATTATTATTATTATTATTATTATTATTATTATTATTATTATTATTATTAAACCAATCACATAATTCTTCACTTTATTATTGTTTAACTTTTTTTTCTTATTATAAATTAACTACATAACTCATTTTTAATAACTGTTTTATTTTCAAGCTTCACAAATGCACACCAAACTTAATATCTAATAGACAATAAAGATGAACAGCAATCAGGGGCGTTTTCATCCTTTCACCCTTTTTTCACCTTTTTTTTTTCTTTCAAAAAAGCCCTCATACTTTGTTCAAATATTAAGATCCGAAACAGGGGGTAAAGTGTCAAATACTCATTTTCATAAAAAAAAAAATCTTAAACAAACTCCACCCAAATATTCAACGGGCCATATCTTCTCGCTCGCAACGAGTTAAATTTTTCCGACACCATCGTTAAACTCGAAATAATTTTAGGAACACAATGTCACTAACTATACACAAAACGGACGCTTTTTAAAAAAACGCTAAATGTTTGAGATCTTTTTCATACACGTTGATTGTGCGTTAAATTTTTAAAATTCGACAATTCCATAGCCAAAACGCGGTGATGCACATATATTGTTGATTTAAAATAACATTTAAATCTTTCACGGATTATACATTTTAGTTCGACTCGAGTTGCGCTTCAACGACATCATCGTTAGCCACGAAATAATTTTACAAACTAAACGCAATAAAATACAATGAAAACCGAATCCCCGGCGCAACGCGAGGCTTCGAACACTAGTATCTATCTAAAATCTACAAATGTTATATTGCGAAAAGATAATTATCCCTTTTAACTTCTAGAATTTGTTAGAATCTTTAAGAAGGTTGTTACTCACTTTGAGCTAACTGCCACATATAAACAATGGCTTCTCGTGAAAGTTTGAGCTCATTAACTCACGGTAAGTTAATTATTTAGACCCCTTGTAAATAAATGGCTGTAAAAGAACCTTCTAAAATAGTTCATCTACAAAATTTACCTTATACTCTTGTGAGTTAAAATATAGTAATATACCACAATCTAATTTAACTCACTTAAGTTTCATTAAATCATTATATTCTCTTGTTAATTACTCGTATTCTATAATCTGGTAAAAATTGCAAAGTAATCAAATTTTTGTATGTCTAAAATTAAAAATCATCATTGCTGATATAATTTGTGTTTTCGGATTATTTTTTTTCGGAAAAGCAAGTATTATATAGAACAAAAACGAGTTTATGTACAACAACCACGGACAGAGCACCACAAAAACCGGACAACCTATACAAAAATAATAGATACAACAAGACAAAAAACTAAGCGAGTTAGCCGATTCCCGATCTATTATGCAATGAAACTACATAATATCCCGGATTAAAACATACGTAAATAAAAATACAAAAACCTAAGTCAAAAGCTGCACATTTCTTGTCTATAATATGTCACTTAATATCAAATGTTACTGAAAAATACTCTTCTATACTTATATTTTCCTCTCAACTCGCATTATGTTTGTTTTGTTAATATTGTTATTGTTAATTGTTATTGTTATTGTTAAAACACAAAATAAAAACAGTTAGTTTGTGGTTATTTCAATAATTACTGATAGTATAGGTAGGTAAAGTGTAAATTACCGCCTATTTAAACTAATCGTTGGCGCTCACATCAAAGCATTCAAATTCATCCCAATTTACCTACAGATTCACACAATAACTGCAAATCAAAATTCATCAAAATCAATGAATATGCCGATTGCATTGACAGAAAACGCTTTAAATATTATGTTCGAGGGGAACTCAGAATTGAAACCTGTGCTTCAGATTATCGAAATTCGAACAATTATTCAGAAAAATTCTCCTAACGAGAGGTACGGGCTTCGTTTATCTGACGGGTCGGGTCGTAAACAAGGAATGCTTGCTACTCAATATAATGAATTCGTTAAAAATCAACGGTTGCAGATTGGTTCTATAATCAAATTAAATGAATATACTGTAAATAGCGTCCATGGCCGTGGGTAAGTATCTTCTTTCCTTTATTCAGTATATAAATAAATATTTAATAAAAAAATAAATATTTAATAAAATACTCCGTATATCATATATCTGTACATACCCTATATATTACTGTAACTAAATGAGTACTGGTATATGCAATTGTGCATGGTACTTTTTTTTTTCTTTTCATATGTAACCTATTATTTTAATATTTTTGTAATTGGTATTAGTATTTTTTTTATTATTATATATATATATTTTTTTTTTGTGTTTGTGAAGATACTGTAAATGGATTATTGAAATTGGTTTCTTGAACACTGAAATAAAGTTTGCTCTTTTATTGTTATATTTACAGTTTAACCCGGTTAGGCAGTTTACATCTAAATAAAATTACTCTATGTATCAATTATTACCTGTCATCTAATTTAATTTTAATTAATTAATTATAAGATAATCATTATTGTTGTTGTTCTTATTAAGAAGCAAGAAAGGTAATATATATACACTTTACAGTTTGTTAAGAGTCAGATAAGTGAATTAAAGTAAACAGATTATGCACATTTCTGTTTTTGCTTTATTAATTAATAACTTAATAGTATTAACTTTGTTTTATATTACCTTTTACTCGGAACAATGCACTTTATAATGCTATTACTTTACCATTATCATATGCACAAATTGCTGTTTATAATTTGGCAGTTGTAAAATAGTCTTAACAGTTTTATATAAATTTTTTCAGCATTGTAATAGCCCTTCAACTTGATGTGCTACAAGAAACGTGCAATATTATTGGTGAGCCACTTGCAGACAGGTCTGCAGCTCCTATTCAGTCGATTAATCAACCAGCAGCAACCAATGCAGCTCCTATTCAGTCGATTAATCAGCCAGCAGCGACCAATAATCCTCAAACCTTCGTGAACGCTTCACGTGCTGCATTTGTTCCACAAGCGAACGCTAGTGTAAATTTACCAGTTTACCCTCAGCAATACGGACACAGTGCAGGTTTACGCCCTTGCAGTAACGTTCCTAGTACTTTGTCAAATGCCCCTTCTATGCATTCAAGACCAGATCCTGTTTCTGCTATGCCACGTCAGCCTGCAAACAGTTATACAAGTTCAGTTCAACGACCTTCGATTTATATGAACAGGGGACCCACGGCTAAAAATGAATCCCTGTCGAATATTATCCCCATTGCTGCTTTGAACCCGTATCAAGGTAGGTGGAGTATTAAAGCGCGAGTGACTTCGAAAGCAGAAGTTCGACACTATAACAATGCAAAAGGCGAAGGAAAAGTCTTCTCGTTTGACCTGCTCGATTCTGATGGTGGCGAAATAAGAGCGACGTGTTTTAACGACGTTGTTGATCAATTTTACGATCAGATTGAGGCTGGTAAAGTATATATACTTTCGAAAGGAAATTTAAAACCTGCTCAAAAAGCTTATAATCACTTAAAGAATGATCATCAGATTATACTGGATCGCACTTCAACAATACAGCCTTGTTTCGATGATGACAGTTTGATTCCAAATCAGCAATTTCATTTTCAGCCGATTGCTGTAATCGAAGGTTTGGATAATAATACCATTTCGGATATAATCGGTGTCGTTTTTAGTGTGTCACCTTCGGTCACCATAAGGACAAAAAACGATACGGAAACTCAAAAACGAACCCTAAATTTGAAGGATGATTCTGGAAAAAGTGTCGAAGTTACTTTATGGGGAAACTTTAGTACTACAGAAGGACATAAAATACAAAACATTTGTGAATCGGGTTTGTTTCCTGTTTTGGCTATAAAAGCGGCTAAAGTTAGTGACTTTAACGGTAAAACGGTTGGAACCATGTACTCGAGCCAGCTTTATATCGAACCTGATTACCCCGAGGCTCATAAACTCAGGGACTGGTTTGATAAAGTCGGTAGAAACACCCCGTCTGTTTCGTTAACTAAAGATTCAGTCGTACGAAAAACTCTTTCTCAGATTAAAGATGAACAGCTCGGGACCCACGAGAATGCTGACTGGATCACAGTGGGGGCCACCATATGGTATATGAGAGTTGAAAACTTTTGCTACACTGCGTGCCCGTTAACGAGGGACAATCGAACGTGCAGCAAAAAAGTTATAAATAACGGTGATGGAAAATGGCGATGTGATTCGTGTGAGCAGACGGTTGATCAGTGTGATTACAGGTACATTTTAGGGTTACAGATTCAAGATCATACTGGGTTAATTTGGGTAACTGCGTTTCAAGAAGCGGGTGAAAAGATAATGGGTATTTCTGCTAAAGAATTGTATTCAATCAAATATGAAGAACAAGATGAAGATAGATTTGCAGAAATCGTAAGAAATGTTCTTCATACTAAATATAATCTCAAGCTAAAAGTGAAAGAAGAGACATTTAACGATGAACAACATGTGAAGTCTACTGTTGTTAGAGCAGAGAAAACAGATTTTTCATCAGACACGAGCTTTTTTCTGGATTCGCTTAAGAAAAATGGACCGAATTCTGTAATTGCACCTTGTAGTGTTAACATGGGGAGTGGTAATAGTGTTGGTCAGCTAGCTGTGTTGCCAGCAAGTCAATTGGGTCAAATTGGGTCAATGGGTCAAATTGGGTCAATGGTTCACATGGGTCAAAATGGGTCAATGGTTCAAATGGGTCTAAATGGGTCAATGAGTCAAATGGGTCAATTTGGTGGTTCTGGATTTGGTAGTAGCTGCACCAAGTGTGGTGTTGTAGGCCATAATATTACAAACTGTCCAAATGCTGGTGCACCCAATATTTGTTATAAATGCAACCGACCTGGCCATTTAGCCATACATTGTCCTGGTGCTAGATTCGAGGATCAACGGAACTGGGCCATCACGAAAATTTGAGCGTGCAGATCTTAATAAAGGTATTTTAAGACTCTTACAAGAGAAAAAATAGAATAACAGTTAGCTACATTTAAGATTTTGTTGGTGTGTTGACAAATTTAAGATTGTTGGGTTTTTTTATTATGTATATTGTGTTTAACTTTTTTATTTTAAATTAATTTTTGATGCAGGTTTGGTGAGATGAGTATGGAGAATAAGTAATTAGGAATAATAATAATAAAGGCCAAGGGTGCAGTAGAAAGAGCAAACTATCTCAGTTTTGGGCTCAAGTTTTGTGATTTAGCAAGTATAGAGTAAAATTTCACTCTTGGATTGTGATTACTTTCTAGTTTCTTTTTGCTTTTTTTATCCTTTTGTTGGAGCATGCAATCGTCGTGTCGATAGATTGTTAATGTCTTGTAAATTTCGTTTGTGTGATCCGTAATTTAAGGTTTGGTTTCTGAAAATATCATCTGCGTTGCACTGTATTAGGTGTTTTATTGCTCACTAACACCATAATAGTTCTACTGTTGGTAATTAAGTTTATCCTAGTCTCATTTATAGAAATTAGTCAACTGTTTGATAATACAGTTTGTGCACACATTGTTTACACTTGTGTCTTGCGTCTGCGTAATTTAAAATCATGGCCCTTTACACATTGTTCAAATGTACCACAACTGTTTGGTCTATTGTGAGTATCGACCCGTTTACCAAGCAGAGTCTCGCGAACTCTTCCTTCTTTGCCTTCAATTACATCTGAAAGCGACTTGTAAACTCTAATTTAGGGGTGTTCGTTCGGTTGGTTTATGGTTTTCGTGGTTTATTCGATTTGGTTTACTCGGTTTTCAAGAATATTTTTTCTATCTCAAATGCATATACTGTGTTTAATATAGCTCCTGATAACAATAGTCAAATAAATCATTCTAAATAAAAAATGATGGAAACAAATAGACAAGCATCTACCATACTTTTTATTACATCCATCATAACTAAGCATTAATAGGTTGTACGGTACAAGTACAACATGTTAATGCACTAATTTATGGTAGAAAAACTCAAATTTGAGTGTGTCAATTGCCAGGTATATTTTAAACACAAATCCGACCCGACCTCTTGGGGTCCATTAAAAAAATCTGACCCATTTGGGTTCGACCTGTTTGGGTTTGGCCCAAACTCGACCCGATTATGATATGATGATGAACAATTTAAATAATTTGTCATATCATAAATATGATATGATGATGAACAATCTAAATAAATTTTAATCTACTCAAGTGACAAGTGATTTTACTTCGAATTTCTTATTTGAACCCTACACCAGGAAACACTATGTAGACATGAATGAACGTGGTTACGTTGAAGTATGACTGTTCAATAAATCGAATTATACAGAGTAAAAGTGAAATGGGATCGAGTTGACAATAAGTTTTACCCTCAAAAGACCAAAATAGAAAGATAAAAAGTTTAGAGGCAAAAGTAAAAATTTAAAATAGTTGAAGGACCAAATTTAAACCTAAGTATACCTGAACCCTGATTTTGTTCAGTACCTTTGTTTTCATATTCTGCTCAACTCAACGGTACTTTTGCTTGTTTGCTGTAGATATAGAACTCATCCAAACGACACCGTTTAGCTTCTCGACCTGCTGATATCGAAAGCTTAATCAAGGTACTGTCCATCTCATCTTCAACTTTTTATTACTAATATTAAATTTATATTTGTTAACGAATATTAATTGACGCATACTCATTTATGAATGGTTTTTCTTCTGTATGATTAACATTCTCAATAAGCACTAGGTAAGTTATATACTGATATTCATTGATGAATGTTAGTTAATAACTACAGTATCTGTTTAATATTAGTTGATGCTTAGTTTGTTACATGATAGAACTCCGTGATTATTATTCAATACTCGTAGCATATTTATAGTACATTGAAACCCTAATAAAAACGACCCTATCATATGAGGCAACAGCAAACGTCGATTTATTGGCGACTTGTCTACCGCTTAGGGGCTAAATTGAACTCCATGCTTGATCTAAAACCCATGAAATATTTGATTCTACCATTTTCATGGCGTCTCTTTTTATTACTTTTTATCATGTTTGTATTTATTTTATACTATTTATCTATTTATTTCATTTTATTTTAATTATTTTACCTTAGTTATTTTTATTTTTATTTTTTTCCCTACTTTTTTGGGCCGGAGGTCCTTTTGGAAGCAATCTCTTTATCTGTCGAATAGAGAGAGGGAGGACTTTCACTCGGGGTGGAAAAATGATCTCTCTTTATTCTATGATAGAGGTAGGATTGTCTACGTCCCACCTCCCCCATACCTCACACATGTGGGATTGAGTCTGTTGTTGTTGTATTGAAACCCTAATAAATAAAAATAAAAATAAATAAAAAATATAGTCAAAAAGTTTTGTTTGAAGTGTTAAAGATGACTGTTATCGTCGACAAAAGTTCTATGCCCAAGTCCTGCTCAATCCTTAGGCAAATCAAGCCACGGCGTGAAAGAAAAAAAACGCTACGGAAAAGGAATACGCAGTCAAGCAATATGCAACCACATCCGCGAATTTCAGTCTATTCGGTGCATCAAACAAGAAAAAAAAGAGTTATTTTTATTTGTTTATTTTGTACTTAGCGTTATCTTTCCAGTCCGAACTTTTGCGATTTCGCCGTTCGTACTGCAAGGGAGTGTTAGATGGTAGGTTAGTGGCCCAACCCGATTGTATTATTAGGGTTTCAATGTACTATAAATATGCTACGAGTATTGAATAATAATCACGGAGTTCTATCATGTAACATAGTTGATGGCTAGCGTACTAAAATGTTCGTGGATGAATGTTGTCTACTGTTTGATATTCATTGCATATTCATTGATGATAAATATTAGTAAAACGATTCACAAGCTCTAGCACCATCAAAAATTTAATGAGTTTGAATTAATACTCATCAGCTACTATTTAGTTCTTGGAACTCAAACTTAATACAAATTTAATAATGAATTATGTGAATTTGTTTATATTGCAATTTTGATTAGTTTTGGATGTTTGATTCAGTTCAATTTCATCTTTATGCACAATAATTTTTTTACAATTGAGTTTTTATTTTATTTTTATTAGTTTTATCTTCTGTATTGTTTAAGCAATTAGTAATATGTAAGAATCTGTCTTCGAATATTTCATCTTACGTTGTTACCTCTAATTCAGTTGAATAAGTATATCTGTCTTTTTACAATCAATCACATGTCAATGAAACTCAATAAAATTTGAATCTTTTCTAATGTTAATGACTCGTCCTGTAGGTTACATCTATTTTCTTACGATAAAGTTATTGAGGATTGAATCTTTTTGTTGTTTTTGTTTTGTTACAGTTTGTTTCTTATTTATGCTATAATGGCTGCACCATTGGAGATTACAGCAGCCGAGTTCTTACAAGTAAGTGTTGTATTTTGTTTTGTTGTTAGTCTAAAGTTTATTAATTTGTGTTTATTGTTCAAATGATAGTATTTGTGTAAAAGTTTCAACCTTTTTTTTTGGTGGTTTCAGGGTTCAAGTAATCATAACCTTTTCTTGCCAAAACCTTTTCCAAAAAGTAAAATTTCCCATTTGCTTTTTGGTTCATCACAAAGGAAACTGAACAGGTCCGTGAGATTATACAGTAAAGGTGTTCGACGAAATGCTTCTGAGAAAGTTAGGGCTGTGTTATCAGTAGATGCTCAGGAGGTGGGGGGTGACGTTGAAGGTTTAGTTGCTGAAAAAGTGATTCACTTTTATCGAACACCGTTTATGCAAGAAAGCGCGACTGACGAGTTACTTAAGTCGATTCAGACTAAGATTTCAGATCAGATTGTCGGTTTGAAAACAGAACAGTGTTTTAATATTGGGGTTAATGGGAACCTATCAAAAGAGCAGCTTTCGGTGCTTAAGTGGCTTTTACGAGAAACATACGAGCCTGAGAATTTAGGGGGTGGAAGTTTTATAGCAAATGAGAAAAAAGAAGGGTTTAACACGATAGTTGTTGAAGTGGGACCCAGGCTTTCGTTCACAACAGCGTGGTCTACAAACGCTGTGTCGATATGCCAGGCTTGTGGGTTAACCGAAATCAACCGGTTAGAACGATCAAGGAGATATCTTTTGTATGTTAAAGATGAAATTGTACTTTCGGATACTCAGATTAACGAATTTGCTGCAATGGTTCACGATAGGATGACTGAATGTGTTTATCCTCAAAGACTCGTTTCGTTTAAAACGAGCGTAGTTCCGGAAGAGGTTTATTCGGTTCCTGTTATGGAAAAGGGGCAGAAAGCGTTAGAGGAGATTAATCAGAAAATGGGGTTAGCGTTTGATGATCAAGATTTACGCATGTATACTAATCTGTTTAAGGAGACTATTAAACGGGACCCGACAAACGTTGAGCTTTTTGATATGGCGCAATCGAACAGTGAGCACAGCAGGCATTGGTTTTTTACTGGGAAGATTTTTATTGATGGTCAACCTATGGGTCACACTCTTATGCAGATAGTAAAGAACACTTTAAAGGTGAAGCCTAATAACTCTGTCATCGGGTTTAAGGACAACTCGAGTGCAATCAAAGGGTTTTTAGCGAACCCGTTGAGACCTACTCAACCTGGTTCTACGTCTCCACTGAGCCCGAGTGCTTGTGATCTCGATATTCTGTTTACAGCTGAGACTCATAATTTCCCGTGCGCAGTTGCACCGTACCCCGGTGCGGAAACGGGTGCGGGAGGACGTATTAGGGATACTCACGCAACGGGTCGCGGGTCATATGTGGTGGCTTCTACGTCTGGTTACTGTGTTGGTAATCTTAATATCGAGGGGTCGTATGCCCCATGGGAAGATGCTTCGTTTGAGTATCCTGAAAACTTAGCGTCTCCACTTCAAATACTTATCGATGCGAGCAACAGTGCGTCAGATTACGGGAATAAATTTGGTGAGCCGATGATTCAAGGGTACACGAGAACGTTCTATATGAGACTGCCGAGTGGTGAGAGACGAGGTTGGGTGAAACCGATTATGTTTAGTGCTGGTATTGGGCAGATTGATCACACGCATATAACGAAAGGAGAGCCCGAAATCGGGATGTTAGTTGTAAAGATTGGTGGGCCCGCTTATAGAATTGGAATGGGTGGTGGTGCAGCATCGAGTATGGTTAGCTGTCAGAATGATGCTGAGCTGGATTTTAACGCTGTACAACGTGGAGATGCTGAGATGGAGCAAAAGTTGTACAGGGTCGTTCGTGCTTGTGTCGAAATGGGCGAGAATAACCCGATTATTAGTATACACGATCAGGGTGCGGGTGGTAATTGTAATGTTGTGAAGGAGATTATTTATCCTAAAGGTGCTACGATTGATATTAGGGCTATCGTGGTTGGTGATTATACGATGTCGGTTTTAGAGATTTGGGGCGCAGAGTATCAGGAGCAAGATGCGATTTTGGTAAGCCCGAAAAGTCGTGTTCTTTTGGAGTCGATTTGTAAACGAGAACGGGTTTCTATGGCGGTTATTGGAGCAATTGATGGTGAAGGGTACATACGTTTAATCGATAGTCACATGATCGAAAATTCAAAGTCAAACGGGCTTCCTCAACCGCGGCCCGCGGTTGACCTCGAGCTCAAAAAGGTTCTTGGAGACATGCCTCAAAAAACGTTTGTCTTTCATCGTGCGAAAGATGTTCGCGAGCCTCTCGATATAGCTCCCGGGATTACGTTAATGAATTCTTTAAAACGGGTTTTGAGGTTGCCTTCAATTTGTTCAAAGAGGTTTTTGACTACTAAAGTTGATAGGTGTGTAACGGGACTCGTTGCTCAGCAACAAACAGTTGGCCCGTTGCAGATTCCTCTTGCTGACGTGGCAGTTATTGCTCAAACGTTTACTGATTACACGGGTGGTGCATGTGCTATTGGTGAGCAACCGATTAAAGGGTTACTTGACCCAAAAGCAATGGCTCGTTTGGCTGTTGGTGAGGCACTAACGAATCTTGTTTGGGCGAAAATTTCCTCTTTGGGTGATGTAAAAGCAAGTGGTAACTGGATGTATGCTGCCAAACTTGATGGTGAAGGTGCAGCAATGTATGATGCTGCAATTGCGCTTTCGGATGCTATGATTGAACGTGGTATTGCGATCGATGGTGGTAAAGATAGTCTTTCGATGGCGGATCACGTGTCGGGAGAAGTTGTTAAGGCTCCCGGGAATCTTGTTATCAGTGCGTATGCTACGTGTCCAGATATAACCAAAATCGTCACACCCGATTTGAAGCTTAAAGATGATGGTATATTGCTTCATATTGATTTGGCTAAAGGAAAACGGCGTTTAGGTGGATCTGCTCTTGCTCAGGTACTTGTTTTCTCGTATTTACATCTACTAATTTGTTTATTTATTTTTTTTTTTAGGTCCGTGTTTGACTTCAGTTTCATTTTCCAGGTCATCTAGGTTAAATGGATTTAGGTTGTTATGTCAAATGTTATGGTTAATGGTTAATTGCACTTGCAGTTTCAAAATTACTTTATTTATACTCAAATTACAAACTAAAAAGATGTGTTCACAAACAAAATAACTTCAATTACAAAAGAACCATCACATATAAAATTGATATGCACACAAAGTTTAAAACTAACTTTGATCCTTTTATATGTCCATTTTAGTAGAAACA
Organism: Rutidosis leptorrhynchoides; assembly: GCF_046630445.1. Classification (NCBI taxonomy): domain Eukaryota; kingdom Viridiplantae; phylum Streptophyta; class Magnoliopsida; order Asterales; family Asteraceae; genus Rutidosis; species Rutidosis leptorrhynchoides. The sequence continues at coordinate 416,806,486 of NC_092337.1, read as the reverse complement.
AAACCCATCTCGACCCTTTTATAAGTAAATGGATCAAAATTACCACCTCTAGTATTTCATAATGACTGTATATTTTGGACAGGTGACTTAGTGACCTTTAATGACTGCAATTAGTGACAAGTAACTCACTATAGATAAATAGTTCTTTTATATTAAATTTTAATTTGAAAGGATAACTGTCAGCTAAGTAACTAATGCGTTATATATTTGCACAGGTGTTTGACCAAATTGGGGATGAATGTCCTGATGTTGATGATGTTTCTTATCTGAAGACCGTTTTTGAAGTCGTCCAAGATCTTATAAGAGACGATTTAATATCTGCCGGCCATGACATCAGCGACGGTGGCCTTATCGTCACCATTCTTGAGATGGCTTTTGCCGGAAACTGCGGTGCTCAGATCACATTAAATTCACACGAAAAAAGCATTTTCGAAACACTATATTCTGAAGAACTTGGTCTCGTGCTCGAAATTAGCAAATTCAATCTCTCAAAAAGGTAACCAAAATTCTCGAAAACCATGGCGTTTTTGCTGACATCATCGGACAAGTATCCGATGAACCAAAGATCGGGTTACCAATCGACGGGCTCAAACATCTAGATGAAAAAACCGCACATCTTTGAGATATTTGGGAAGAAACTAGTTTTCATCTCGAGAAGTACCAAAAGTTAGCAGCTTGTGTAACTTTAGAAAAGGAAGGATTAAAGAATCGACATGAACCCGCATGGAATTTATCGTTTACTCCGAAATTTACTGATGAACATTACATGACAGCTGTCACAAAACCGAAAGTTGCAGTGATTCGAGAAGAGGGTAGTAACGGGGACCGAGAAATGTCGGCTGCATTTTTCGCGTCGGGTTTCGAACCGTGGGATGTTACGATGTCGGACCTTTTAAACGGGTCGGTTTCGTTAACCGAATTTCGTGGTATTGTCTTTGTGGCCGGGTTTAGCTACGCGGATGTGCTCGGGTCCGCAAAAGGATGGGCTGCTTCTATACGGTTTAACAAGCCACTTATAAAACAGTTTCAAGAGTTTTACAATCGGGTCGACACGTTTAGTCTTGGAGTTTGTAATGGGTGTCAACTCATGGCTTTATTAGGTTGGATCCCGGGCCCACAAGTTGGTGATGGTGATTTGGCACAACAACCTAGGTTTGTTCATAACGAGTCGGGCAAGTTTGAATGCCGGTTCACTAGTGTGACGATTAAAGAGTCTCCGGCTATAATGTTTAAAGGAATGGAAGGTAGTACGTTAGGTGTGTGGGCTGCGCATGGCGAAGGAAAGGCTTATTTTCCGGATAAAAAGATTTTGGATCGGGTTTTGGGTTTGGATTTGGCTCCGGTTAGATATTGTGATGATGATGGTAAAGTGACGGAAGAGTATCCGTTTAACCTTAACGGGTCTCTGTTAGGTGTGGCGGCGATTTGTTCGCCGAACGGGCGGCATCTGGCGATGATGCCGCACCCGGAACGGTGTTTCATGATGTGGCAGTTTCCATGGTACCCAAAGCATTGGGATGTTGAGAAGAAAGGGCCGAGCCCGTGGTTGAAGATGTTTCAGAACGCACGAGAATGGTGTTCTTGAAAGGACGGTTTTTCGACTTTGGAACTTTCTGAAATTTGCTATTTCAACAATTTTATGCCTCTGATTAAAAGGGTCGGGTCAACCCACAAATCTAAGGTAATTCAAAATAGACTTGTTTCTAGACAAATTGTTTATATGGCACTCGATTATAATTGAAACCTTTATTAGAAAGGTAGACATGAATGAACTACTATCGAAGCAACAAGATAAATAAATCACCTTGACAAATATAGGTAGCCGGACACATTTGTTTTACATTAACACATATTTTGAAAGTTTATGACATACAATTGTAATTATTTTGGTATATAGACTACGTTGAAATAAAAATGAAACATCATTTACTCTAGAAGTGATACCCTTCATGTAAAAACACACTGTTAATTTGTCGATTTTGCCAAATAGATTAATCATTGCTGGTGCTAGTACTTGTAAAATTGCAATGGTGATGGTTGGTAGTTGTTGTGGAAGTAAGAATCAATAACTCATGAATGCTATATAATCCTGGTGCCAATTAGTTGTTGGCAAGTTATGATCGTTGTATATTAAAATTGTCACAATCTTTGGACTTTTTGTGCAACTTCATCATCAACCATGCAAATAGCCATGTCATTTGTGATAATAATAGTAGAACATAATGATGAAAACAGAAACTTAAGTAACACGCAAGGAACAAAGGTTAATTTGTCATCTTGACTAATAGTTGTACCATGTAACAAAGGGCAATTGACCTACCCTTATCGAGGAGCGCTTTTGACCTTGAGGTCATGGACTCGAGTCTTATTTAAGACATTATTCATGTAAATTATATATGGTGCGTGAGTTTGTCGTTCTAAAAAACAATAGTCACAAGTGTATTCATTGAAGTTATCAACCTCTAATTTGTCATCTTGATCAACAGTTTTATTTTCTCTGACTTGGGAGTTGGGCAATGTTTGATTTTCATTTCCCAACTCCTTTCCAAATTTCGCCAGTGTTTGGGAGTTGGGCAATGTTTGATTTTCATTTCCCAACTCCTTTCCAAATTTCGCCAGTGTGTAGATCTAACCGTCTTCTTCTTATCTTGGTCATCCCATTTCTTTTCAAAATCTCCATTAAGCTCACCTGAAAAATCTCTGTTATCAGCGCTAAACACAATTGTTGTACGTGACCCATCTCAACCTTCTCAAAAACTTTTCAAAATCTAAATCCTCTTGTTGAAACCCTAGTGTTTTTCCGGCGCCGTCACCGGCCTCCGACACCTCACCGGAGGTCCGGTTGACTCTATTCAAGCTTTTCTTCTCTTTCTTTTCTCGCTCTGTTGCTTATTTCTCTTCTCCAGCGAGTTAATCCTGTTTTTCGGTCTTCATCCCTCATTTTCTCCGAGTGCATACGACGAATGCCAAGGGCAATATTTTTGTATTTTCATATTAACGAAAATTAACAGAGCAGTGAAGATAGATTAATATCAATAGGGAACAGAATGCTTGTCTAGACCTTTTACCCCTAGTGCTGGATGCGTTTAATTTTTTTTTTTTTTAAGATCAGTACGGGATCACCAGGGGGACTTAACCACCCACACGTTCATCTCCCGCAGTTGCATAACCCGCCCCCAACTACTGCCGGGGAGGAAACCCGGCCCAATCCGAGGGAATGGGCCGTAAAACCCCCTCCCCTACTGCCCCCACAACGCGATGTGTGGAAGGCACCCTTGAGTGGAATTCAAGGGTAAATGGGCAACCTTGTGTGCAATGTTGCACTCCCACGAGAGTCGAACTCCTGACCTCTCGCTAGGAGATGCAGACCACTACCACGTGAGCTACAACACAATGTTGGATGTGTTTAAATTAAGACCCAATTGAGAACTAAAGTATGAGAATAGTCTAGTCGGTCTGCCTGCCCTGTGCAGACATAACAATCAGAATTACAGAACACGGAAATTTCCGTTACTTAAGACTTCCTAATTGCGACCAAACAATTCAATTAACATGAATATTTGAAAAGTGGTCTTACTCTCGTAATCGTGAACAATCACACAAACTCTCGTTGTGTTTGATCCACCTCGGTATCAACTAAAGTTTGAATTTAATTCGTTACCGTCTCCGGTTGAAAGCACCCAACCTAAATAATAAACGTCTTTAGACAATCGCAATCACCAATCAATTAAAGATTAAGCAACAACAAATATACATGCAATAGGCTCCAATGAACTCTCGTCCAATTAGACAATCACAAATATCAATCAATTAAAACAATAGTATTAACTAGAAGTCTAGAATCGTTCAATATCCAAACTTCAAGTTAATTATGAAAGATAATCAATAAACCAAAATTACATCCAACACATTGGTTATTTATAACGACCCGTCAAAATCGCTATTGACGCGGTACGTTATTCATTGATTTCATAGTGAGGTTTTTGACCTCTACATGATACGTATTGTAAACATTGCATTCTTTTGAAAAGGCACACCATAAATGAATATCTAATTCCAAGGTTTTCGACATCTGATGTTTTTTACATATAGACAATCACCGTAAATAATAGTTTACAATAATACATCTGTTGACAATGCAGTCAAAATAAGATACATGGTGATGATTTTGTGAATGCAAAGTTTTCTCGAATAAAGCATGTATGACTCCATGCACATAGCTTGTATAACGTATAAGCAAACAGCGGAAGACTTCTAGGAGCCTGAGAATAAACATGCTTAAAAGTGTCAACACAAAGGTTGGTGAGTTCATAGTTTTAATATTGCGCATACTCTGTATATAAAGGTGGATCACAAGATTTCAGTTATTTCATCCAAAACGTTTATCAAAATATTCTACGAAATTGAGCACACTGGTAACTAAACTTAACGTATATATAATAAGTTCCCTTGTTTTAACATACATGCAACCAACATGTACAATACACGCAAACCAACGTGTACTAAACTCAAATAGCATACGTCTGTTTTATAGTTCAGGCTAGGATTTCTATACATGGAACAGACGGGGATGTCAAGCCCTATGGATCCATATACAACTATCCACGCCCACCAGTTCTTATAACCGGCAGCTACTAGTTACCAAAGCTAATGGATTTTCGGTTCAAACTCAGTGTAGAATTTAGTATGTACTTGTGTCCTTTGCGTTTAAAATAAAGTGCATGTATTCTCAGTCCAAAAATATAGATTGCAAAAGCAATTAAAAAGGGATCTATAAACTCACGTATCAATATTGTGGTTCAATATTGTAGGAAAAGTATGCAGACGCAACGGAGATGACAAATGAAATGTTAGCCTTTGATTCACGAACAATACCCCTGATCATTACTCATAACCTCCTTAACTATAACCCATTTGAAAACCCGTTTGAAATCACTTGAACATAACCTAGTTGTAGTATTTTATGTATATTACTAATAATAATAATAATATTAATTAATAATCTTCATAATAATCTTCATAATAAAAATATTAATATGAAGAATATGAATATGTATATGTGTGTGTTCGATTGCAAACCATTAACATATATATATATATATATATATATATATATATATATATATATATATATATATATATATATATAAAATATAATAATATAATATAATAATTATAATAAAGTAATAATATAATAATATTAAAATAATATAATAATATGAAAATAAAAACGTGTGAATTAGAATTCAATAATATCTGCCGACAGTTTTCACGGACCGGTATTTTGTACTCTTGTTGCTAATAATTGACGGGTAAAAGTATGAGTAAAAATTCCACTTTTTATATTTGAATACATATATATCTGTTTTGGTCTTAAGCTTTATAAAATTAGTTGTAAAAAGGTTCGTTTATAAAGTTTATAAGCGTAATATGTGTTTTCCTAGTTTTTGACTGGACAAAGATATATAATATAATATTAATTTAAATATAATAATATAATAAATATAATAACATAATAATATTAAAATAAAATATAATAATATAATAATAAATTTAGAATCAAATTTGATTCGTAAATTTTTAAAAAGTTGTATTTCTCAAATACTTTAGGGGTTATTATGTAACTTATAATTAATAATTTCTATCATGTCGTTTTCATGTGAATAGTAAATTAATTAATTTCTTTCATTTACTATTCATATGAATAGTAAATGAATTAATTTCGATTCAACTATTTAAGTTACATTGTTGTACGTTGTGCTTTACAGCTTGTACATCTTTTAATTTAATTGCCTTTTTCTTATAAATTATAAAAAAAATCATCATAAAAATAAAACAATTATATACGTAAAAATTTTTATTTGAAATTGCATCATTTAATAGTAAATTTTTATCATTTTGTATATAAATATTATTCGCATGTTTCTGTATATATATATATATATATATATATATATATATATATATATATATATATATATATATATATATATATATATATATATATATATAGACACACACACAATTATATAATTATCACAAGTTATGACGTTCGTGAATCGTCAGACAAACAAGGTGGTCAACCGTTATATAAAACTCATTTACAAAGGTTTTATTGTCAAAATGTATTGCTTATCATGACGAAAATATTAAATCATATAGAGAATTGGTTTAAATAAGTCGAAATTTTCCGGGTCATCACAGTACCTCCCGTTAAAGAAAATTTCGTCCCGAAATTTTGACAGAGGTCGTCATGGTTAATCGTAAGAATATTTTTATGAAGAATATAAGTTGAAATTTAGAGTTTTATCACCACTGAGTAATATGAATAAAACAATTTGATTACTTGTAGTGCATGAGAGAAATTATCGCAAAAGAGTGAAATGATGAAATCAAAGGTTCGTCGTAACTCTTGACGTAGTCACGGTTGATTTTCGGAATTCAAGGAAATTAAAGAAGATCTTTGTAATCTATATAAGATTTAATTCTTCGGTGATTAAGGAAATTATGATTTTCTTTAATTAAATGCGTAATCTGCCTCGATTGCTCTGTCTGATATTTCACTATAAATTCACCTCTTTCGTTTCCTTATTTTCACATCTCCCATCTTCTATACTTTCTTCTTTAATTCATACTTCCAAAACATTCGTCAATATGCTCCATCCAGTTCTAATTCTTGATATATTCCTGACTATCACATCTGTCATTCTTCTTTTTCATCTACCACCGGAGGAATCTGTTTACTTCTACTATGCTCTTGGGTTCATAGTATTTTTAGTTCTCCCGTGTCTTTATATTGCTATATGCATTGATATACACGGTTTGTAATTTCTGTGTTGTTGTGATGCTTATATTTTCCCTTATATTTCGGAGCTCCATGCTTCCGTATCGTCATTCACGATTAATGCTTTCTCCCATTTGCTGTGATTTATACTCCTATTTCTATTTCGAAGCTTCATGCTTTTGTTTTCTCTTCTCGACTTTAAGTACAGCAAGTAATGGTCCAGAATTCGTAGGTATGGAGTTGCGAATGAACATAACTAATGTTCTAAGAAAGAAATTGTAATAACACGATTTTGATTGGTTAAATTACCAGAAGTTACGGGAAAAGATAGAACTATCAAGAAAATATGTTCTTGATATGTTAAGAGATTAGGTAGAATGTAAGAGTCATGTAACATGGCACATGGTGGCGGTATGGTCTGTGAATCATCATGTTCCATTAGAAACTCAGCATGACTTACTGTAATATAATCACATTGATCAGGTGTCATTATATTATACTAACTCGTGCTTCAATTCCCAACACTACTTTAAAAACATCCATTTTTCAAATTTTTCAGAATTTAGAAACTAAAATAGTTTCTTTTATGATGTAACACAAATAGCGCGAAGAGATAAATAATTTCGGATAATAATAGTTATGAAGATATCTTCAGAAGTATCAAAAATATTTATAATGAAAGATATTATGATATCTTAGAATATCTAAGATCAGAGGATGATGAAGAAATTTGTCCGCAAGGGTCTAGAGTAAGGAGCAAGGTATTCGCTAAAGACTTCAGCAGACACTGAATCATTTGGATTCTTTGAAGGCAGGTTTAATCTTTGTGATTTGTTCACAGCCTCCTTCATGGTGTGCTCAATCCGTTTTTCAGTATCAAATTTTCTCATTTTTTGAGCTTTTTCAACATGCTATTCTTTATCATCAAACTTTCGACTGTTAAGGTCGTCTACAGTTTTTGCTGCTTCATCAGCATTTTTTAAAATTCCGAGAATTGATTCGTAAATTGGGTTGCTTATTCAGAATTTCAGAATTGAAGTACGTAAGTCCAGGAGATAGACGTTATATGTATATATATTACTGTTGATGTAGAAACGTTGCAAAATTCGAGAATAATGATTGAAGATTTTCGGTAGTTGATATGGCAATTATTGTTACAAGATGTAGATGGATATATGATAGAGTTTCAATAAATAAATATAGTGGTTTTTCGGAGAGATTTAAGTCAAAGATCAATGAAGTTGCTGGTAAGTTTACTGCTAATGTGGTGGGATATAAAAGATTCCCCGGTAACGACGACGAAAGGGCAAACATGTATATCAAAGTTATAATAAGGCTTATTCGAATGAAAAGTCAAAGTTGATTTGTTGGAGGTGTGACAAAATTGGCTACTTTGGAAAGGGATTGCAAAGTTATTTTCAGTAATAACAATGCCAAAGGATCTGACACAGATACGTGTTAAACTTTTACTTAGGTTTCGAGAGTTTTCCAGGTGCATAACTATTATGTCTAAATCTTTCTTTTCGTAGATAACGTGTGGTTGGTTCATCTTCTCGATTGTTTATTATTTGAGGTGTCTTCAGAAATTTTGAAGGGTTTCAATGCAGATTGTCATCGTCAATATCCAAATGATGAAATCGTCGTGAATCTTGAATGATTCTAATATCTTTCGGAGTGTTATGAATAAAAGTGATGTTCTAGCACAGTTTTGAATTCAAAGTATGGCTTTGTATGATGTAGAAATCTAAGAGTGATGTCTTCTGTTAAATCTTGACTTGGATTCTGATCTATTAAAATCAGAATATGTAATCGAATTTGTACGAAAATGGTTGTTATGATTCTTATGGAAGAATGTATATCGCAGTGAAAGTAGTGAGTACGGTTAATGATTCTTGAATCAAAATTGAAGAATGTACAGTGTAACATATTAATTGTGAACTTATATATTTCCCGAGTATTACCTACCCGTTAAAAATTTCACAAGTAATATTTTGTACAGAAGAATTTTACTATAGTCTTTATGAAAATATATATGTATATTTTCTTCGGATGTAATACGGATTTAATGAGTTAATATACTATTAAACTCATTTGATTTTCGGCTGGAACTAGAAATGAATAATCTCTAAAACATTAGAGATTACATAATATTCGCGGAGTATTTCACTAATGTAATCAATACTTCATTATCTATTCTTATTGATATTCCTCGGTGAATGATGTTGGTGCTCGTGAAATTCTTGTGAGTTTCGCAAGGTACGAATGATGTTTTCTGGAAAGTTTCAAGTACATCGAAAATGAAAGTGTAAAATCAAACATGTATTTGAATAATACACTTGATTTATTATGAAATGGAATCTATTAAGTCGAAGCAGAGATTATAGTTAACGATTGTTAAGTCATTAACGAAGGATGTACATCACAACATATTAGTAACATGAACTAACTGAGTAGTACCTACCAGTTAAGATTCACACGTAATAGCTTAGTACGAAAAGATTTATTTTGATTTCAAAATTCATATATATATATATATACATATATATATATATACACATATATATATATATACACATATATATATATATACACACACATATATATATATATATATATATATATATATATATATATATATATATATATATATAATATACATATAATTTCTTCAGGAGAAATGAGTTAATACTTCATAACTCATTGATACAATATACGCGTTGTTGATTTGTGATGATGTTGGTGATTATGGAACTGGCGGAGCTTGTGATGTTATAGGTGCTGCTGGTGCTGATGATGCTGACGGTACTGACATGCTGGTGATGCTGACAGTACTGTTGATACTGCTTGTATAACAAGTTTTAATGACCCGTCCTAATCCATCTGGACTTTAAGAATGATAAGATGTGTCTAGACTTTAAGAATGATAAGTAAGTAATTTTCGACACAAAATGATAAGCAAAATTTTTGACATGCAGACACGGTCGAAGTCCAGACCCACTAATGCATCTAAACAACTATCAGTTAGACACACTAATGCAAGACCTGGTTCGCTAAGACCAATGCTCTGATACCAACTTAAATGACCCGTACTAATCCATCTGGACTAATACATTACATTTAGTTACATCGCGAGGTACTTGACCTCTATATGATACATTTTACAAACATTGCATTCGTTTTTAAAGACAAACTTTCATTACATCTAAAGTTGACAGCATGCATACCATTTCATAATATATCCAACTATAATTGACTTAATAATAATCTTGATGAACTCAACGACTCGAATGCAACGTCTTTTGAAATATGTCATGAATGACTCCAAGTAATATCTCTAAAATGAGCAAATGCATAGCAGAAGATTTCTTTCATACCTGAGAATAAACATGCTTAAAAGTGTCAACCAAAAGGTTGGTGAGTTCATTAGTTTATCATAATCCATAAATTCCATATTTTTAATAGACCACAAGATTTAAATTTTCATTTTTCATAAACATCATCTCGTATCAGGCATTTCGCACGGCATAGAGATAAAAGTCATTCATACGAAATATAAACGCCTGGTAATCGACCTTAACAAAATGCATCTAGAATATCCCCCGCATACCGGCATTCCGTACGGTCATGCAAAAAGCATACAAACAGGCCACTCTTTTAAATATGATGGTTGTGTACACCTCACAAACAGATCATACCTTTTAAAGCTGACGGTTGTATACCAAAACTAAAGTACTAAAGCAGTTCAAATTCTCTGACTGGGGCTTGTTAGTGCCCATAGATCTATCTTTAGGATTCGCGTCAATTAGGGGCCAGTTCCCTAATTCTTAGATGACCAGACTAAAGGGGTGATATCCGGTGTACTCGTAACTCATTTCGTAGAATGTTTTTAAGTACTTGTGTCTATTCCGTCAAACATTTATAAAAGTAATGTAACATCCCGCCTTTTTCCGTTTACTTTTCCGTTAAACTATTTAAAACTCCGTTATATGTTTATAACATCTCCCGTTAATACGCGTTTTTAAATTATCATGTTTAGGTAATTTAACGCACCCGCAACCAAACTCGAGGGACTAGTTTCGCCAAAACACTAAAGTGGTGACTAGCCTTTTGACTAAGTCAACCACCTCCCCACCATTTTCCATTTCATTTTCTCTTTTTCCTAATTACTTCCACTCTTTCTCTAAATTCATCAAAAATCAAATCTTCATCCATATTCAATCGATCAAGCTTCGGGCCAAACAAATTACATATTTGAACTCCTCGTGATCTCCTCTTCGATTCCATACCGATTTCATCAAATTTGGGTAACTTTCTAAAATCACTAATTTTATGTGTTCTTGAGATTTTTGAGTTAAAAGGTTGTTAATTAGTGTCTATGGCTCAAGTCTAGTATGATTATGTGTTTTGTATGCTTGTTCTTGCTATTTTGGTGTAACTAGTTCATATTGAAAGAATGCTTGCTTAATCTTGAGTTTTAGGTGTTCATATGTTGTTTAATGATGAAAGTTCATGATTTAATTGTGTTCCTAACATCACTAGCTTCAAATTGGTATGTAGGTTGACATAGATTAGTTTCATATGCAAGATTGTTGAATTTGTGATTTTGAGTTAGGGTTTGATAGAAGTAAATTGAATTTTGATGCTTTAAATGCTTGATAATGTTAATTGTAAGTGTTAGGTTGTGTTGTATGCTTAATTACCTTCGAAACGGCGTATCGTTCATGTAATTTGGTTGCCAAATCATTAAATTGCATTTATGACTTGTATGCATTGAATGGGGAACATTAATTGCGGTTTTTGGTTGTTGCAAGTAGAAGTTTGATTGATGAAATGTGTTTAGTTGCATTCCTCGTCAAAATACCTTTCCAACGATGTATGATAGGCGTTATAAGTGTTTGCGGGTCAAGTGTTGTGTTAGAAAAGGTTTTGGTTCGTGCACACTTGGAAAAACTGACCAGAATTCTCTGCCCAGGTAGTGGCGCGGCGCGCCACATCCCCGCGCGGCGCGCAGAATCACCTGGCCAGATTCTGACCTCTTGGACCCATTTCACGTGAAATGTTTGACTAGCTACCGACCTCCGATTCACATGAAACTTGTTTTAATACACTTGTATATGAATAATTAGCATAGAAAATTTGTCCGGGACCCGACCCGAACATGTTGACTTTTTCGTTGACTTTGACCCGACCAAGTTTGACTTTTTGTCAAACTTAACCAATTAATTATGCAATCTTTCTAACATGATTCTATACTTGTATCTTGCATGAAACTTGACAATTTGCTTCACATGCTACATAATCGAGTCGTGTCGAGCCATAGGACTAATTGAACATCTTTGACCCTTCGTGACTATCGTTATTGATACAACCTATTTGTTTAGGTCGAGACTAGCATTGTTCTTTGCACGTTTACTTGTTGAAGTACTATTACACTCTTGCAATCAAAGGTGAGATCATAGTCCCACTTTTACTCTTTTTGAACTTACTTTTGGGATGAGAATACATAAACGTTCTTTTAAACTAAGTGAACACAAGTACAGGAAAACAAACATTCTACATACGAGTTTGAACACAAATCCTCAATTCGATTATCATTAGTTACACTTGACGGGTGTAAGCGAGAACTTATGTTATATGGCCATATGGGTTTAACAAACCCTCACTTCGGACGGTTCGCTACCGTCTACGGGTGAAATATATTTTCGAGAAACAGTGTATGTTCTAACACTATTATGATGGGGTTCAATGGAAGGAAACGTTAAGCCTTGATAATTGGGTGCTCGTGAATATTAACTTTTAGAATGTATTACTACTTTATCAATGTTGCAAATCTTGTGGTTCGACTTACCTTTATTAACTTACTTATTTAAACCTATGATTTCACCAACGTTTTCGTTGACAGATTCTCTATGTTTTTCTCAGGTCCTTGAACTTAGGTGATACATGCTTCCGCTCATTCTTTTTGATACTTGCATTGGATGTCGTGTATACTTGCTTACGTGGAGCGTCTTTTTGGCTACTTTAAACTATGTCGCACGTGTTTCATATGAGCTATAACATTTGTTATGTACTTGTCTTGGGAATTACTTTTGTAAACATTGAAACATCCTTTTATGAAATGAATGCGACATATTTTCGGTCAAAGTTTGTTATAAAGACCTATGACCATGTAATGGGACCATACGTAGATGACGCCTTCATTTGACGATTTGTCGGGGTCGCTACAAGTGGTATCAGAGCCTTGGTTGTAGGGATTTATAGTTCATTGGTGTCGACCCCGAGTCATAGGGTACATTGGTGAGTCTAGACTACAACCGGCATATAGACTTGACATAGGAATTACTTGGCAAATTGTGCATTTATACTCTAACTCTTCTACTCATATCTACTCTTATTCTATCTAAATCTTGCGTGGTATAATTTAATTGACACGCCACCTTGACTATATGATGTAATGTCGAATGCACATATGAATTAGGGTAATATAATTCCCGGAAATTATATTACGGTGACTCATATGAACATACCAACATTATGACATAAAGAATTTAAGGCGAGTCAAGGATAATTTTCTCTTTATCTTTATTCCATATCACGGTTAGTATTATTTAGAATACTAACCAACGGTATTCTTTTGTTTTGAAGGAACAATGCCTCCTCGCCGTGTACGACGCAATGAAACTCCCGAACAAGCTTTGCAACGCATGATAGCCACCGCCTTGGATGCGGCCATGGCCGGTCACTCGTCCAACAACAACAATAATAATAACAACAACAACCAAGGAGCCGGTAACTCTAGCGAAGGGTGCTCCTACAAAGCTTTCATGGGGTGCAAACCTCACACTTATGATGGAACCGGGGGACCGGTTGTGCTTACTCGTTGGTTTGAACAAACGGAGGCCGTCTTTAGCATAAGCGGTTGTCGGGATCAAGACAAGGTCAAATACTCCACCCACACTTTCTCCAGGGTTGCTCTAACATGGTGGAACACCTATGTTCAATCGGTGGGTACCGATGAAGCTCATGCCCTCTCTTGGGCCGATCTAAGGGAAAAGATGATTGTTGAATATTTTCCGCGCGAAGAAACCCGGAAGCTTGAGGAAGAACTAAGAGCTTTGAAAGCGGTCGGAAACGATCTTAAAGCTTATAATCAACGCTTCGCCGAACTATCCTTGATGTGTCCTAATCTTGTTAACCCCGAATCTCAAAGGATTGAGCTCTACATGCTCGGTCTTCCAAAAAGCATCAAACAAGGGGTGATGTCATCCAAACCCACTACTCATCAAGCCGCTATGAACATGGCTCGCCAACTAATTGAAACGGTTGACGAAATCGTAGTGCCGGCTCCTAAGGCCGAGGACAAGTCGGGTGGCAACAAAAGGAAATGGGAAGCCACTCCATCCACCAACTACAACAACAACACCTTCACCAAAAAGCCTTTCAACAACGACGGCAAGAAAGGTTATGTCGGGAACCTACCTTTTTGCAACAAATGCCACAAGCATCATCACGGCGAATGTAACAAGCTAATTTGTCACCGTTGCCAAGGAGTTGGTCATAGGGCCAACAATTGTACAAACGTCGCCCCCGTCGCTCGAAAGGGGCCCAATCCTCCAAGAACGGCCACTTGTTATGAATGTGGTCAACCGGGTCACTATAGGAACGAATGCCCGAAGAAGAAAGCCAACCCCAACAACCGAGGCCGAGCCTTAAACATCAACACCGAGGAAGCCCGAGACGATAAAGAATTAGTCACGGGTACGTTTCTTCTCAACAACACTTATGTTACATGCTTATTCGATTCGGGTGCCGATAAATGTTTTGTGTCTAAGACTTTGGCTCCTACTCTTTGCACTCCACCACACCCTTTAGATACTACTTACTCCATCGAAGTGGCCGATGGAAAACTCTTAAGTGCCGACACATATTACCGGGGGTGTACTCTAAACATTTTGGGTAATGAATTTGAAATTGACTTGATACCCATGGAACTAGGGAGTTTTGATGTAATAATCGGTATGAATTGGATGGTCAAAAAATAAATCTCACATTCTTTGCGATCTTCACGCAATCCGAATTCCTATCGAGAACGGTGAACCCTTGATTGTCTATGGCGACAAAAATTGCACCGGACTCAATCTCGTTTCGTGCCTTAAAGTTAGAAAACTACTACGTAAGGGTTGTTTTGCAATTCTTGCTCACGTTAAGAAAGTCGAGGCCGATGAAAAGCGCATCGATGATGTGCCGATTGTTAGTGACTTTTCCGATGTATTTCCCGACGAATTACCGGGTCTTCCACCTCATCGACCGGTTGAATTTCAAATCGATCTTATTCCAGGAGCCGCACCCGTAGCGTGTGCACCATATAGACTCGCTCCATCCGAATTGCAAGAATTGCAAAGTCAAATCCAAGAGTTACTTGACCGTGGTTTCATTCAACCTAGCCATTCACCATGGGGCGCTCCGATTTTGTTCGTCAAGAAGAAAGACGGATCCCTACGAATGTGCATTGATTATCGTGAACTAAACAAATTGACGGTTAAGAACCGATATCCTCTTCCTCGCATCGATGATCTCTTTGATCAACTACAAGGTTCTCGTGTATATTCAAAAATCGATCTTCGTTCGGGTTATCATCAACTAAGGGTTAAGGGAGAAGATGTCTCCAAAACCGCCTTCCGGACTCATTATGGTAGTTATGAATTCCTTGTCATGCCTTTTGGTCTCACAAATGCACCGACGGTGTTCATGGATCTCATGAACCGCGTGTGCAAACCGTACCTCGACAAATTCGTTATCGTGTTCATCGACGATATTTTGGTCTATTCAAAAAGCGAAGAGGAACACAAAGAATATCTCCGACTCGTGCTTGAACTCTTGAGAAAAGAACAACTCTATGCCAAGTTCTCCAAGTCTGAATTTTGGTTGAAGGAAGTTCAATTCCTCGGTCACGTTGTAAGTGATCAAGGCATTAAAGTCGATCCCGCGAAAATCGAAGCCATTAGTAAATGGGAGACTCCTACTACTCCTACTCAAATTCGTCAATTCTTGGGTCTCGCCGGATACTATCGTAAATTCATCAAGGATTTCTCCCTAATCGCTCGTCCTTTAACCGCGTTAACTCACAAGGAACGAAAATTCGTTTGGACATCCGAACAAGAAACCGCTTTCCAAATCTTGAAAACTAAACTAACCACCGCTCCTATCTTGTCACTTCCCGAAGGCAATGATGATTTTGTTGTATATTGTGATGCCTCAAAAAACGGTTATGGGTGTGTACTAATGCAACGAAAGAAAGTCATTGCTTATGCCTCTCGACAACTCAAAGTTCACGAACGAAACTACACGACACATGATCTTGAACTCGGTGCCGTCATCTTTGCACTTAAGCTATGGAGACATCATCTTCTTGGTACCTAGAGTACTATCTTTACCGATCACAAAAGTCTCCAACATATCTTCGATCAAAAGCAACTAAACATGAGACAACGAAGGTGGATTGAGACCTTGAACGATTACAATTGTGAACTTCGTTACCACCCCGGAAAGGCTAATGTAGTGGCCGATGCCTTAAGTCGAAAGGAAAGAGCGGTGCCTCTTCGCGTCCGAGCATTAAACATCACCATCCACACCAACCTTAATAGCCAAATTCGGGTAGCCCAAGATGAAGCTCTTAAGGACAACAACATCGCACGCGAACTTTTAAACATTCTCGTCTCCCGATTCGAAGTTAAGGAGACCGGACTTCGATATTACGCCGGAAAAATTTGGGTGCCTAGATATGGCGATTTACGAAACCTCATCCTAGACGAAGCCCACAAATCACGATACTCGATTCATCCCGGCGCCAATAAGATGTACCATGACCTTAAAGAACAATATTGGTGGCCGAACATCAAAAAGGAAGTTGCTAGATACGTCGCCAAATGTTTGACTTGCGCTAAAGTCAAAGCCGAACACCAAAGACCGTCCGGGTTACTTCAACAACCCGAGATCCCGCAATGGAAGTGGGAAAGGATCACGATGGATTTTATCACCAAACTACCAAAAACGTCGGGCGGTTATGATACAATTTGGGTCATGGTTGACCGCCTCACCAAATCCGCGCACTTTCTCGCCATGAAAGAAACCGACAAAATGGAGAAACTTGCACGACTTTACATTAAAGAGATTGTAGCCCGACACGGAGTACCGTTATCGATTATCTCCGACCGAGATGGTCGTTTCGTTTCTAGATTTTGGCGTACGTTACAAGAAGCGTTGGGAACGCGTTTGGACATGAGCACCGCATATCATCCCCAAACCGATGGGCAAAGTGAACGTACAATACAAACCTTAGAGGATATGTTACGAGCCTGCGTTGTTGATTTTGGAAAAGCTTGGGACAAGCACTTACCTCTCGCCGAGTTCTCTTATAACAATAGTTATCACGCGAGTATTAAGGCCGCACCTTTTGAAGCGTTATATGGTCGAAAATGTCGCTCTCCTCTTTGTTGGGCCGAAGTGGGTGACGTGCAAATTTCCGGGCCCGAACTCATTCACGAAACCACCGAGAAGATTCTTCAAATCCGAGATAGGCTTCGGACGGCCCGAAGTCGCCAAAAATGCTATACCGACAAAAGACGCAAAGACCTCGAATTTCAAGTCGGTGACCGCGTCATGTTAAAAGTCGCACCTTGGAAAGGTGTCTTCCGTTTTGGGAAACGTGGGAAACTAAATCCGCGGTACGTTGGTCCTTTCGAAATCTTAGAGCGTGTTGGAACCGTTGCGTATCGTTTAGATCTTCCGACTCAACTAAGCTCCGTCCACCCTACATTTCATGTATCTAACTTGAAGAAATGTCTTGCCGAGCCCGATATCGTCGTCCCTCTCGAGGAACTTACTATTAATGACAAACTCCATTTTGTGGAGGAACCGGTTGAAATTGTGGACTACGGCGAGAAGGAATTAAAACAAAGCCGGATCCCGATTGTTAAGGTCCGTTGGAACGCCAAAAGGGGACCCGAGTTTACTTGGGAAAGGGAAGATCAAATGCGAAAGAAACACCCTCATCTATTCCCGGTTCCGGAATCGTCGGATTCCGAGGAGGAAACAACGATTACTACGCCTGCTTAAATTTCGGGACGAAATTTCTTTTAAGGAGTAGGTAATGTAACATCCCGCCTTTTTCCGTTTACTTTTCCGTTAAACTATTTAAAACTCCGTTATATGTTTATAACATCTCCCGTTAATACGCGTTTTTAAATTATCATGTTTAGGTAATTTAACGCACCCGCAACCGAACTCGAGGGACTAGTTTCGCCAAAATACTAAAGTGGTGACTAGCCTTTTGACTAAGTCAACCACCTCCTCACCATTTTCCATTTCATTTTCTCTTTTTCCTAATTACTTCCACTCTTTCTCTAAATTCATCAAAAAGCAAATCTTCATCCATATTCAATCGATCAAGCTTCGGGCCAAACAAATTACATATTTGAACTCCTCGTGATCTCCTCTTCGATTCCATACCGATTTCATCAAATTTGGGTAACTTTCTAAAATCACTAATTTTATGTGTTCTTGAGATTTTTGAGTTAAAAGGTTGTTAATTAGTGTCTATGGCTCAAGTCTAGTATGATTATGTGTTTTGTATGCTTGTTCTTGCTATTTTGGTGTAACTAGTTCATATTGAAAGAATGCTTGCTTAATCTTGAGTTTTAGGTGTTCATATGTTGTTTAATGATGAAAGTTCATGATTTAATTGTGTTCCTAACATCACTAGCTTCAAATTGGTATGTAGGTTGACATAGATTAGTTTCATATGCAAGATTGTTGAATTTGTGATTTTGAGTTAGGGTTTGATAGAAGTAAATTGAATTTTGATGCTTTAAATGCTTGATAATGTTAATTGTAAGTGTTAGGTTGTGTTGTATGCTTAATTACCTTCGAAACGGCGTATCGTTCATGTAATTTGGTTGCCAAATCATTAAATTGCATTTATGACTTGTATGCATTGAATGGGGAACATTAATTGCGGTTTTTGGTTGTTGCAAGTAGAAGTTTGATTGATGAAATGTGTTTAGTTGCATTCCTCGTCAAAATACCTTTCCAACGATGTATGATAGGCGTTATAAGTGTTTGCGGGTCAAGTGTTGTGTTAGAAAAGGTTTTGGTTCGTGCACACTTGGAAAAACTGACCAGAATTCTCTGCCCAGGTAGTGGCGCGGCGCGCCACATCCCCGCGCGGCGCGCAGAATCACCTGGCCAGATTCTGACCTCTTGGACCCATTTCACGTGAAATGTTTGACTAGCTACCGACCTCCGATTCACATGAAACTTGTTTTAATACACTTGTATATGAATAATTAGCATAGAAAATTTGTCCGGGACCCGACCCGAACATGTTGACTTTTTCGTTGACTTTGACCCGACCAAGTTTGACTTTTTGTCAAACTTAACCAATTAATTATGCAATCTTTCTAACATGATTCTATACTTGTATCTTGCATGAAACTTGACAATTTGCTTCACATGCTACATAATCGAGTCGTGTCGAGCCATAGGACTAATTGAACATCTTTGACCCTTCGTGACTATCGTTATTGATACAACCTATTTGTTTAGGTCGAGACTAGCATTGTTCTTTGTACGTTTACTTGTTGAAGTACTATTACACTCTTGCAATCAAAGGTGAGATCATAGTCCCACTTTTACTCTTTTTGAACTTACTTTTGGGATGAGAATACATAAACGTTCTTTTAAACTAAGTGAACACAAGTACAGGAAAACAAACATTCTACATACGAGTTTGAACACAAATCCTCAATTCGATTATCATTAGTTACACTTGACAGGTGTAAGCGAGAACTTATGTTATATGGCCATATGGGTTTGACAAACCCTCACTTCGGACGGTTCGCTACCGTCTACGGGTGAAATATATTTTCGAGAAACAGTGTATGTTCTAACACTATTATGATGGGGTTCAATGGAAGGAAACGTTAAGCCTTGATAATTGGGTGCTCGTGAATATTAACTTTTAGAATGTATTACTACTTTATCAATGTTGCAAATCTTGTGGTTCGACTTACCTTTATTAACTTACTTATTTAAACCTATGATTTCACCAACGTTTTCGTTGACAGATTCTCTATGTTTTTCTCAGGTCCTTGAACTTAGGTGATACATGCTTCTGCTCATTCTTTTTGATACTTGCATTGGATGTCGTGTATACTTGCTTACGTGGAGCGTCTTTTTGGCTACTTTAAACTATGTCGCACGTGTTTCATATGAGCTATAACATTTGTTATGTACTTGTCTTGGGAATTACTTTTGTAAACATTGAAACATCCTTTTATGAAATGAATGCGACATATTTTCGGTCAAACTTTGTTATAAAGACCTATGACCATGTAATGGGACCATACGTAGATGACGCCTTCATTTGACGATTTGTCGGGGTCGCTACAAGTAACGCATGTATTCTCAGTCCCAAAAATATATATTGCAAAAGCATTTAAAAGGGGAGTAATGAAACTCACAATATTGTATTTTGTAGTAAAAATACATATAACGACATTGAACAATGCAGGGTTGGCCTCAGATTCACGAACCTATATCATTTATATATATATATTAAAACACATGATGACAATTAACCAGTTTTTTATTTATATTATTAATATACTTCTTAGATTAATAAATTTATTAGCTATATTCATTGATATATATTGAAAATACTTAAAATTTATATATATAACAGATTTAAAGTATACGATATATCATTTATTATAAATATCCTATATTGATGTTTAGAAATATCATATTATGTATTAACACTTTATATTAATATATTTGTAATATTTATTTGTAATGTTAATAATAATAATATTGCTAATCATTTTATTAATGATAATATATATAATGTTAATAATAATAAATAATAACTCATCATAACTTAAATATATTTATTGTCAGTAACTAAAATAAGTACTTAATATTATTTAAAAAAATAATTTATCAATATTAATATACTAGAAAAATATTTTAGCTTTAGTATTAGTAATCATAAAATAATAATATTAGTATTAAGTTTAATAACTTCAATAATAATTATAATGATAATACTGTTAATGATAATAATAATACTAATTATGATAAAATTTATGATAATTCTAATAATAATACTAATGATAGTTTTAAAATTAATAATTTTAATAATAACTTTAATAAAAATAATAACTTTACTAAAAATGATTCTTTTAATAATAATATAGTTGTAATAATAATAATGATACTAGTAGTAAAAATGATAATAACAATAATAATAATGTTAAAAATAATGATATTAATGTTAAAAATAATAATAATGATAATAAAAATAATAATGATAAAAATAATGTTAAAAATAATGATATTAATGTTTAAAAAAATAATAATGATAATAAAAATAAAAATAATAATGATAAAAATAATGATAATTCTAATAATAATAATAATAATAACAATAATAATAACTATAATATTGAAAATGATAATAATAATAATATTAATAATATTAATTCTAATAATGATGCTTATATTGATGATGATGATAATAATAATAATAATAATAATAATAATAATAATAATAATAATAACAATAATAATAATAATAATAATAATAATAATAATAATAATAATAATAATAATAATAATAATAATAATAATAATAATAATAAGTAAAACTACCTCAAAGAGTTTTCCCAAAAATAATGCCTCAGACTAGGCTCGAACGCGAGACCTCTCGCTAAATACAAACACCCATAACCAACCCTCTATTTCTATTTTTCTGTTTTAATTAACACCCTTAAATCTCTTATTCTATGATTTCGACCCAATAAATGAACTTAGTTCTCGGCCCAAGTATCTAATCACGCCCCAACAGGAAAATCGTCCAAGAATTAATACTCGGCCCAATAAAATTTAAATGGGACACAACCCAACAGAGTTTCATGTCATCGGCCCAATAGAAACCCAAATCGACAACCCATATTGCATATTCATTTAACACATAAATGGCCTAACATCTCAAGCTTTGACAACAGCCAGCTTTTAAAAAAAATACATGCAGGCGCCTATGCTTTGTTTCGAACCCGGGACCTTCCGTTCAACACCCACACCCTTAACTATTGAACATTAGTTTGTTTTGGTATTAATTTGCGTGATTATTTATTTAATAAGCATTGACAGTATATCTTCTATCATCACCATCTTAACAATAACCTTAATCAAAATCATACGCATCATCATCATATTCATTGTCTCTAATCATCATCGTTCTTCTTTTCCATCATCATAATCATATTAAAATGAATTTAATATTAACCTCATAACAATAATAATAATAATAATAATAATTGATATAATAATAATAAATATGATAAAGATAATGATAATAAAAATAATTTATAATAATACCTTAAATAAAACCAAGTGGTTGTACAGCTGTCGACTTTAAATAAAATAATTAAACAGCTCGATTAGTAAAAACAACATGTTTGGTTATTTTCTTCATAGAACAATGGCAGTAGGAGTTTTAATATCAGCACCTTGTCGATGGAAAAGAAGAAATAGAAAGCAGGAACAATAAATAGATGATGGCTTCGTATGATAGTAGCAGTTGCAAACCGAAAGATAAATAGTAACAGATGGTGGTTTGATGATTAAATGGGTTTTGTTGTTTTATGGTTTCACGACGGAAAAGCAAGAATCAAAAACATGTATCGCAGCTGCAAGTTGCAGGTCTGCTGGTTATTAGTGATGATTTCAAAAGAATAAAATAAACTGTTCGAGTAACAGTAACATTGATGGGTCGTAATAAAATGTAGAGAGATAGAGGTTGAGAGAGAGAGAGAGAAGGAAGAGATGGTTTGCGAGAAAACAGAAAACTTAATGACGAAAGGTGGTGGCTTCTTGGGTGGCTCATGATTGTAGAGGTCGATGGTGTTGAAAGGTGTTTAATCGATGGCGTTTTATTGTATTAGAATAATAATATGGTGGGTGTGTTATATTAGAATGAATGAGAACAAAACAAGAAGAAAAAAATAGCATGAAAGCAGAAATTTAAAATGGATTTCGGTTTGGGTTTGTTCTTCGATGGTGGTTGTGTATGTGGTGGTGTATGGTGATGATACGGTTGTGAGGGTGACGAGTTGGTGACAACCGATGGTGGCGAGTTCTTGAAGAAGGAAGAAGAAGATATGGGTGTGATATCTTGCATCCATATATGTCTTATATAAGATATATACTTCGTAGAAGTCTCAAAAGAGAAACACAAACATTAATATTAAATTAATAATAATAATAATATATAATAATAATATACAATATAATAATAATTTCTCGTGAATGTTGATATTGATAACAGTTTAGCAGCCCTTACATTTAACTTATTCTACCGACAGTTTTAACGGACTATTATATCGTGCCCCGTTGATAATTAGTGGCGGATAAAAAGTCCTCTAAAAAATCCCATATTTTTAAATTAAATGTATTTATTTATTTTGGTCATTATGGTATAAAATTCAATCATTAATTTAATAAATAAAAATTACATGGACAATCCCTCTCGATTCTGGGTAAAATATAAAAAGTGCTAAAACTTAACAAATAGTTCCTAAATACATTTTTAATAAGCCTAAAATTTATAAAACTCATTTTCGTATAGCCGTTTATTTTAAAATTACATAAGTTTGAATTTAACTTGCTTAATATCAATCAGAACATCAAACGAGTATTACAATCATTTAATATTTATATATTTTTTAATATACTTTATTTATATATATAGATATATTTTAAATAGTATTTATTATAATATCCTATTTTTATTTTATTAATTTTTAATAACAACAACATATATTACTTCAAATTATATTTTGAATTATTATTTATATATACATACATACATATCTATTTACAATTAATTGTTCGTGAATCGTCGAGAGCAGTCGAAGGTCAATTGAATATATGAAACAGTTCAAACTTTTTGAGACCCAACATTACAGACTTTGCTTATCGTGTCGGAAACATATAAAGATTAAGTTTAAATTTGGTCGGAAATTTCTGGGTCGTCAAAGTACCTACCCGTTAAAGAAATTTCGTCCCGAAATTTGATTGGAATCGTCATGGCTGACAATAAGTAAGTTTTCATGACGAATATGAGTTGATAAATGGAGTGTTATCATCATTGAGTAATATGGATAAAAAAATTCGATTACGTGAAGAGTATAAGTGAAGCTATCACAAAAGAACGAAGTGAGAAAATAAAGTCTCGTCATTTCTTTTGACGTAGACATGATTGATTTCCAGAGTTCGAGGGATTTAGAGGAAATCTTTGAAATCTAAATAAGATCTGATTCTTCGAGATATAAGAAAATTAGGATCTTTTTAATTAAAAGCGATTATCTGTCTCGATTGCTCTGTCTGGTATTTCCATTATAACTGAACCTCTTTCGTTCCATTATTTTCACAACCCTCATCTTTTATACTTCAATTCATATTTCCTTTCTATTTTGGAGTTTCGTACATTTGTCTTCTTTTCCCGACTTTAAGTCAAACGAATAATGGTCCAGAATTCGTAGGTATGGAGTTTCGAATGAACATAACAAATGTTCTAAGAGAGAAATGGTAATAGCATGATCCTGATTGTTTAAATTACCAGAATTCAAGAGAAAAGATAGGTTTATCAAGAACATATGTTCTTGATGTGTTTATAGATTAGATAGAATGTAAGAGTCGTGTAACATGGCACATGATGACGTTATGGTCTGTGAATCATCATGTTTCATTAGAAACTCAGCATGACTTACTGTAATATAATTACGTTGATCAAGTGTCATTATATTATACTAACTCATGCATCAATTTCCAACATTACTTCAAAAACATTCATAATTTAAACTCAAAGGTTTTCAGAATATAGAAACTAACAGTTTCCTTTATGATGTAATACAGATAGCGCGAAGAGATAATTGATTTTAGATAAGAACAGTTATGAAAATATATTCAGAAATATCGAGGATATTTATAATGAAAGATTCGATGATATTTTAGAATTTCTAATATCGATGAATGATGATGAAGATTTGTCCGTAAAAGTTTAGAGTCAGGAGCAAGGTATTCGTTAATGACTTCAGCAGATACTAAACCATTTGGATTCTTTGAAGGCAGGTTTAGTCTTTGTGATTTGTCTATAGCCTCCTTCATGGTTTGCTCAATCCGCTTTCCAGTTCCAACATTTCTGAGTTTTGCAAACATACAATTCTTTATCATCAAACTTTTGGCTGTTAAGGTCGTTTACAGTTTTTGTTGCTGATGTGGTAGCGTGGGGGTACGTGATAGTACTATATTTTACTACGAAATACGTTACAAATTACACAAGTTTTAATTATTTATTTACAAATGGGATATACCTAAACCTTGCTACAACACTATAGGCAGTGTACCTAATCGTAGAGTAGTATAGTTTTTAGTAAGTCCGGTTCGTTCCACAGGGAGCGGGCTTATTGCACACTATATTTTTAAACAACTATATTTGTACAAAATATATATAATTATATATAATAATATATAAAAGGGGGTTTACCGTTTAATGACCGGTTTGTCGATTTATATTTTAAGCGAAGCGTATAGTAAATGACGATATTTAAATAACAATATAAAATAAATAACAATAATTGAAATGACAATAAATAAAAGTACGAGGAAAAATGAAATAAAATATATTATGCTTATTTAAACTTCCGTAACCATGATGTTTGACGTGTTGATTTTAGTTTTATGCCCATGGGTTAATTGTCCTTTGTCCTGGATGTATTTGAAACCTATCTGGTTTTTGTCCATAATAGTTCATCGATCATAATTATAAACTGCTCGGCAAATTTAACCTTATACCCGAAGTCAAATATTCCAACTAACTGGGGATTCGAACTGTAACAAGGTCTTAATACTTTGCTTAATGAATACACCAGGTTATCGACTGTGTGTAAACCAAGGTTTTAATACTTTGTTAACAATTACACCAATTACCCTTGAATGTAATCCACCCCTGTTTTAATGAGTCCATTGACTATTAATCCATCCCCGTGTCCGGTCAAATGAACAATAATTCGTACTTATAAATATCCCGCCCATCGTGTCCGATTAAGCGTATGTGGTTATATATAGATACTTCAAATCATAACCTTTATATTAAATTAACGAGGTATCGTTAATTTAATATAAAGCCCATTAATAGCCCATAGTCTAATTTCCACAAGTGTCGTTCTTTTGTCCAAACCCCAATTATGGTACAAAACCCAATTACCCCGTCTTTAATATTTAGTCCAACATCATGATTACTTTGGCTCAAATAAGCATAATAATAACTTAAGTACGAGACATTAATTTAAAAAGGAGAACATAGCTTACATTGATTATTTATCGCGTAGTGTTACACGGACAGAGCTCCGACTTTAAAAACCCGTAAAAATAACTTTTACATAACCCAAACTAATCTAATATAACACTAATCTATACTATATATACATATATATATTTATTTATATTATACTAGGGAGTATTCTTATTATTATTATTTTTTTACTCGCAGAATTCGTGACCTTTTATAGGAATTTTGATTTCTGACAGCTCCGCGAGTCGTGGAGTTTTTAGCCTTCAAACTCCGCGAGTCGCGGAGTTTGAAAATCCAGCTCAGGATCATTTGTCTCATAGCTTGTCGACATAATTTTTAAATATATATAATATATAAATAATTTATATAATTATTTAAATATTATATTATATTCTTGTGCATAGTTGACTTGTAATTTTTGGTCCGTTGCGTCGGGCGTTGATAGTTGACTCATGTCTCGGTTCCGGATTTTCGAACGTCCTTGCGTACAATTTAATATCTTGTACTTTGCGTTTTGTAACTTGTACTCTTGTCATTTTTAGACGTTTTTCATCAATAAATTGAACCTTTTGAATTGTATCTTGAACATTTGAGCTTTTTGGACGTTTGTGTCTTCAAATCTTCATTTTCGCCTTTTGTCTTCGCACTTATTTATTTAAACAATTACAATGAAAATATAATACAATTACATATGAAAACCTATTATTTAGGAGGGATATTGCTATGAAATATATGTTCCTTTTTAGCCTTATCAAACATCCCCACACTTGAGCGTTGCTTGTCCTCAAGCAATACAGAACTTGAAATAAAAACATACATGAATCACTTTTTTATTCATCACATTTTGTACATCAGTGATTTTGATATGGTGGTATAAACAATGATAGTAACGATAGAACCATGGTTATAGGTGGGTGTGTCATCCACAGTTGCCTCGGGTTTAGGTCAACGACACTTGCAATCAAATAGCCGATTTACTTTCGGTTTCCAAAGCAAAGTGCACATTTGAAAGGCGGTTTACAGTCCCACATGACTATGAAAATTTAGATCCGTAAGGAAATTGGATCTTTATGAAAACATTTGATCTTTTGAAAATTCAATCTAGTTTTTACCCTAGATAAGTTTTCCGGAATAACCCTTCACCGGTGTTTGCAAATTATTTTTGTGGGTTGTGTGGGTTTCAGATTTGAAAATTTTAGCTCAACACTTGTGGTTTTGTGTTACCCACTTGCTAACCTTGTATTGGGAAAGCAACACGTCCAGTATACTTGCTCCGTATATTACCTTTCGGTAAACTACCGTCCGGTTGTAAAGGAAAGCGATGAACAAGAAACTGTTAAGGCAATGTTCCATGACTTGCTTTTGATTATGGTCTATAAACGTGTCGGATGCTATTACTATCCTTTGTAGGAGCAATAGTAAAGATCATCCTATGATTTTTCGGTCTGGCACAAGGTCCTGTCTCCGACCATGCTATGCAACCACCGTTCTTACGGTTGACACCCGATTTGGTTCAGGTGGCCTAATGAATTCCAGGTGAATTCCTAGGATTTTACGTTCAAAGGTAATGAACGCATTGAAAATGGGTTTTCAGAAAACAAATCGGTTTTATTTTTGATCAAAATATTTTCTCGTTCAAGCTCGAGTTTAGATATCATTGAATTCCATGAGTTTGTAATTCTCAATCTTTAAGGTCAATCTCAAGGATTGAGTAATATTAGGCTTAAAAGCTGATTTTTGATCTTTAAGGAGATTATCCTTTCTGGGGATCTGATTCATTAGTCTTATCAAGCTAATTTGCACGGTGCCCCCCATTGTACGAGATAAATCCTTCTCATAGTTAGGATAAATCTGACCACTTGGCGACCCTGTTTGATGCTGAGGTCCGTGGATTTCCTGCTGATTTTAGAGATGACTTTTCTAGATTTTTCGTCAACCTACAGCTGGTCTGGACGACAACTTCATGACCTAAATCAAGAAGCGCGTGTCTTTTTCGGAAGACTTTACTTCCTTTTAATGATGGAATTGATTCATCGTGTAGATCCATCTTTTCTTTCAAATATATTACAGTAAATCGGGTAAAACAGTTAATTTAGTCCAAAACAAAAGCACCTGCAATAACTTTACAGAAACATGTGATATATAGTTTTTAATTGAATAACTTGGTACATTCTCCCCACACTTAGTTTCTTTCTTTGCCTTTTTATTCTCCTTTATTCCATTTTAAATGAATTCAATCGTTTTAGGGTGTTTCTCAATTTATGTCTTTTCCGAGGTAACGATAATTTCAGTATTAACACCTAGTTTTCACCGTTCATAAATATATATAAACATGATTTTAAATTCATTTAGTTGAAAATTTTTCAAATTTTCATAAAATTTGGCAAATAAACCAAGTATAAACCCGGGAGAATTTATAACCCTTCCCCACACTTGAGATCATGCAATGCCCTCATTTGCATGAAATCGGACTCTAATTATAAATTCATGAGGGTGATTAGTGTAGAAAAGTGATTGAAAATACCCAGTTTGTAATTACAAAGCTTGACGAATGATAGATGGCGCGCCTCATCGTTCATTCCTTCTTGTTTTATCATACATGCTTTTTTTTTCTTTAAAAAACGGCTGCTTTTCTGAACTGTTTACTAATATTTGAAAAAGCGTCTTTTACCCTTACTTATTATGCATGTTTATTTAACGATTTATGCACTAACCCGAACCCCTAATTTAACGTTAAGTGGGGTTAAACTTCCCCACACTTAGCTGACGACATGTGAAGTCGGTAGAATAAGTTCCACGAATTAAAATAGTGAGCCAGTTATTTACATCTCGGGTGGTATAAAATATATTAATGGGTTTAAAGTTTAGACCCACCCGATCGTCACTACTTAATTCTTTTTTAAGTGTAGCTTTTAGTAAATGGATATGTCTCTTTTCTGGTTCTTGGTCAAATGGATCGATATACACCGACATACATATTATAGGGTGGACAATTTCTAACATTTCCTTCCTTTTATTCTCGACGTCAAAGTTTTCACCTCTATTACCCAATTGGGTGAAATTCGAGGTGTCATTATCTATTACAGCTCGTAGTTCATTTCCGGTGGATGACTCGTCTATTGAGAATATTGGGTTGGAAGGTTGTGGAATGGTGAAGTTCGGTTTGGCCTTGGGGGTAAAATTTTCAACGTTATCGTATTCCCAAGAGTACCAATTTGTTACCCTTACTTCTTCTTTATCCATTGATGGATCGATGATTTCGTCGGTAGAGGCTAATGTGTCGATATGTTGTGAAATTGGTAAGACTGAATAAAAAGTATCATCGGGATAGTTGGTGATTTCGGAGCTCTCGAATTCATCAAAATTCGATGATATGAGATTTTCTTACGCACGACTCCTCAGATCAACAGGTGTGTAGTCTGATAGAGTTTCAGCTTGCCGGTTTACAAACTCTCTCATTTGTTCATTTTGAGCATTGAGTTCTTCGAGTTTGATTTTCATATTGTCTAATAAATTTTCAGACACGTAATTTTCCTCGTCTACTGGTTGTTGAGTTTGGATATATTCTTGGGAATAATCCCAATTTGAAGTGTATTCTTCATAATCATTCCATTCAGGTTCCGTGGGTGCGTAATTTTTTATAGGAACGTAATAATAACATTCCCATGTTGAGTGATAATCTCCACAGATTTCACAACCAGTTATTGTTTCGTCATTCGTGATCCAAGATTGACCGAACGAATTGTCATCAATACTCGTTTGAGAGTATTGATTTTGGATATCAAAAAGAGTTTCCATAGCCTTGTTTTCAAAATTTTCCATTTTATTGCGATGGCCAAATTTTAGCTACAATGTGGTGCATTTACTAATTATCCTATTAGTTATAAAAATAGAAAAACTTATATAAGTTGTCCAATTAATAGACTTTTCTGCTTTTGCCCACGTTTCGAATAGCCAAAAGATGCAGCAGGGAGCCAGAACCCTTTAAATCGGAAGCTCACAACTCAGCCATTAACAAATCCAACTATTACTACGAAGCAGAAAATTGTCAACGTCCATTAATTTAACCACTTAAATAATTTTTCTTTCTGTTTGAGATATTAGATAAGAAATAGAGAAAATTTCTAAGTCCTAAAAACTAAAGCGTCGAGAAATAAGAAAGAAAAAGAATGCGCGTCGAAAAATGTCGAAAAATAAAAATAAGAAAATAGCGCGTCGTAACTTAAAAAGGAATTAAAAACTAAGAATTAAAAGTTGCTTCTAAAAATATTAAAGCTTAAAAGAAAAACTATATCCCAAATGGTAATAACTTAAAAAGGTACTAAAATATAAAAACGGCGTCGCAAAATTCTAAAGCACCTAAATCTCAGTCTAAAGAAAAAGCACTTAAGGGATTTTACGGCAAAGCCTAAAAATCTAGAAGTAAAAATAACTATGGCAAAAACTAAGTTTAAAACTAAATATGAGCTAAAAATACAAATATTACGCTAAAACGATTAAAAAGGGACAAAATATAAAAATATACAAAAAGTTGTAAAAAGTACAATTTTTATAAAAATATTATTTTTATATTATTTATTTATTAAAACTATTAATTTTACATATAATAAAACTAATTAAAATTTAAAATACAATTTAATTAAAAAAAAAACTTAAACTAATTATAATAATTAAACTAATTAGGGTTTATTAATAATAATAATAATAAAATCCGTAATTAATGTGAAATTAGGGTTCTGTCACGTGTGTCAGAGTGTCTCCGCGAGTCGCGGTATTTCAAGCAGCAAACCCCGCGAGTCACGGGGTTCCAAAATTCAACTCTGGTACAGTTTTTAATTCGACATGTTTTTTTTTTTTTTTTTAATTTGATATTGTTTTTCTAAAAATATATTTATACAAATATATATTAAAAATATAGCGTTTCGCCAAGTCCCCGGCAGCGGCGCCATAAACTTGATGTGGTAGCGTGGGGGTACGTGATAGTACTATATTTTACTACGAAATACGTTACAAATTACACAAGTTTTAATTATTTATTTACAAATGGGATATACCTAAACCTTGCTACAACACTATAGGCAGTGTACCTAATCGTAGAGTAGTATAGTTTTTAGTAAGTCCGGTTCGTTCCACAGGGAGCGGGCTTATTGCACACTATATTTTTAAACAACTATATTTGTACAAAAAATATATAATTATATATAATAATATATAAAAGGGGGTTTACCGTTTAATGACCGGTTTGTCGATTTATATTTTAAGCTAAGCGTATAGTAAATGACGATATTTAAATAACAATATAAAATAAATAACAATAATTGAAATGACAATAAATAAAAGTACGAGGAAAAATAAAATAAAATATATTATGCTTATTTAAACTTCCGTAACCATGATGTTTGACGTGTTGATTTTAGTTTTATGCCCATGGGTTAATTGTCCTTTGTCCTGGATGTATTTGAAACCTATCTGGTTTTTGTCCATAATAGTTCATCGGTCATAATTATAAACTGCTCGGCAAATTTAACCTTATACCCGAAGTCAAATATTCCAACTAACTGGGGATTCGAACTGTAACAAGGTCTTAATACTTTGCTTAATGAATACACCAGGTTATCGACTGTGTGTAAACCAAGGTTTTAATACTTTGTTAACAATTACACCAATTACCCTTGAATGTAATCCACCCCTGTTTTAATGAGTCCATTGACTATTAATCCATCCCCGTGTCCGGTCAAATGAACAATAATTCGTACTTATAAATATCCCGCCCATCGTGTCCGATTAAGCGTATGTGGTTATATATAGATACTTCAAATCATAACCTTTATATTAAATTAACGAGGTATCGTTAATTTAATATAAAGCCCATTAATAGCCCATAGTCTAATTTCCACAAGTGTCGTTCTTTTGTCCAAACCCCAATTATGGTACAAAACCCAATTACCCCGTCTTTAATATTTAGTCCAACATCATGATTACTTTGGCTCAAATAAGCATAATAATAACTTAAGTACGAGACATTAATTTAAAAAGGAGAACATAGCTTACATTGATTATTTATCGCGTAGTGTTACACGGACAGAGCTCCGACTTTAAAAACCCGTAAAAATAACTTTTACATAACCCAAACTAATCTAATATAACACTAATCTATACTATATATACATATATATATTTATTTATATTATACTAGGGAGTATTCTTATTATTATTATTTTTTTACTCGCAGAATTCTTGACCTTTTATAGGAATTTTGATTTCTGACAGCTCCGCGAGTCGTGGAGTTTTTAGCCTTCAAACTCCGCGAGTCGCGGAGTTTGAAAATCCAGCTCAGGATCATTTGTCTCATAGCTTGTCGACATAATTTTTAAATATATATAATATATAAATAATTTATATAATTATTTAAATATTATATTATATTCTTGTGCATAGTTGACTTGTAATTTTTGGTCCGTTGCGTCGGGCGTTGATAGTTGACTCATCTCCCGGTTCCGGATTTTCGAACGTCCTTGCGTACAATTTAATATCTTGTACTTTGCGTTTTGTAACTTGTACTCTTGTCATTTTTAGACGTTTTTCATCAATAAATTGAACCTTTTGAATTGTATCTTGAACATTTGAGCTTTTTGGACGTTTGTGTCTTCAAATCTTCATTTTCGCCTTTTGTCTTCGCACTTATTTATTTAAACAATTACAATGAAAATATAATACAATTACATATGAAAACCTATTATTTAGGAGGGATATTGCTATGAAATATATGTTCCTTTTTAGCCTTATCAGTTGCTTCATTCAACTTTTCAAAATTCAGAGTATTGATTCGCAGACTGGGTGCTTTTCAGAATTTCAGAATGGAAGATCATAATTCTAAGAGATAAATGTTATATGCATACATATAACTGCTGATGTAGAAACGTTGCGAGATTCAAAATACTGATTGCTGATTCCTGATGATTCATATGATAATTCTCATTATAGGATGTGGATGAGTATATGATAAGGTTTTGATGAACAAATATAATGGTTCCTCGGAGAGACTTAAGCTAATGAAGTTGCTGGTAAGTTTACTGCCAATGTGGTGGAATATAAACGGTTCTCCAGTAACGATGATGAAGGGGTAATCTTTATTATAAGGTTTATTCGAATGACAAATTGAAGCTGATTTGCTAGAGCTGTGACAAAATTGGCTAATTTGAAAAAGAATTACGATGTTGTTTTCGGTAATAGCAATGATAAGGGAGCTAGCACAGATACGTGTTAAACGTTTACTCAGGTTCCGAGTGTTTTCAGGTGCATAACTATATGCATAAATCTTTTCTTCTGTAGATGAAGTGCGGTTTGTTTCATCCTCTGGATTGAGGTGTTTTCAAGAATCATGAAAGGTTTAGACGCAGATCGTAATCGTCAAGATACAAACGAGGTTTAAGATGAAATCAAGTGACAAACTTGAAGAAATGTTTAGTTTCATATGTTATAATCAATATTTTAATTCATTTTAATTGTCCAATGCTAGTAGTCCACAGTTAGTAGTTCAATAATTCATATATAGTTTAATATATAATATTCGAATTAATTAATACTTGTCTTGACCCATTGTATACAAGTCTCAGACTCGATCACAACTCAAGGTATATATATTATTTTAGAATCAACCTCGACCCTTTATATGCTAACTCGAATATTACCACGATATAGAGTGACTTACGGTTATTCCAAATAATATATATAGATGACGTCGATATGATATGTCAAAACATTGTATATGTGTCCCGATTTATACGACGATATTTAAAGTGCGTAAAATAAATAATAAAAATTAAATGACGATAAATAAAATTGCGAGAATTAAATTGCGATAAAATAAATTGCGATAAATAAAATGTAATAAGGAATTAACAGTTAGCTAGGAACAGTTAGCTAGGATTTTGTTAGCGTGGATTCTTAACAAAATTTCTCATAGTTAATTTGTTTGTTTCTAACAAATTTTATTTTTGTCCAATGTTTTCTTCATTATGCCACTTGTTGGATTCTGATAAGTCAAAATCCAAATATGAAATTGAATGAAAATAATTATTCTGTAGTGAACGGATTCGTATATCTGTGTATGTAAGTAGGATAGTAAATTACTGTTGAATCAGATTCGGAGAATGTACAGTGTAACTTATTAATGTGAAATCTAAATATTCCTTGGGTATTACCTACCTGTTAAAATATTTTCAGCATTAACAGTTTGTACAAAAGAATTTTTAATTACCATCTTTATGAAAACATATATACATATATATTTTCTTCAGATGTAATCGTGGATTTAATGAGTCAATATGATATTAAACTCATTTGATTTACCGTTAGAACATGAATATATAATCTCTAAAACATTAGAGATTACATAATCGCCATGTCGAACGAAGATAAAATAGATAGAACGATACGTAGAACGATGATTATGCTCATGGTACAGAATGTGATATTGAGGCATATGATGTTGAAACTTGGGTTATTGGTGGTACTGTTGGTGCTGGTGATGTTGCTGAAGCTGGTAAGTTTTGCACCATATTTTCCAAATTGATTACTCGAGCGTGAAGCTCGTTGACTTCTTCCATTATTCCGGGATGATTGTCGGTCAGAACGAGCGGATGAATAAGGTTTAGAATTGTGGATAGAATATAATCGTATCGAGATACTCTGGAAATGAGAGAGAAAATGGTGTTTCGAACAGGTTCGCCGGTAAGTGCTTCAGGTTCTTCACCAAAAGGTGAATTCGGTTGGTGGAAGGAATCGCTTTTTTCGCGTCTCCATTGATTAAGTAGGCTACGAACCCATCCCCAATTCATCCAGAATAGATGATGGCTAATTGGTTGATTCATTCCGGTGACGCTGCTTTCGGAGCTTAGGTGAACATCTATGTCGGAATAGCTGTCGGATTCCGAAGAACTTGAACTAGTGGCGAATTCCATTTCGTACGATTGAGTAAAGGGTTTTTCGATAT
This sequence comes from Rutidosis leptorrhynchoides, assembly GCF_046630445.1. Lineage (NCBI taxonomy): Eukaryota > Viridiplantae > Streptophyta > Magnoliopsida > Asterales > Asteraceae > Rutidosis > Rutidosis leptorrhynchoides. The sequence continues at coordinate 416,771,293 of NC_092337.1, read as the reverse complement.
GAAATGATTTTCGAATATTAGATGATATTCTAACTAAATAGAATACTTATATATAGCATAAAGATTTCGCAAATTACGGAGAAAATTTCGAAAGCTGTCAGGCAAAGGTAACAGTAACAGATACGCTAAGATATAAATTAGCAGATATGCTAAGATATGAGTTTTGTCTATACACTATCTAGGCAATAGAGGCAGTAAGATGTGTCTAGACTTTAAGAATGATAAGTAAGTAATTTTTGACACAAAATGATAAGCAAAATTTTTGACATGCAGACACGGTCGAAGTCCAGACCCACTAATGCATCTAAACAACTATCAGTTAGACACACTAATGCAAGACCTAGTTCGCTAAGACCAATGCTCTGATACCAACTTAAATGACCCGTCCTAATCCATCTGGACGAATACATTACATTTGGTTATATCGCGAGATACTTTACCTCTATATGATACATTTTACAAATATTGCATTCGTTTTTTAAAGACAAACTTTCATTACATCGAAAGTTGACAGCATGCATACCATTTCATAATATATCCAACTATAATTGACTTTATAATAATCCTGATGAACTCAATGACTCGAATGCAACGTCTTTTGAAATATGTCATGAATGACTCCAAGTAATATCTCTAAAATGAGCAAATGCACAGCGGAAGATTTCTTTCATACCTGAGAATAAACATGCTTAATAGTGTCAACCAAAAGGTTGGTGAGTTCATTAGTTTATCATAATCTATCAATTCCATATTTTTAATAGACCACAAGATTTAAATTTTCATTTTTCATAAACATAATCTCGTATCAGGTATTTCGCACGGCATAGAGATAAAAGTCATTCATACGAAATATAAACACCTGGTAATCGAGTTTAACAAAATGCATCTAGAATATCCCCCGCATACCGGCATTCCGCACGATCATGCAAAAAGCATACAAACAGGCCACTCTTTTAAATATGGTGGTTGTGTACACCTCACAAACAGATCATACCTTTTAAAGCTGGCGGTTGTATACCAAAATCGAAGTACTAAAGCAGTTCAAATTCTCTGACTGGGGCTTGTTAGTGCCCATAGATCTATCTTTAGGATTCGCGTCAATTTGGGGCCAGTTCCCTAATTCTTAGATTACCAGACTAAAGGGGTGATATCCGGTGTACTCGTAACTCATTTCGTAGAATGCTTTTAAGTACTTGTGTCTATTCCGTCAAACATTTATAAAAGTAGCGCATGTATTCTCAGTCCAAAAAATATATATTGCAAAAGCTTTTAAAAAGAGAGTAATGAAACTCACAATATTGTATTTTGTAGTAAAAATACATATAACGACATTGAACAATGCAGGGTTGGCCTCGAATTCACGAACCTATATCATTTATATATATATATATATATATATTAAAACACATGATGACAATTAACCAGTTTTTTATTTATATTATTAATATACTTCTTAGATTAATAAATTTATTAGCTATATTCATTTATATATATTGTAAATACTTAAAATTTATATATATATATATATATATATATATATATATATATATATATATATATATATATATAACAGATTTAAAGTATACGATATATCATTTATTATAAATATCCTATATTGATGTTTAGAAATATCATATTATGTATTAACACTTTATATTAATATATTTGTAATATTTATTTGTAATGTTAATAATAATAATATTGCTAATCATTTTATTAATGATAATATATATAATGTTAATAATAATAAATAATAACTCATCATAACTTAAATATATCTATTGTCAGTAATTGAAATAAGTACTTAATATTATTTAAAAAAAATAATTTATCAATATTAATATACTAGAAAAATATTTTAGCTTTAGTATTAGTAATCATAAAATAATAATATTAGTATTAAGTTTGATAACTTCAATAATAATTGTAATGATAATACTGTTAATGATAATAATAATAATACTAATTATGATAAAATTTATGATAATTCTAATAATAATACTAATGATAGTTTTAAAATTAATAACTTTAATAATAACTTTAATAAAAATAATAACTTTACTAAAAATGATTCTTTTAATAATAATATAGTTGTAATAATAATAATAATGATGATACTAGTAGTAAAAATGATAATAATAATAATGTTAAAAATAATGATATTAATGTTAAAAATAATAATAATGATAATAAAAATAATAATGATAAAAATAATGATAATTCTAATAATAATAATAATAATAATAATAATAATAATAACAATAATAATAACAATAACTATAATATTAAAAATGATAATAATAATAATAATATTAATTCTAGTAATGATACTTATATTGATAATAATAATAATAATAATAATAATAATAATAATAATAATAATAATAATGATGATGATAATAATAATAATAATAATAATAATAATAATAATAATAATAATAATAATAATAATAATAATAATAATAATAATAATAATAATAATAATAAGTAAAACTACCTCAAAGAGTTTTCCCAAAAGGAATGCCTCAGACAGGGCTCGAACTCGAGACCACTAGCTAAATACAAACACCCATAACCATCCCTCTATTTCTATTTTTCTGTTTTAATTAACACCCTTAAATCTCTTATTCTATGATTTCGGCCCAATAAATGAACTTAGTTCTCGGCCCAAGTATCTAATCACGCCCCAACAGGAAAATCGTCCAAGAACTAATACTCGGCCCAATAAAATTTAAATGGGACACAGCCCAACAGAGTTTCATGTCATCGGCCCAATACAAACCCAAATCGACAGCCCATATTACATATTCATTTAACACATAAATGGCCCAACATCTCAAGCTTTGACAACAGCCAGCTTTAAAAAAAAAATACGTGTAGGAGCCTATGCTTAGTTTCGAACCCGGGACCTTCCGTTCAATACCCTCACCCTTAACTATTGAACCATCAGTTTGTTTTGGTATTAATTCGCGTGATTATTTATTTAATAATCATTGACAGTATATCTTCTATCATCACCATCTTAACAATAACCTTAATCAAAATCATACGCATCATCATCATATTCATTGTCTCTAATCATCATCGTTCTTTATTGCCATCATCATAATCATATTAAAATGAATTTAATATTAACCACATAACAATAATAATAATAATAATAATAATAATAATAATAATAATTGATATAATAATAATAAATATGATAAAGATAATGATAATAATAATAATTTATAATAATACCTTAAATAAAACCAAGTGGTTGTACAACTGTCGACTTTAAATAAAATAATTAAACAGCTCGATTAGTAAAAACAACATGTTTGGTTCTTTTCTTCATAGAACAACGGCAGTAGGAGTTTTAATATCAGCACCTTGTCGATGGAAAAGAAGAAATAGAAAGCAGGAACAATAAATAGATGATGGCTTCGTATGATAGTAGCAGTTGCAAACCGAAAGAGAAATAGTAACAGATGGTGGTTTGATGATTAAATGGGTTTCGTTGTTTTATGGTTTCACGACGGAAAAGCAAGAATCAAAAACATGTATCGCAGCTGCAAGTTGCAAGTCTGCTGGTTATTAGTGATGATTTCGAAAGAACAAAAGAAACTGTTCGAGTAGCAGTAACATTGGTGAGTCATGATAAAATGTAGAGAGAGAGGTTGAGAGAGAGAAGGAAGAGATGGTTTGCAAGAAAACAGAAAACTTAATGAAGAAAGGTGGTGGCTTCTTGGGTGGGTCATGATTGTAGAGGTCGATGGTGTTGAAAGGTGTTTAAATGATAGTGTTTTATTGTATTAGAATAAGAATATGGTGGGTGTGTTATATTAGAATGAATGAGAACAAAACAAGAAAAAAAAATAGCACAAAAGCAGAAATTTGAAATGGATTTCGGTTTGGGTTTGTTCTTCGATGGTGGTTGTGTATGTGGTGGTGTATGGTGATGATACGGTTGTGAGGGTGATGAGTTGGTGACAACTGATGGTGGCGAGTTCTTGAAGAAGGAAGAAGAAGATATGGGTGTGATATCTTGCATCCATATATGTCTTATATAAGATATATACTTCGTAGAAGTTTCAAAAGAGAAACACAAACATTAATATTAAATTAATAATAATAATATATAATAATAATTATAATATAATAATAATTTCTCGTGAATGTACATATTGATAACAGTTTAGCAGCCCTCACATTTAACTTATTCTACCGACCGTTTTAACGGACTATTATATCGTGCCCCGTTGAATTAGTGGCGGATAAAAAGTCCTCTAAAAAATACCATATTTTTAAATTAAATGTATTTATTTATTTTGGTCATTATAGTATAAAATTCAATCACTAATTTAATAAATAAAAATTACATCAATTGTCCCTCTCGCTTCTGGGTAAAATATAAAAAGTGCTAAAACTTAACAAATAGTTCATAAATACATTTTTAATAAGCCTAAAATTTATAGAACTCATTTTCGTATCACCGTTTATTTTAAAATTACATAAGTTTGAATTTAACTTGCTTAATATCAATCAGAACATCAAACGAGTATTACAATCATTTAATATTTATATATATTTTTAATATACTTTATTTATATATATAGATATATTTTAAATAATAATTATTATAATATCCTATTTTTATTTTATTAATTTTTAATAACAACAACATATAATACTTCAAATTATATTTCAAATTATTATTTATATATACATAAACATATATCTATTTATAATTAATTGTTCGTGAATCGTCGAGAGCAGTCGAAGGTCAATTGAATATATGAAACAGTTTAAACTTTTTGAGACCCAACATTACAGACTTTGCTTATCGTGTCGAAAACATATAAAGATTAAGTTTAAATTTGGTCAAAAATTTTTGGGTCGTCACACAAGTCTAGCTTGTAAATCGCGCACCATTCATGTCAGGGTTTCACTTCATTATTTCTATTCGCCCACTCATCTGATTTACAATTTGCACTAGAATATATAATCTCTAAAACTTTTAGGAACTACATATTCTCTGCAGAATATTTCTTCGATGAAGTTTTGAATCAATACTTCATCGTTTGTTGTTGTTGTTGATATTCCTTGGTATCTACAGGGCGTATGACGTTGATGCTCGTGGGACAGATTGTGGAGTTGAGGTTTGCGATGCGGTTGTTGTTGGTGGTGGTAATGGTACTATTGGTGTTGTTGTCGGTGGTATTGTTGATGCTAGTGGTGTTTGTGATGCCTGCAAGTTGTGCATTGTTGATACCTATTTCCTTATGAGTAAGGCTTAGTGTATCAACACAATATTAGAAGTATCTAGCTAAAAGTGAGGGAATGTTGCCGATTGATGTTTACCCTCGGGAAATAATCCCTGCAGACCCGGATCACAGATATAGGAATCTGTGGGGTGGCTTAATCAATCTTTGTTCGCTGAGCGTTGAGCTACTAGCCGGATGACTTCTAGTGAGAGAAAACACTATGTGAGAGAGAAAAGTGAAATCTCTGATCACAAATTATCAGAGTGTCTGAATGTGTAAAATGACGACCCAAGGGGTCTATTTATAGTGATAAATCCACCGGAGTACTCGGGGACACGTGTCAGATGATGCTGCGTTCTGTTATTCGTGATCCTATATTTACGCTGGATGTGACGCTCTCCGGTCGGGGCTTAAGAGCTAGGCGGCCTTCAAGGCTTACGCATGACGGAAGCAGCCTGCACAGCGGAGAACGCTGAACGGACAGTTTCACAAAACTGTTGTTCCCAGTGTTCCTGATGCTAATTTCATGCGAATATTATGCCTTTATGCGTGTATGAGATAGGATACACCATTAAGTCCCTCCAGTTTAATGACTTAAACGTTTGAAAAAGGGTTAAGTTGTTAAACTTTTGCTAACACATCCCAAACAAGTCTTCACATTTCCCATTTGCATCGGAGAAAACGTTATAGACAATAATGACAGACGAATTTTACTGACTTTATGATGATTGCTTTTAAATGGTTGAAACACTCCACACGCTTCCAGCTGTAAAAAGCCTTTCTTTGTACTCAACCTTTAAACTTGTCCATACACGTGTCACGATCGTGTCCATAAAAAATGCATTGATGAATTTCTATATAAACCGCCATAACCTTTTACCTTCACTTTTTACCTTCGTTCAAGATCTAACAAAGCATATTTCTGCGCAAATCTTCATCGCTTTCTTCAAGCTTTATTTTCAACTTTGTAAGGTTTTTTCATCATTCAAGGTTAGTTACACTTCATCTCACTGTTATTTCTTATTCACTTTTCCTATTCACATTATTACCATGGCTTCTGCGTCGAATACTGGCCAAGAAAACGTAGAGCTTTCCACTGCAGAAACAACTGACCTCCCCGAGGTTAGTACGATAGCCTCAACACTATCTGAGAATCACTTTGAAGGTTTAAAGATTGCTTTTCATCACTTAAATCAATACAACCCTATACTTTCTTCTGCTAGTCAAAGGGCTAACAGACCTCCTGCTGGTAAAATTGCTTTATACGTTTTACAACTCACCCACGGCAATCTCCGTGTTCCTCTTTTACAATTTCTTCTCCGCATCCTCAGATATTTTAAAGCCTGCCTGAGCCAAATCCATCCTCATGGCCTTCAAAAAATTATTCTTTTTGAAATGTATTGCAATGCCGTCAATACAATGCCACGTCTTAAAGTTTTTATTTCACTTTTTAGAATTCGAACAATTAGCTAATGCTGGCTCACCATTGACAACAAACCAAAAACACATTTTGTTGGCAAAAATAAAGTTTCAAACTTAAAAGGCTGGAAGGATCCATTTTTCTTTGTTGATGAGGGGGTTATTCCGGAAGCATATTCCATTGTCCGTAAATGGAAAGCTATAGATGTTGGCATAGGAAAGGATGTCTCGTTAACTGCCGCAGAACGGCGAATAGTGAACAATCTTAAAGAACTTCAACTTCCGCCCAGATCATACGAGAAGTATGAGGGGATTCTTGTCTTGTGCAAAGTAAGCCAAGAATGGCTAAGTACTTCTGTGCCAGTACTCCGCCAGAAGAACCAGGGTAGGATGTGTTATGATCATCCTAATACATATACATATCTGTCTATTTTATGTCATTATTGCTTATATTGCCGCATTTGCCTTTGTTTAATTTTTACAGAACATACCGAGATGCTTGTCCGCTCTGCTATCCTATCACTAGACCTTGAGGATGACGTTGAAGTCACCGCTTATGATAAAAACCCCTACCGAGCTAGAGGCAGAGAGGATTGAAGTCGAAGCTAAGGCTGCTGCTGCTGCTACCAATGCTGAAAAAGAGGGAGAAAGCAGCAGTAGTAGCTCAGACAGTGAGTCTGAATCTGAGCGGACAGTGGAGGATGCCACTACCGACCAAGAAACAACTGGCTCGGTTGATATTACTGGTGATACGCTCCCCAGCCCTCCTGTAATCAAAAAGACACCCAAGAAGGGTAAAAGCTCTAAGAGAGCAAAAAATGTTGAGGGAAGCCCTAAGCCAAAACGCCGAAGAAGTATGCCAACATTGCCTTTTCTTGATATCATATATATCTTTGTTCATAACTATTATGTCCATTTATAATGCTAACCTATTTTCTATGTTAGTGAATTTAGCAGATTCAGATGACAGCCAAGGAAAGACTATTGAAGGCGGTGAGCGGAGGACGGAGGAGATCCTCGAAAGTCAAGGGAAGGAAATTTTGAAAACTCCTGACCGGAATTTTACTCCGTTTAATGAAACTGAGTTTCATGAGCTGAGCGAATCATGGAGGAATCCTGAGAAGAGGCCAGAAGGCGACTCCTCCTATCATTCTCTGCCCCCCCACTGCTATTATCCCTGTTGTCACATCTACAAATATTCCAAAACCACCAATTCCTGCTCATGTGAGCGCTCTGCAAGCATTTATTGATAACCCTGCCACTAAGTGTATAGATTTCTTGACTCTACTTCAGGTACCAATGATAAAATAATTTGTATTTATGTGCTTGCACTTTATTTATATGAATTGTTGATATTGATCATAACGTTCTTCTTTTGCAGAGTTGTGTTGTTCCTGAGCTAAATCCTCACTTCATTGCTCTCCGTTCTGAACAACTTAGGTGATGCTATGCGAGGTGTATATGAAATAGTTTATATTTTTACTAGGAAATACTATTAAATATGCTACAATTTTACACAAGTTTTAATTATTTATTTACAAATGGGATATACCTAAACCTTGCTACAACACTATAGGTAGTGTACCTAATCGTAGAGTAGTATAGTTTTTAGGAAGTCCGGTTCGTTCCACAGGGAGCGGGCTTATTGCACACTATATTTTTAAACAACTATATTTGTACAAAATATATATAATTATATATAATAATATATAAAAGGGGGTTTACCGTTTAATGACAGGTTTGTCGATTTATATTTTAAGCGAAGCGTATAGTAAATGACGATATTTAAATAACAATATAAAATAAATAACAATAATTAAAATGACAATAAATAAAAGTACTAGGAAATATGAAATAAAATATATTATGCTTATTTAAACTTCCGTAACCATGATGGTTGACGTGTTGATTTTAGTTTTATGCCCATGGGTTAATTGTCCTTTGTCCTGGACTATTTAATATGTCCGTCTGGTTTTTGTCCATAACAGTCCATCGGTCATAAATTTAAAGTGCGAGTGTCCTCGTCAAATTATTCTTATACCCGAAGTCAAATATTCCAACTAATTGGGGACTTAAACTGTAACAAGGTTTTAATACTTTGTATAATAATTACACCAGGATATCGACTGCGTGTAACCCAAGGTTTTAATACTTTGTTATCAATTATGCCAAGTGTCCTTGTACATAATTTCACCCCTGTTTTAATAATTCCATAGACTATTAATCCATTCCCGTGTCCGGTTAAATGAACGATTATTCGTACATATAAATACCCCGCCCATCGTGTCTGATCGAGTGTATATGGTTATTTATAAGTACATCCAATTGTAAATCTTTATATTAAAATTAACAAACTATCATTTAGTTAAACAAATATAAAGCCCATTAATAGCCCATAGTCTAATTTCCACAAGTGTCGTTCTTTTGTCCAAACCCCAATTATGGTACAAAGCCCAATTACCCAATTTTAATATTTTTAGCCCAACATCATGATTACTTCGTCTTAAATAAACATAATAATAACTTAAGTACGAGACATTAATTTAAAAAGGAGAACATAGCTTACATTGATTATTTATCGCGTAGTGTTACTCGGACAGAGCTCTGACTTTAAAACCCGTAAAATAACCTTTGCATAACCCAAACTAATCTAATATAAAACTAAACTAATTTATATTATATATATATATATATATATATATATATATATATATATATATATATATATATATATATATATATATATATATATATATATCAGAGAGAGATTGATATTGGGGATGGTTGAACTCGGCAGAAGCTCGTTCATTTTATAGGGAAATTCTGATTTTTCAAACTCCGCGAGTCGTGGAGTTTTAAGCCTGCAAACTCCGCGAGTCGTGGAGTTTGAAAATCCAACTCACACAATTTTGGAACCTTGCTTGTCGACATAATTTATATATAAATATAAAATATAAATAATTAATATAATTATTTATATATTATATTATATTCTTGTGCATAGAAGACTTGTAATTTTTAGTCCGTTACGTCGGGCGTTGATAGTTGACTCATGTCCCAGTTCCGGATTTTCGAATGTCCTTGCGTACAATTTAATATCATGTACTTTGCATTTTGTAACTTATACTCTTGTCATTTTGAGACGTTTCTCATCAATAAATTGAACCACTAGGATTGTATCTTGTACATTTGAGCTTTTTGGACGTTTTTGTCTTCAAATCTTCGTTTTTGCCTTTTGTCTTCGCACTTATTTATTTAAACAATTACAATGAAAATATAATACAATTACATATGAAAACCTATTATTTAGGAGGGATATTGCTATGAAATATATGTTCCTTTTAGCCTTATCAAATATCCCCACACTTGAGCGTTGCTTGACCTCAAGCAATACAGAACTTGAAATAAAAACATACATGAATCACTTTTTTATTCATCACACTTTGTACATTAGTGATTTTGATATGGTGGTATAAACAATGATAGTAACGATAGAACCATGGTTAAAGGTGGGTGTGTCATCCATAGTTGCCTCGGGTTTAGGTCAACGACACTTGCAATCAAATAGCCGATTTACTTTCGGTTTCCAAAGCAAAGTGCACATTTGAAAGGCGGTTTACAGTCCCACATGACTATGAAAATTTAGATCCGTTAGGAAATTGGATCTTTATGAAAACATTTGATCTTTTAAAAATTCAATCTAGCTTTTACCCTAGACAAGTTTTCCGGAATAACCCTTCACCGGTGTTTGCAAAATATTTTTGTGGGTTGTGTAGGTTTCAGATTTGAAAATTTTAGCTCAACACTTGTGGTTTTGTGTTACCCACTTGCTAACCTTGTATTAGGAAAGCAACACGTCCAGTTCACTTGTCCCGTATATTACCTTTCAGCAAACTACCGTCCAGTTGTAAAGGAAAGCGATGAACAAGCAACTGTTAAGGCAATGTCTAATGACATGCATTTGATTATGGTCCAAAAACGTGTCGGATGCTATTACTATCCTTTGTAGGAGCAATAGTAAAGATCATCCTATGATTTTTCGGTCTGGCACAAGGTCCTGTCTTCGACCATGCTATGCAACCACCGTTCTTACGGTTGACACCCGATTTGGTTCAGGTGACCTAATGAATTCCGGGTGAATTCCTAGGATTTTACGTTCAATGGTAATGAACGCATTGAAAATAGGTTTTCAGAAAACAAATCGGTTTGTAATTTTGATGAAAATATTTTCTCGTTCAAGCTCGAGTTTAGATATCATCGAATTCCATGAGTTTGTAATTCTCAATCTTTAAGGTCAATCTCAAGGATTGAGTAATATCAGGCTTAAAAGCCGATTTTTAATCTTTAAGGAGATTATCCTTTCCGGGGGTCTGATTCATTAGTCTTATCAAGCTAATTTGCACGGCGCCCTCCCCATTTTACGAGACAGATCCTCTCATGGTTAGGATAAGTCTGACCACATGGCGACCCTGTTTGATGCTGAGGTCCGTGGATTTTCTGCTAATTTTAGAGATGACTTTTCTAGATTTTTCGTCAACCTACAGCTGGTCTGGACGACAGCTTCTTGACCTAAATCAAGAAGCGCGTGTCTTTTTCGAAAGACTTTACTTCCTTTTAATGATGGAATTGATTCATCGTGTAGATCCATCTTTTCTTTTCTTTCATCGGGTAAAATAGTTAATTTAGTCCAAAACAAAAGCACCTGCAATAAACTTTACAGAAACATGTGCTAGATAGTTTTTAATTGAATAACTAGGTACATTCTCCCCACACTTAGTTTCTTTCTTTGCCTTTTTATTCTCCTTTATTCCATTTTAAATGAATTCAAGCGTTTTAGGGTGTTTCTCCATTTATGTCCTTTCCGAATTAACGATAATTTCGGTATTAACACCTAATTTTCATCATTCATAAATATGTATAAACATGATTTTGAATTCATTTAGTTTAAAATTTTTCAAATTTTCACAAAATTTGGCAAATAAAACCAAGTGTAAACCCGAGAGAATTTATAATCCTAATATCCCCACACTTAAGATCATGCAATGCCCTCATTTGCATGAAATCAGACTCTAATTATAAATTCATGAGGGTGATTAGTGTAGAAAAGTGATTGAAAATACCCAGTTTGTAATTACAAAGCTCGCCGAATGATAGATGGTTCGCCTCATCGTTCATTCCTTCTTGTTTTATCACACATGTTTTTCTTCAAAAACGGTTGCTTTTCTGAACTGTTATCTAAGTTTTAAAAATACGTCTTTTACCCTAACTCATCATGCATTTTTATTAACGAGTTATGCACTAACCCGAACCCCTAATTTAACGTTAAGTAGGGTTAGACTTCCCCATACTTAGCTGACGACATGTGAAGTCGGTAGAATAAGTTCCACGAATTAAAATAGTGAGCCAGTTATTTACATCTCGGGTGGTATAAAATATATCAATGGGTTTAAAGTTTAGACCCACCCGAATATCACTACTTAATTCTTTTTTAAGTGTAGCTTTTAGTAAATGGATATGTCTCTTTTCTGGTTCTTGGTCAAATGGATCGATATACACCGACATACATATTATAGGGTGGACAATTCCTAACATTTCCTTCCTTTTATTCTCAGGATTAAAGGTTTCACCTCTATTACCCAATTGGGTGAAATCTGAGGTGTCATTATCTATTACAGCTCGTAGTTCATCTTCGATAGATGACTCATCTATTGAGAATATTGGGTTGGAAGGTTGTGGAATGGTGAATTTTGGGATCGAAGTAGATTCTTCTTCATTAACGGTACTTATTGGTCCCACCACTTTGGTATTGGGGGTAAAATTTTCAACGTTATCATTTTCCCAAGAGTACAAATTTGTCTTCCTTATTTCTTCTTCATCCATAGATGGATCGATGATTTCGTCGGTAGAGGCTAATGTGTCGATATGTTGTGAAATTGGTAAGACTGAATAAAAAGTATCATCGGGATAGTTGGTGATTTCGGAGCTCTCGAATTCATCAAAATTCGATGATATGAGATTTTCTTGCACAATACTCCTCAGATCAACAGGTGTGTAGTCGGATAGAGTTTCAGCTTGCCGGTTTACAAACTCTCTCATTTGTTCATTTTGAGCATTGAGTTCTTCAAGTTTGATTTTCATATTGTCTAATAAATTTTCAGACACGTAATTTTCCTCGTCTACTGGTTGTTGAGTTTGGAAATATTCTTGGGAATAATCCCAATTTAAATTGTATTCTTCATAATCATTCCATTCAGGTTCCGTGGGTGCGTAATTTTTCATAGGAACGTAATAGTAACATTTCCATGTTGAGTGATAATCTCCACAGATTTCACAACCAGTTATTGTTTCGTCGTTCATGATCCAAGATTGACTGATCGAATTGTCATCAACACTCGGTTGAGAGTATTGATTTTGTATTTCATAAAGAGTTTCCAAAATATCTTCGAGACTTTTCATAATGCGCTTATTACCAAATTTTAATTATCCTATTAGTTATAAAAATAGAAAAACTTATATAAGTTGTCCAATTAATAGACTTTTATGCTTTTTCCACGTTTCGAATAGCCAATAGATGCAGCAGGGAGCCAGAACCCTTTAAATCGGAAGCTCACAACTCAGCTACTAACAAATCCAACTATTACTACGAAGCAGAAAATTTGGATGTCTATCAATTTAACCGCTTAAAATAATTTTTCGTTTTGAAATTTTAGAGAAGAAATAGAGAAAATTTCTAAGTCCTAAAACTAGCGTGTCGAGAAATAAGAAAGAAAAAGAGTGCGCGTCGAAAAACGTCAAAAAATAAAAATAAGAAAGATAGCGCGAAAAAATGGCGTCGCAAAATTCTAAAGCACCTAAATCTTAGTCTAAGGAATAAGCACTTAAGGAATTTTACGACAAAGCCTAAAAATCTAGAAATAAAAATAAGCTACGGCAAAATACTAAGCTTAAAACTAGATATGAACGATAAAAATACAAATATTACGATTAACCGATTAAAAAGATACAAAAATAAAAATAAGCTTAAATTTTGATAAAATTATTTATTTTTATAAAAATATTATTTTTATATATTTATTTTATAAAAGTATTAATTTATATATATAAATAAAACTAATTAAAATTTAAAATACAATTTAATTAAAAATTAAAACTAATTATATTAAACTAATAAAGTAATTAGGGTTTAAAAATAATAATAAATAATATTACTCCGTAATTAAAGCGAAAATAGGGTTTCCGTCAGCGCGTCAGAGCGGCTCCGCGAGTCGCGTTGCCACGTGCCCTAAAATTCCGCAAGTCGCGGAGTTTGCATTTTTGTTTTTTTTTATATAATTTTATATTGTTTTTCTAAAAATATATATAAATATATTTATACAAAAATAAATTAAAAATATAGAGTTTCGTCGAGTTCCCCGGCAGCGGCGCCAAAAATACTTGATGCTATGTGAGGTGTATATGAAATAGTTTATATTTTTACTAGGAAATACTATTAAATATGCTACAATTTTACACAAGTTTTAATTATTTATTTACAAATGGGATATACCTAAACCTTGCTACAACACTATAGGTAGTGTACCTAATCGTAGAGTAGTATAGTTTTTAGGAAGTCCGGTTCGTTCCACAGGGAGCGGGCTTATTGCACACTATATTTTTAAACAACTATATTTGTACAAAATATATATAATTATATATAATAATATATAAAAGGGGGTTTACCGTTTAATGACCGGTTTGTCGATTTATATTTTAAGCGAAGCGTATAGTAAATGATGATATTTAAATAACAATATAAAATAAATAACAATAATTAAAATGACAATAAATAAAAGTACGAGGAAATATGAAATAAAATATATTATGCTTATTTAAACTTCCGTAACCATGATGGTTGACATGTTGATTTTAGTTTTATGCCCATGGGTTAATTGTCCTTTGTCCTGGATTATTTAATATGTCCGTCTGGTTTTTGTCCATAACAGTCCATCGGTCATAAATTTAAAGTGCGAGTGTCCTCGTCAAATTATTCTTATACCCGAAGTCAAATATTCCAACTAATTGGGGACTTAAACTGTAACAAGGTTTTAATACTTTGTTTAATAATTACACCAGGATATCGACTGCGTGTAACCCAAGGTTTTAATATTTTGTTATCAATTATGCCAAGTGTCCTTGTACATAATTTCACCCCTGTTTTAATAATTCCATAGACTATTAATCCATTCCCGTGTCCGGTTAAATGAACGATTATTCGTACATATAAATACCCCGCCCATCGTGTCTGATCGAGTGTATATGGTTATTTATAGGTACATCCAATTGTAAATCTTTATATTAAAATTAACAAACTATCATTTAGTTAAACAAATATAAAGCCCATTAATAGCCCATAGTCTAATTTCCACAAGTGTCGTTCTTTTGTCCAAACCCCAATTATGGTACAAAGCCCAATTACTCAATTTTAATATTTTTAGCCCAACATCATGATTACTTCGTCTTAAATAAACATAATAATAACTTAAGTACAAGACATTAATTTAAAAAGGAGAAGATAGCTTACATTGATTATTTATCGCGTAGTGTTACACGGACAGAGCTCCGACTTTAAAACCCGTAAAATAACCTTTGCATAACCCAAACTAATCTAATATAAAACTAAACTAATTTATATTATATATATATATATATATATATATATATATATATATATATATATATATATATATATATATATATATATATATATATATATATATATATATATATATATATATATCAGAGAGAGATTGATATTGGGGATGGTTGAACTCGGCTGAAGCTCGTTCATTTTATAGGGAAATTCTAATTTTTCAAACTCCGCGAGTCGTGGACTTTTAAGCCTGCAAACTCCGCGAGTCGTGGAGTTTGAAAATCCAGCTCACACAATTTTGGAACCTTGCTTGTCGACATAATTTATATATAAATATAAAATATAAATAATTAATATAATTATTTATATATTATATTATATTCTTGTGCATAGTAGACTTGTAATTTTTAGTCCGTTGCGTCGGGCGTTGATAGTTGACTCATGTCCCGGTTCCGAATTTTCGAACGTCCTTGCGTACAATTTAATATCATGTACTTTGCATTTTGTAATTTATACTCTTGTCATTTTGAGATGTTTCTCATCAATAAATTGAACCACTTGGATTGTATCTTGTATTTTTGAGCTTTTTGGACGTTTTTGTCTTCAAATCTTCGTTTTTGCCTTTTGTCTTCGCACTTATTTATTTAAACAATTACAATGAAAATATAATACAATTACATATGAAAACCTATAATTTAGGAGGGATATTGCTATGAAATATATGTTCCTTTTTAGCCTTATCATTAGGCAATCAACTGCTGCATCTGCTGTGTTGTTGATAAACCACCTAAGGAACTCTCTACAATTGTAGAAGCATCAAGAGTCCGTTCTTGAGATAGCCCGTGCTGAAAGGGCTGAAGGTTCAAATGCTCGCAAAAGAGCTATTGAAGCTGAACGTGCTTTGACCAGCACTCAAGAAGCTTTGAAGGCTAAAGAAGCTGAGTTAAAAGGTGCTCAAGATGTTGCTGTTATCCTGCGATAGGAGAAGGAGAGAGTGGTGGAAGTTTAAAGGAAGAAGGTTGAGGAGGAGAAGTTGAAGGTTAGTGATTTGGAAAGTCAGCTGAATGCCTTGAAGTTAGACTTGAATGCTGAGAAAGAAAAGGCTGTTGAACATCTCCGCAGGGCGGAGGTCGGTGAGAGTAATTTTGCTGAGCTGAAGAAAGGGATACCGGGTGTAATAGCTAAGGTTCTTGGATCTCAACTTGTTGGGACTCCTTACAATGACTATGTTGATGCTATGGTTACTGATAATGCTAAAAACGAACATATATTTCATAGCATTATTCCCCAAGAAAGACAAGATTTTAGTTGGTATTGTTCGATTTACAAGCAATATTCGTTTAAATAATAAAAGGTGAAGACAAAAGACAGATTCGACAAATTGAAGACAAAAAGGTCCAAAGAGCTAAAAAGTACAAGATACAACTAAAAAGGTTCAAAATATTGATGAGGAACGTCTCAAAATGACAAGAGTACAAGTTGCGGAACGCAAAGTACACGATATAAAATAATACGCGAGGACGTCCGAAAATCCGGAACCGGGACCTGAGCCAAGAAGAAACGCCCGACGCAACGGACCAAAAATATCTAGTCTACTATGCACAAGAATATAATATAATATATATATAATTATATATAATTATATATTATATATATTATTATTATTATATTACGTCGGCAAGAAGAAAACAAAAGTAGTTGGCTGAATCCAGGGTGGCCATGCGACTCGCATGGCCAGAAGCACAAAACCATGCGAGTCGCATGGTGTGAGATTGTTGGTCAGGTCCTATAAATAGCCAGTTTTCTGACGAGTTTTATAATCTTTTTTTTTCTCTTCCTCTTCAACGTAATATATTTATATTTATAATTTATATTTTAATTTTAATTATAATTCTAATAATAAGGGTATGTTAGCGAATGTTGTAAGGGTGTAAGTCGAAATTCTGTCCGTGTAACGCTACGCTATTTTTAATCATTGTAAGTTATGTTCAACCTTTTTATATTAATGTCTCGTAGCTAAGTTATTATTATGCTTATTTAAAACGAAGTAATCATGATGTTGGGCTAATTATTAAAATTGGGTAATTGGGCTTTGTACCATAATTGGGGTTTGGACAAAAGAACGACACTTGTGGAAACTAGACTATGGGCTATTAATGGGCTTTATATTTGTTTAACTAAATGAAAGTTTGTTAATGTTAATATAAAGATTTACAATTGAGCGTCCCTATAATTTACCATATACACTCGATCGGACACGATGGGCGGGGTATTTATATGTACGAATAATCGTTCATTTAACCGGACACGGGAATGGATTAATAGCCACTAGAATAATCAAAACAGGGGTGAAATTACATTCAAGGGTAATTGGTGTAATTGTTAACAAAGTAGTAAAACCTTGGTTTACACGCAGTCGATAACCTGGTGTATTCATTAAACAAAGTATTAAAACCTTGTTACAATTCGAATCCCCAATTAGTTGGAATATTTATCTTCGGGTATAATAATAATTTGACAAGGACACTTGCAATTTATATTTATGACTGATGGACTGTTATGGACAAAAACCAGACGGACATATTGAATAATCCAGGACAAAGGACAATTAACCCATGGGCATAAAACTAAAATCAACACGTCAAACATCATGATTACGGAAGTTTAAATAAGCATAATTCTTTTATTTCATATTTAATTTCCTTTATTTTATATTTAATTGCACTTCTAATTATCGCACTTTTATTTATTGTTATTTCATGTTATCGCACTTTTAATTATCGTACTTTTTAATTATCGCAATTTAATTTTTATCGCATTTTTATTATTCGCAATTTCATTATCATTATTTACTTTACGCTTTAATTTACAGTCTTGTATTTATTTTATATTTTACATTAGGTTTTAACTGCGACTAAAGTTTTAAAATCGACAAACCGGTCATTAAACGGTAAAAACCCCCCTTTATAATAATAATATTACTTATATATATATTTGTAATTTTAATAAAAGTAAACTAATATAGCGTTGAGCTTTGCTTAAAGATCTCCCTGTGGAACGAACCGGACTTACTAAAAACTACACTACTGTACGATTAGGTACACTGCCTATAAGTGTTGTAGCAAGGTTTAAGTATATCCATTCTATAAATAAATAAATATCTTGTGTAAAATTGTATCGTATTTAATAGTATTTTTCTAGTAAAATAATAACTATTTTATATACACCTCGCGACACATCAAGTATTTTTGGCGCCGCTGCCGGGGAATATCTTAAAAGCCGGAAGCGCAACGCTAATATAAAAAAAAAAAAAAAGATTTTTATTTACTTTTATTAAAAGTCGTTTTTGTAAAAATTACGTTTTAATTATTCAAAAATATAAAAAGAAAAACAAAAATATAAGTATTTTTAGGATTTTGTTAAATATTTAAGTTTTATAAGTTTCTTTATCTTTATTTTAATTTATAAAAATATAAATTTTATTAAAAATCGTTTATTTAAATTAAAAACAGAAAACAAAAAAGAAAATAAATAAAAAAAAAAAAATAAAGAAAAAACGCGTAAAAGTACAATCTGTCAACTGAATTCTGAATCCCCGCGACTCGCGGGGTTTTACTCTTTATTCACCGCAACTCGCGGAGGCCCTCTGACACACGGACAAAACCCTAATCACGGGTTTTAATTTATTATTATTATTATTAATTACTTAATTATTATTATTATTATTAATTTTAGTTTTATTTTTACTTTTTACTTTATATTTATGTATTTTGTTTAATTAGTTTTATTAAAATTGTAAAATTAGTAGTTTTAATTAAATAAATAATTTAAAAATAATATTTTTATAAAAATTGTACCTTTTACAACTTTTTGTATATTTTTATATTTTGTACCTTTTTAATCGTTGTAGCGTAATATTTGTATTTTTAGCTCATATTTAATTTTAAACTTAGTTTTAGCTATAGTTATTTTTACTCCTAGATTTTTAGGCTTTGCCGTAGAATTCCTTAAGTGCTTTTTCTTTAGACTAAGATTTAGGTGCTTTAGAATTTTGCGACGCCTTTTTAAGTTTTAGTTTCTTTTTAAGTTATTTCCATTTGGGATTTAGTTTTTCCTGTAAGCTTTAATATTTTTAGAGACCTTTTACTATGTACCAATTATCATTTCAATTAGTAATTTCAATTTGCGATTATAATTTTAAGTTAGTTGTAGTAATAAGGTTAAATTAGTTAAGTATTTTTTTAAGTTTTGATAAGTTTCTTTTATTTTTCCGTCACCTTTTATTTTTCAACCATTTTTTTCTTTTTCGACCTTTTGCGACGAACTCTTTTTCTCTCTTATTTCTCGCCATTCTAGTTTTTAGGACTTAGAATTTTTTTCTACTTCTTATCTAAATTTCTAAAAATTACGAAAATTTATTTTAAGTGGTTAAATTAATAGACATCAAAATTTTCTGGTTCGTAGTAATAGTTGGATTTGTACGTGGACCGGGTTATTGGAGCCAAACAGTCCTCAATTATATTGAGACCAAACGAATCCTGCCCCTCTGCTGCATCTTTTGGCTATTCGAAACGTGGGCAAAATCAGAAAAGTCTATTGATTGGATAACTTATTATAATTTTTCTTTCCTTTTAAAAACTAATAGGATATTCAGTGAATGCACCGAGCAAGACGTTCACCACCTTTTGTACGTTCACCACCTGTAACTCGATCAAGACATCGTTTAACAAATATAACCGCCGTTGATTTTTCTTTAGAATCGTCATCCAGTCGACCAAGTACTTCAGTTCAAAATACCGATAATCCATTTTTTGAACCCGACCTCACAATTGAGAATCCAGAAAATATTCAGGAACGGTTCATAGATCCTGAACCACTAAACTTTCCTCCGGAACCACCAATCATTCAAACAGAGATTGTTGAGGAACGAACTATTAAATCAGAATCATCTAGTGATACCGATTCAACAAATTCAATTATGGAGAATCTGGAACCTTTAAGTATGGAAGACCGAATGAGAGCTAAACGCACTGGCCAAGGTCACGCAATTACTCATCCAGACATTAATGCGCCAGATTATGAAATCAAAGGACAAATTCTACACATGGTGACTAATCAATGCCAATTTAGTGGTGCGCCGAAGGAAGATCCAAATGAACATCTACGTACCTTTAATAGGATCTGCACACTATTTAAAATCCGAGAAGTGGAGGATGAACAGATATATCTCATGTTATTTCCCTGGACTTTAAAGGGAGAAGCCAAAGATTGGTTGGAATCATTACCTGAAGGGGCGATCGATACATGGGACGTTTTAATTGACAAATTTCTTAAACAATTCTTTCCTGCATCTAAAGCCGTAAGACTTCAAGCAGAAATTGTTACGTTCACACAGAAGCCAAATGAAACTCTATATGAGGCGTGGACAAGATATGGAAAATTGTTAAGAGGATGTCCGCAACATGGTTTAGACACCTGTCAAATAGTACAAATATTCTACCGAGGATGCGACATCACTACAAGAAAAGATATAGATATAGCAGCTGGTGGTTCGATTATGAAGAAAACCGAAACTGATGCTTACAAAATTATTGATAACACTGCTTCCCACTCACATGAGTGGCACCAAGAAAAAGATATCATTAGATCATCTAAAGCAGCTAGAGCCGATTCTAGCCATGACTTAGATTCCATTTCCGCAAAGATAGATGCTTTCGAGAGACGAATGGAAAAGATGACTAAAGATATTCATGCTATACGAATTAGTTGTGAGCAGTGTGGAGGACCACATTTGACAAAAGATTGTCTCAATATTGAATTAACAATGGAACAAAGAGAGAATATTTCATACATAAACCAAAGGCCTGGAAATAATTATCAGAATAATTATCAACCGCCAAGACCGATTTACAATCAAAACCAGAATTATAACCGAAATATTCCATACAACAACCAACAAGGTCCTAGCAATCAACAAGTATCCAATAATACTTACAATCAGCAAAGACCGAATTTTCAAAACAAACCACCACAACAAACCGATGATAAAAAGCCGAATTTAGAAGATATGATGACGAAGCTAGTTGAAACTCAAACGCAGTTTTTCACATCTCAAAAACAAACAAATGAACAAAATGCTCAAGCATTTAGAAATCAACAAGCTTCTATTCAAAAT
The DNA here is from genome assembly GCF_046630445.1 of Rutidosis leptorrhynchoides. Classification (NCBI taxonomy): domain Eukaryota; kingdom Viridiplantae; phylum Streptophyta; class Magnoliopsida; order Asterales; family Asteraceae; genus Rutidosis; species Rutidosis leptorrhynchoides. The sequence continues at coordinate 416,749,821 of NC_092337.1, read as the reverse complement.
CTGGAACAAGAAGTGAGTAACCTAGCAAGGTTAATAGGTGAAAGAAAACCGGGAAGTTTACCTAGTGATACAAATGCTAACCCCCGGAATGAGACAGCTAAAGCTATTACCACAAGAAGTGGTACAACACTTAAACCACCTGAAATACCTGTAACTTCTGATGAAACTATTCCTACTCCACAAGAACCACAACCTGATCAAGATAAGGAAAAAGAACCGGTAGTTGAGAAGGTTAATGAAGATAACACAGTTAAGGCTAAACCTTATGTTAAACCATACCAACCACCACTTCCTTACCCGAGTAAAATGAAGAAGGAAAAACTTGAAGCCGAGCAATCCAAATTCTTGGATATGTTTAAACAGATAAATGTAAATCTTCCTTTCATTGATGTGATTTCAGGAATGCCAAGATATGCTAAATTCTTGAAAGATCTAATCACGAATAGAAAGAAAATGGAAGAACTCTCGGCTGTTACTATGAATGCTAATTGTTCAGCAGTGCTGTTGAATAAGATACCAGAAAAACTATCTGATCCAGGAAGTTTCACAATTCCATGTTTTCTGGGTAGTCTTAGTTCAATAGAAGCATTGGCTGATTTAGGTGCTAGTATAAATTTAATGCCGTATTCACTATACGCTAAACTAGACCTTGGAGAATTAAAACCAACAAGAATAAGCATACAACTAGCCGATAGATCAATAAAATATCCTAGAGGGATAATGGAGAACATGCTAGTTAAAGTTGGTACTTTAGTATTTCCAGTAGATTTTGTTGTTTTAGACATGGAAGAAGATTCTCAAGTTCCTCTCATATTAGGAAGACCATTCTTAAACACGGCTAAAGCAATGATAGACGTGTTCGGTAAGAAACTGACCCTAAGTATAGAGGATGAGAGTGTTACCTTTTCAGTTGAAAGAGCAATGCAACAACCACAATCTGCAGATGATACATGTTATTATATTAAAACTATAGATGCACATGCAGAATTATTAGAAGAATTTCCAGAATTACAAGGAACAGGAGAATGTTCTTTAGGAGAAGGTAATGAACCAATTGATGAAGCTGAAATGTTAGCTACACTTATAGCTAATGGATATGAACCAACAACAGAAGAAATTCAAATGCTAAAAGAAGAAGACAGATATCGATATAAATCATCGATAGAAGAACCTCCGAAATTAGAATTAAAGCCACTTCCAAACCATTTGGAATACGCTTATTTACATGGTGAATCTGAATTACCTGTAATAATATCGTCTTCTCTTACTGAAAATGAGAAATCACAACTCATTTCTGTGTTGAAAGCTCATAAACCAGCCATTGCATGGAAGATTCATGATATTAAAGGAATAAGTCCTTCGTATTGCACACATAAAATCCTTATGGAAGAAAGTCATAAAACGTATGTGCAACGCCAACGAAGACTAAATCCTAATATGCAAGATGTAGTTAAGAAAGAGATTATTAAACTGCTAGATGCAGGTTTGATATATCCAATTTCTGATAGTCCATGGGTAAGCCCAGTTCAATGCGTGCCTAAGAAAGGTGGCATGACTGTCATCACAAATGAGAAAAATGAGCTTATTCCTACTAGGACTGTAACAGGATGGCGTGTATGTATTGATTATAGAAAATTAAATGACGCCACCAGAAAAGATCACTTTCCCTTACCTTTCATAGATCAAATGTTGGAAAGATTAGCCGGAAATAGTTACTATTGTTTTCTAGATGGATTTTCCGGATATTTTCAAATTCCAATAGCACCCGAAGATCAAGAGAAAACCACATTCACGTGCCCTTATGGTACTTTTGCTTACAAACGCATGCCATTTGGACTTTGTAACGCCCCTGCAACCTTTCAAAGGTGTATGATGGCGATTTTTCATGACATGATAGAAGAATGCATGGAAGTATTCATGGATGACTTTTCAGTCTTCGGTGATACATTTAAATCATGTCTAGTTAATCTGGAACGAATGCTAATTAGATGCGAAAAATCAAATCTAGTACTTAATTGGGAGAAATGCCATTTCATGGTTAAAGAAGGCATCGTTCTTGGACATAAAATTTCAAAAGAAGGAATTGAAGTGGATAGAGCTAAAATAGATGTAATTGCTAAACTTCCACATCCCACCAATGTTAGAGGAGTTAGGAGTTTTCTAGGGCATGCCGGTTTTTACCGACGTTTTATAAAAGATTTTTCTAAAATTGCCACTCCTATGAATAAACTCCTAGAAAAGGATGCGCCATTCATCTTTTCAGATGAATGTATCAAATCTTTTAATATTCTTAAAGAAAAACTCACTAATGCACCGATCATGATAACACCAAATTGGAATCTACCATTTGAACTAATGTGCGATGCAAGTGATTTGGCAATGGGAGCCGTTTTAGGACAAAGGATTGAAAAACGATTTCAACCTATATATTATGCTAGTAAGACATTACAAGGAGCACAAACGAACTATACAACTACTGAAAAAGAACTCCTTGCTATTGTCTTTGCTTTTGACAAATTTCGATCATATCTCGTTCTAGCAAAAACGGTGGTCTATACCGACCATTCTGCTCTTAGATACCTATTTTCAAAACAAGATGCTAAACCAAGATTAATCCGTTGGATTTTACTCTTACAAGAGTTTGATATTGAAATCCGAGATAAAAAAGGAGCAGAAAATCTCGCCGCTGATCATCTTTCTCGTCTTGAAAATCCCGAATTAGAAGTTCTGAATGAATCGGCCATACAAGACAACTTTCCTGATGAATATCTATTGAAGATAGATTATAAAGAAATCCCATGGTTTGCAGACTATGCAAACTACTTAGTTTGTGGATTCCTTGAAAAAGGATTATCGTACCAAAGACGAAAGAAATTCTTCAGTGATATAAAACACTATTTCTGGGAAGATCCACATCTGTTTAAAAGTTGTCCCGATGGAATAATACGCCGATGTGTATTTGGAGATGAAGCTAGTAAAATTTTAAACCATTGTCACACAGGACCAACAGGAGGGCATTATGGGCCTCAACTAACAGCAAGAAAAGTTTATGAAGCTGGATTCTATTGGCCTACAATTTACAAAGACGCACACCTTCTTTGCAAATCCTGTGATGCATGTCAAAGGGCCGGAAAAATAAGTCAACGTGATGAAATGCCACAAAATGTCATCCAAGTATGTGAAGTATTTGACATTTGGGGTATTGACTTTATGGGTCCATTTCCAAAATCTCATAATAATCTATATATACTCGTAGCCATTGATTATGTATCTAAATGGGCGGAAGCACAAGCTCTCCCAACTAACGATGCACGAGTTGTAGTAAACTTTTTAAAACGTCTTTTTGCAAGGTTTGGAACACCGAAAGCTTTAATAAGTGATCGGGGTACTCATTTCTGTAATAATCAACTTGAGAAAGTTCTTAAAAGATATGGAGTAACTCATAAAATCTCCACCGCATATCATCCACAAACAAGTGGACAAGTTGAAAATACCAACCGAGCTTTAAAACGTATTCTAGAGAAAACCGTAGGATCAAATCCGAAGGAATGGTCCATTAAATTGGAGGATGCACTCTGGGCTTTTAGAACAGCCTACAAAACTCCAATTGGAACCACACCTTTTAGACTTGTTTATGGAAAAGCATGTCATCTTCCAGTAGAAATTGAACACAAAGCATTTTGGGCTTTGAAGACATGTAATCTTGATTTACATGAAGCCGGACGTCTACGATTAAGTCAACTAAACGAATTAGAAGAATTAAGACATGAAGCATACGAAAATTCGTTAATCTATAAAGAAAAAACGAAGAAATGGCATGATAAAAGAATCAGAAGTTCAAAAGAATTTAAAGAAGGAGACAGAGTTCTTCTTTTCAATTCACGATTCAAGCTATTTCCTGGAAAATTGAAATCAAGATGGTCTGGACCATTCATAGTCAAAAGAGTTTTCCCATACGGAACGATAGAATTGATAAATTCAAATGGGATTGAATTTAAAGTTAATGGTCACAGAGTTAAACATTACATACATGGTCCGATGGAAGTCGACAACGAAGTTAATCACAATTTCGACACCACAGCTAACTAAGTGTGGGGAGAATCAAGTCTTTAAAGGATAATATGTATTTCTGTTAGAGTTAGATTGTCTGTTTTCGTGTAGTTCTCGAAAATGGAACACGTATGGTCTTTCCCTAGCAGACCCTAAAGAACTAGTCTTCTCCCCCCATTCTGAATTTTTATTTTTTTTAGGTTTTTACGAAATGAAGACTGCCTGTGAACTAAACCATGGTCTAATGCTACACGCTTTGATCACTAAAAGAAATAATGACATACTCCCGAGTGAATTAGTATCAGTAATCAGAGAAAGAATGGACGGAGTTAGAAAAGGATCCAGATGCGAAGATAATAAGTTACAATTTGGTAAAGGAAAATCAAAATCCGCAGCGAAAAGAAGAGCACGACACCTAGAAAAATGTCACAAATGCGGAAAATGGTCACATGGAGGTAAATGTTCAAATAATCAAACCTATTCAAATACCGAATTTGTTACTTTATGCAGAGACGGACCGTTCATATGTTTAGAAGAAAAGACAATGAATGCTCGAGGTTACGCCTATGCAGCCATGGAAGACCAATTAAACCGACTATCTTATGAATATAATAGATCATATAACTAAGAAATCTATTTCACAGGTATGTCTGTACAGTTTTTAGTTTTTATTTTTATTTTTAACCTTTTGATAATAAACGCTAATTTGTTCGCTAAAAAGTATTAAATTGGTATTAAATAAAATTAGGTTTGGCGACCGAAATTATTGATATCCTTCAAAAATTTATTACATCACTGCGAAATTTAACGTTTATTCTTAAGGTATAAATATCTTTAATCAATCAACCCAAAATATTTCAAAAATTCGTCATGAGTTAAATTAGGTCTTGGAACCGAAATTACTTTACCGAAAAGAGGGGCGCATATTTTTGATAATATTTGATTGATTAAAGTGGGATAAAAAGACAAAAAGATTTTTAATTTTATTTTTTTTACCATGTTTTTAAAATTAATATTTAAATCTTAAATTAATATTGTAAACTTTGTAAAAACAATATTTTTAAAATTGTAAATATTTGAAAAATTAATATAAGTTTGGTATGAATTTATGAATTTTTAAATTAAGTTTGGTGTGAATTTTTAATTTTTAAAATATGAAATTTTAATTTTATGCATTTTAAATTTTGAGTTTGGTGTGAGTTTTTAATTTTAATTTTGAATTTTATATTTAAGTTGTGTGAATTTAAAAACAAAAATTTACTTTATCTCATTAAGTTAAAAATATGATTTTTAAAATTCGTCGTAAGTTGAAGACTAGGTCTTTGAACCGAAATTGCTTTACCCGAGGGAGGGACGAGAACTTTTATTATCATTATTTTTAATCTTATTAATTTAAAGTATGCCAAAAACATTAAAAAACCCAAAAAAAAAAATCTTAGCTTTTAAAACAATCGCTACAAAAAGACAAATTTTAAAATTTTGTCGAGGGACGGACTAGGGCATAGTCCCGAAACGACCTCGTCTTAAAAAGAAACAAAATTTTTAAAATTTTATTAAATTTTATGTTCTAAAAAGTTTAAGGTTTATATAAAAAAAAAAAAAAAAAAAAAAAAAAAAAAAAAAAAATACCTGGGAATTGACCCCCATGCGAGTCGCATGGGGATGGGCAGAAGGCCATGCGACTCGCATGGCCATAAAATACTGGACAGGATCAAAACTTCCAGCGAGCTGCTCTGTCTCTCACATTACACACACATATACACGAACCATCTCCAAAACCCTCTCAATTTTTCACCAATTTTCACCAAATTTCTTGCAAAACTTCACAATAATCATGCCTAGATTCAGTAGTCTCAACCCCTTCAGGAGAAAGGTAAAGATTTCACCCCTAATCTCTTTAAATTCGAATTTTTGTGTTCTTGAGCTAGAAAATTTATATTTTGATTTTGTTAAATTTAGGTGTAATTAGAGCTAAATTGTTGTTATATTATGCATGTATATCCTAGATAGAAGCTATTTAACATGAATTGAAGCTAAAAACTTCAAATTTTTAAGAATCTAGGGTTTGTGTTCTTGAGCAATTTGGGGCTTTTTGATATAAACAGGTTATGGCCGATTTTTGTCATGAATTGTTGCTAAATTAAGTAGTGTAACATGTTTAGGTAGTTAATTGATCCAAACTTTGAGCCTAAACATGTTTTTGAGAATTAAAGTAGACTTTTTAAGTCTAAAAATTCATGAACTTGGACAATTTGATATAAAGGCCATTTGAAACTTGTCTCATTGCTAGTAGTGATTATTTTGGCATGTTATTTGAGATAAATGCTTATGAACTTGATGTACATTTTTCGTATATGCTTATTTGACAAAGTGTAGACTTGACAAAAATATGAAAATGAGCACTAGTTTGATTTGAATGCCATGTAACAAGTGTTTAATTGTTATAATAATTATTGTTGACATGTTTAAGAGTTTAAATGTGATAAAACATTGTACACATTTTCGTATGTAAAAGTGTAGAATTGTTATCGTTAAGAAAATGTGTATAAAATGTGTTATGAATTGAACAGGTCATCATAATTGTTTCAAGTTATTATTTTGCTAACACTAATGCATATTTGGATGCACAAATTTTGTGTTTAATGTGTTTTGCAGAAAGCCGATACTGGAGGATCAGGAGCATCATCGTCCAGGCAACCAGAGCCCGAACCGGAAATGTTTCATGAACAGGAACAACATATGCAACAAGAAGAAGAAGAACAGGAGGAGCAACATATTCCTTATCACGATCAAGATCAATTATTCGTGAATCAGTTTCGTCAATTCGCTCCACATCAAAGGATTCTGAGTTTAGACATTAATGAAGATCAGTTACACCCAAATCTGAGATTTGATAGATGTTGGATAGAGTATCCAGACTATCAAAAGAACATGCACATTCTCTACTTTAAGGTTGTTGAAATGCCAAGGGCAATTGACTGGGTACCTTTGGAAACAGTTGACCTTGCCGAACCGATTCGGCAATTATTGGTGCAAAGGTATGGTAATTCTCAGTTTAACGATTGGATGCGCCTATTTTCCATTCGTAGAACCATATATAGGGAATGGTGTATAGAATTACTTAGTACTATTAAGTTAAACAGTGATGTTAGGAGGATAGATGATAGAAGCTTTATTAGATTTCTTTTAGGTGGACGCATGTACAGAATGTCCATGATAGATTTAGCCAGGGCCTTACAGATTTACACCCCTGCTGAACTTTTGAGCCCCGACTGTAATAGCCTGATTGCCCAAGGAGAAAGGGTAGATAGGGAATTTGATGTTAACGCTGTCTGGAGGCGTATGTCACACTTTAATGAATTTCACGCCAGTGGAAATCATACATACTTAGATATAGACAGAGCTGAACTCCGGGTGATTCATAGATTCTTAGCAAACACAATTACACAAAGGGGTAGGAATAAGGAGAAATTGACCGTAAACGATTTGTTCTACCTTAAGTGTATTAGAGACCCGAGGAGTTTCGTTAACATTCCCTATTGTGTTGGTTATTATCTCGCTAATGTAGTTTCGGGGATGAAATCGGGGAGTATTATAGGTGGTGGTATTTTCATTACTCTCATTGGAGAGTATTTAGGTGTAGATAAGCACCAAGGGGGTCCAATGAACGAAATAGAGGACGGAGGTGAAACTATAAGTTCAAACCTTTATCACGGTGCAAGGGTATTATTGATGAGACGTGGTCGGGTATATCGATACGAGGGACCTCAGCGACAGGTAGAGAGAGGTTCGGATGATGAGATGGAGGAGGCGAACAACATTATAGGAGTTGTTCGGGAGACTGCTCTTGATTTAGGTATTCGTATGGAGGATGAATACATGACGAACTATGATAGGCATATGCAGTACGAGGCATGGCAACGCCGGAATGACTACGAGCATTCCCGGCAACGAGAGCATGACCGATGGGATTATCATCAGCGCCAAATTATAAGCCAGTTACAGCCTGGTGAGATGTATTATCCGACCCGACCCGCATACTATCCCGCACATCAGCCAGAGATGAGACCACCCTATGATTCATATGATTATGACGCAGCATACCAGTACACCTATAATCAGCCATGGAACCCGGACGCGAACATGAATTGGGATCCATATCCTAATTTTCCTCCTAACCCACCTCCTGATCAGTAGAGATAAGTTGGTAATTTTTATTTTTATTTTTTTTTAAAAAACACTTAATATTTCTATTACGTTTATGTAATGTTTGATATATCTATTATTATTGTGTACTAATATTTTTCTTATAGTTCGAAAGTGGGATGCCAAAGTTCCATTTCAAATTGCATGTATGATTATATTTGTATTGTATGTTTCTATTTTATGCACAAAACAGGGTAAAACAACGCGTTTTCAAAGACTGGCATTAAGTTCAGCAAAAGCAAGTAATTTTGACGACAATGATGCAAAATGTATGTGAAATAACAACAAGACGGAATGAACAAATGACGTGCACCATTTATCATTCAGCAAACAAACGCCAATATATTTGGAAACTTTGGTAAAAATTTAATCATTTTCACACAAATCACCCTCAATAATTTAAATTGTTACTGATTTCTTGCAAATGAGGACATTGCAAGATCTTAAGTGTGGGAAGGGGTTAAATTCTTTCGGATTTTAAAATTTTTATATTAAACACTTGGTTACCATTAAAAATACTAGTAAAGCAGTAGTTGTATTAGAATCTAGTGCTCTCTGATAAAAAAAAAGAACAGCCCTAGTCTTATATACTGACTACCCAATTCTAGTAAAATTTTTCAAAATTTTCAATTAAATGAATTCAAATCATGTTTATACATATTTATGAACGATAAAACTAGGTTTTAACACCGAAATTATTGTTACCTCGGAAAGGACATAAATTGAGAAACAAACTAAAATGTCAAAATTCATTTAAAATGGAATAGAGGACGATAAAAAGAAAAATAAAAAGCCAAGTGTGGGAAAATTTACCAAGTTATTTTAAACATATGTCACATATATTTGTAACAAATAACTGAAAATACTTTTGCTTTGGACTAAACTAAACTGTTTTACCCGATAAAAGAAAAGAAGAGATGGATCTACACGATGAATCAATTCCATCATTAAAAGGAAGTAAAGTCTTCCGAAAAAGACACGCGCTTCTTGATTTAGGTCATGAAGTTGTCGTTCAGACCAGCTGTAGGTTGACGAAAAATCTAGAAAAGTCATCACTAAAATCAGCAGGAAATCCACGGACCTCAGCATTAAACAGGGTCGCCAAGTGGTCAGATTTATCCTAACCATGAGAAGGATTTATCTCGTACAATGGGGGGGCACCATGCAAATTAGCTGGATAAGACTAATGAATCAGATCCCCAGAAAGGATAATCTCCTTAAAGATTAAAAATCAGCTTTTAAGACTGATATTACTCAATCCTAGAGATTGACCTTAAAGATTGAGAATTCAAACTCATGGAATTCAATGATATCTAAACTCGAGCGTGAACGAGAAAATATTTTGATCAAAAATACAAACCGATTTGTTTTCTGAAAACCCTATTTTCAATGCGTTCATTACCATTGAACGTAAAATCCTAGGAATTCACCTAGAATTCATTAGGTCACCTGAATCAAATCGGGTGTCAACCGTAAGAACGGTGGTTGCATAACATGGTCAAAGACAGGACCTTGTGCCAGACCGACAAATTATAAGGGTGAGCTTTACTATTGCTCCTACCAAGGATAGTAATTGCGTCCGACACGTTATAGACCATAATCAAAAGCATTTCACGGGACATTGCCTTAAACAGTTGCTTGTTCAACGCTTTCCTTTACAACCGGACGGTAGTTTGCCGAAAGGTAATATACGGAACAAGTAAACTGGACGTGTTGCTTTCCAAATACAAGGTTAGCAAGTGGGTGACACAAAACCGCAAGTTTTGAGCTAAAATTTTCAATTCTGAAACCCACCAAACCCACAAAAATATTTTGCAAACACCGGTAAAGGGTTATTCCGGAAAACTTATCTAGGGTAAAAACTAGATTTAATTTTCAAAAGATCAAATGTTTTCATAAAAGATCCAATTTCCTTAATGGATCTAAATTTTTATAGTCATGTGGGACTGTAAACCATATCGTTACTACCATTGTTTATACCACCGTATAGAAATCACTGATGTACAAAGTGTGAAGAATAAAGAAGTGATTCTAGTATTTCAAGACGATATTGCTTGAGGACAAGCAACGCTCAAGTGTGGGAATATTTGATAATGCTAAAAACGAACATATATTTCATAGCATTATTCCCCAAGAAAGACAAGATTTTAGTTGGTATTGTTCGATTTACAAGCAATATTCGTTTAAATAATAAAAGGTGAAGACAAAAGACAGATTCGACAAATTGAAGACAAAAAGGTCCAAAGAGCTAAAAAGTACAAGATACAACTAAAAAGGTTCAAAATATTGATGAGGAACGTCTCAAAATGACAAGAGTACAAGTTGCGGAACGCAAAGTACACGATATAAAATAATACGCGAGGACGTCCGAAAATCCGGAACCGGGACCTGAGCCAAGAAGAAACGCCCGACGCAACGGACCAAAAATATCTAGTCTACTATGCACAAGAATATAATATAATATATATATAATTATATATAATTATATATTATATATATTATTATTATTATATTACGTCGGCAAGAAGAAAACAAAAGTAGTTGGCTGAATCCAGGGTGGCCATGCGACTCGCATGGCCAGAAGCACAAAACCATGCGAGTCGCATGGTGTGAGATTGTTGGTCAGGTCCTATAAATAGCCAGTTTTCTGACGAGTTTTATAATCTTTTTTTTTCTCTTCCTCTTCAACGTAATATATTTATATTTATAATTTATATTTTAATTTTAATTATAATTCTAATAATAAGGGTATGTTAGCGAATGTTGTAAGGGTGTAAGTCGAAATTCTGTCCGTGTAACGCTACGCTATTTTTAATCATTGTAAGTTATGTTCAACCTTTTTATATTAATGTCTCGTAGCTAAGTTATTATTATGCTTATTTAAAACGAAGTAATCATGATGTTGGGCTAATTATTAAAATTGGGTAATTGGGCTTTGTACCATAATTGGGGTTTGGACAAAAGAACGACACTTGTGGAAACTAGACTATGGGCTATTAATGGGCTTTATATTTGTTTAACTAAATGAAAGTTTGTTAATGTTAATATAAAGATTTACAATTGAGCGTCCCTATAATTTACCATATACACTCGATCGGACACGATGGGCGGGGTATTTATATGTACGAATAATCGTTCATTTAACCGGACACGGGAATGGATTAATAGCCACTAGAATAATCAAAACAGGGGTGAAATTACATTCAAGGGTAATTGGTGTAATTGTTAACAAAGTAGTAAAACCTTGGTTTACACGCAGTCGATAACCTGGTGTATTCATTAAACAAAGTATTAAAACCTTGTTACAATTCGAATCCCCAATTAGTTGGAATATTTATCTTCGGGTATAATAATAATTTGACAAGGACACTTGCAATTTATATTTATGACTGATGGACTGTTATGGACAAAAACCAGACGGACATATTGAATAATCCAGGACAAAGGACAATTAACCCATGGGCATAAAACTAAAATCAACACGTCAAACATCATGATTACGGAAGTTTAAATAAGCATAATTCTTTTATTTCATATTTAATTTCCTTTATTTTATATTTAATTGCACTTCTAATTATCGCACTTTTATTTATTGTTATTTCATGTTATCGCACTTTTAATTATCGTACTTTTTAATTATCGCAATTTAATTTTTATCGCATTTTTATTATTCGCAATTTCATTATCATTATTTACTTTACGCTTTAATTTACAGTCTTGTATTTATTTTATATTTTACATTAGGTTTTAACTGCGACTAAAGTTTTAAAATCGACAAACCGGTCATTAAACGGTAAAAACCCCCCTTTATAATAATAATATTACTTATATATATATTTGTAATTTTAATAAAAGTAAACTAATATAGCGTTGAGCTTTGCTTAAAGATCTCCCTGTGGAACGAACCGGACTTACTAAAAACTACACTACTGTACGATTAGGTACACTGCCTATAAGTGTTGTAGCAAGGTTTAAGTATATCCATTCTATAAATAAATAAATATCTTGTGTAAAATTGTATCGTATTTAATAGTATTTTTCTAGTAAAATAATAACTATTTTATATACACCTCGCGACACATCAGTTACTCATTCCATTTTTGATGTTACCGACAAGGTAACCAGATGCCTTGCCCCAAACCAGCCTTTTCCTACTGCCATTGCTAACCTAATGCGTCCCGGAACCTTGGAGAGAGTCGAAGAAACAAAGAATAAACTGATGAATCTCAAGATTGACATCTTTGATGATGTTTGTAATAGGGAAGAATCATCCGCCAAGGATGTTCTTGGTGTTGAATTTTCATGAATTCTGTAATAACTTATTAACAATGATTGTAATAAATTTATCTGCTTTATTTAAACTTTCTATGTTGCAAATACATGCCACTCTTATGATTATGTTTGTCTTTATGCTCATTCCAAATACTTGGATTTTTCTTGCTAAAAAATAAATCTGTTGCCTACCAAGCATATGATAAATTCCCTATGTATGATTATGTATTGCATAACTTAATAAGACATACTAAAATGTTTGATGTAATTCTTATGAAGATGCCTTGCACTGCTAACTTCTTCTGAATTAACAATATACAAAATATTGAAATTATACTTTGCAAATATCATGCCTTCAAATAATTTGTAGGACATTAGAGTCCATCATACGCTTTTCATCATGAAATTAATGAGGAATAGTTATAAAGTATTTTTGAAGAGTAGTTATGAATTAGTAACCTTTCCACCATACACCTTCCGTCATAAAGTTTATGAGGAAGAGTTGTAAAATATTTTTGCCTTCATATAGTATAGGAGCTTCTTTCGTTTTGTGAAGTAAGTCTTTATAATATTTGTCATGACAAGTATCTAGTTTTTCATTTTGCCTCGGTGCGTTCTAGTAAAACCTTAACATTTTCTAGCCAATCCCTTGTGCCTTTTGCTGGCCGACACAAGAGCATCCGCCATCAGAAGTATAAAAATACTCTCCTTCTGTGGGCAGGATATAAATGCAATGTTTTACATTTGTCTCAGACAGCACTTTGCATAAGAAAAAGATAAAATTTTATTGATTGATAGTGCGCATTACATAAACAATTCATTATGAATTTAGGGGGATCAGGCCTAATTATTACATTATGAAAGTTTAATGCATGCTGTTGTAAACATATGCATTGTAGCATAACTACAATGGTGTACAATAAAATGATAAAATTTGTTCTTCATAAAATGCTAAAATTTGCTCTTCATACGCCAAATGCCTAGCGCTGTCCGGCCTGAATAGTTGATTACGGTATAAAAAACTCTTGAACTTCATCATTTCTGAACAATCGATTATGCCTTCTCTGATTTGCTCCGTCCTCTGGCAGATTTGCAAATGTAGACTGTTCCCTAGTTGGGGCTACATACTGTGAATGTATGGCAGCCACTCCGTTAGGAGTTGGAAATCTGATCTCCGCATGAGCAATGGATGTAATTGCTCCAAACTTTAACAACGCTATCCTTCTGAAAGGGACATTAAACCGAGAAGTGCCTTTCAAAATAGTGAAATCAATTGTTTCAGTTCTCAGTAATGGGAATGTTCCCATAACAACCTCTAAACGGATTCGCCCCATGGCATTCACCGGTGTTCCTGTCAACCCTGAAACCCTCAAATTTGTCCGCCTATGTGATGACCAGGATTTTTCCGACTACTTAATTATACTATTTACATGATTTAATAATTTCCACTTAATAAGCAATGAATTTTAATAAGTCTTGAACCTCCGAAAAGAATTTTACATAAGCAGTTGACCACCCTTTGATTCTTACGATTTACGAACGTCATAACTTGTATTAATTATATATATATGTGTGTGTGTGTGTGTGTGTGTGTGTGTGTGTATAGATTTAACTTGAAAATATGATAATTAAATATCTCATTAAGTATATTAACAAAGTATCATATATAAATATTTTCATACTACTAATTTAAAGAGTTTTTGAACAATATATATGTTACTATTTAAACGACGTAATTAACTTATGTTAAAATGTATTTATATATAATGTATTACGAGTGTAAATACATCCTTACAAGTATTGAATACACTTTATAATATACCAATACATATAAAGGATATCTATACTCGTATTTCCGTTCAATTTCCTCAAGAATTTTACCCGCATTCATACGGCATTTTTACCCGTATTATACACAGCTTCTAGAAGTATTTACTATTGGTATATACCAATAGAAATCTGCAATTATTTGTGTAATATGTCATTCATGACCTAATCAATTTAATATGTCATCCATGACTTAATACATTTTAACTTATCTTAGATATTTTCACTAAAAATCAAATTTTCAAGCCTATAAATAAGCACCATTTCTAACTCATTTTTACACATTCATTTTCCAAATTTTACTTCCAATTTTCACACACACTTGCAAGAACTCTCTCAAGTTTTGTTCTACTACTTCTTTCCAGCAACTTTACATTCTAAACTTGAGGTAAAAACTCTACTTCAACTCTTATTCAATTCATATGTTTATAACTATCTATATAAGAGTTTATAAACTAGAACATAGTTTAGTTAATTCTAAACTTGTTCGCAAACAAAGTTAATCCTTCTAACTTGACTTTTAAAAACAACTTAACACATGTTTTATATCTATATGATATACTAACTTAATGAGTTAAAACTTGGAAACACGAAGAACACCGTAAAACCGGACATACGCCGTCGTAGTAAAACCGGGGGCTGTTTTGGGTTGGATAATTAAAAACTATCATAATCCTTGATTTAAAAGTTGTTCTTCTGGGAAAATTATATTTCATATGAACATGATACTATATCTAAAAATCATGGTTAAACTCAAAATTGAAGTATGTTTTTCAAAATGGTCATCAAGATGTCGTTCTTTCGATGAAAATGACTACCTTTATCAAATATAGATTATAACTTGTAACTCCTACTATAAACCACCACTTTTTCAGTTTAGTTTCACAAATTATAGTTCGTTATGAAACCATAGCAATTTGATTCACTAAAAAATGGATTTATAACGAAGAAATTATGGGCAAAACAATACTGGTTATATCAAAATTATATTTCCAGAAATAGTGTTTTATATCACTAAAGAATTTCTTTCGTTTTTGGTACGATAATCCTTTTTCAAGGAATCCACATACTAAGTAGTTTGCATAATCTGCAAACCATGGAATTTCATTATAATCTATCTTCAATAGATATTCATCAGGAAAGTTGTCTTGTATGGCCGATTCATTTAGAACTTCTAATTCGGGATTTTCAAGACGAGAAAGATGATCAGCGGCGAGATTTTCTGCTCCTCTTTTATCTCGGATTTCAATATCAAACTCTTGTAAGAGTAAGATCCAACGGATTAATCTTGGTTTAGCATCTTATTTCGAAAATAGGTATCTAAGAGCAGAATGGTCGGTATAGACCACCGTTTTTGCTAGAACGAGATATGAACGAAATTTGTCAAAAGCAAAGACAATAGCAAGGAGTTCTTTTTCAGTAGTTGTGTAATTTGTTTGTGCTCCTTTTAAAGTCTTACTAGCATAATATATAGGTTGAAATCGTTTTTCAATCCTTTGTCCTAAAACGGCTCCCATTGCAAAATCACTTGCATCGCACATAAGTTCAAACGGTAGATTCTAATTTGGTGTTATCATGATCGGCGCATTAGTGAGTTTCTCTTTAAGAATATTAAAAGATTTGATACATTCATCTGAAAAGATGAATGGAGCATCTTTTTCTAGGAGTTTATTCATAGGAGTGGCAATTTTAGAAAAATCTTTTATGAAACGTCTGTAAAAACCGGCATGCCCTAGAAAACTCCTAACTCCTCTAACATTGGTGGGATGTGAAAGTTTAGCAATTACATCTACTTTAGCTCTATCCACTTCAATTCCTTCCTTTGAAATTTTATGACCCAGAACGATGCCTTCTTTAACCATGAAATGGCATTTCTCCCAATTAAGTACTAGATTTGATTGTTCGCATCTAATAAGCATTCGTTCAAGATTAGCTAGACATGTTTCAAAAGTATCACCGAAGACTAAAAAGGCATCCATGAAAACTTCCATGCATTCTTCTATCATGTCGTGAAAAATTGCCATCATGCACCTTTGAAAGGTTGCAGGGGCGTTGCAAAGTCCAAATGGCATGCGTTTGTAAGCAAAAGTACCATAAGGGCACGTGAATGTGGTTTTCTCTTGGTCTTCAGGTGCTATTGGAATTTGAAAATATCTGGAAAAAGCATCAAGAAAACAATAGTAACTATTTTCGGCTAATCTTTCCAACATTTGATCAATAAAAGGTAAGGGAAAGTGATCTTTTCTGGTGGCGTCATTTAATTTTCTATAATCAATACAAACACGCCATCCTGTTACAGTCCTAGTAGGAATAAGCTCATTTTTCTCATTTGTAATGACAGTCATGCCACCCTTCTTAGGCACGCATTGAACTGGGTTTACCCATGGACTATCAGAAATTGGATAAATTAAACCTGCATCTAGTAGTTTAATAATTTCTTTCTTAATAACATCTTTCATATTAGGATTTAGTCTTCGTTGGCGTTGCACATACGTTTTATGACCTTCTTCCATAAGGATTTTATGTGTGCAATACGAAGGACTTATTCCTTTAATATCATGAATCTTCCATGCAATGGCTGGTTTATGAGCTTTCAACACAGAAATGAGTTGTGATTTCTCATTTTCAGTAAGAAAAGACGATATTATTACAGGTAATTCAGATTCACCATGTAAATAAGCGTATTCCAAATGGTTTGGAAGTGGCTTTAACTCTAATGTCAGTGGTTCTTCTATCGATGATTTATATCGATATCTGTCTTCTTCTTTTAGCATTTGAATTTCTTCTGTTGTTGGTTCATATCCATTAGCTATTAGTGTAGCTAACATTTCAGTTTCATCAATTGGTTCAGTTCCTTCTCTTAAAGAACATTCTCCTGTTCCTTGTAATTCTGGAAATTCTTCTAACAATTCTGCATGTGATTCTATAGTTTGAATATAATAACATGTATCATCTGCAGATTGCGGTTGTTGCATTGCTCTATCAACTGAAAAGGTAACACTCTCGTCCTCTATACTTAGGGTCAGTTTCTTACCAAACACGTCTATCATTGCTTTAGTCGTGTTTAAGAATGGTCTTCCTAATATGAGAGGAACTTGAGAATCTTCTTCCATGTCCAGAACAACAAAATCTACTGGAAATACTAAAGTACCAACTTTAACTAGCATGTTCTCCATTATCCCTCTAGGATATTTTATTGATCGATCGGCTAGTTGTATGCTTATTCTTGTTGGTTTCAATTCTCCAAGGTCTAGTTTAGCGTATAGTGAATACGGCATTAAATTTATACTAGCACCTAAGTCTGCCAATGCTTCTATTGAACTAAGACTACCCAGAAAACATGGAATTGTGAAACTTCCTGGATCAGATAATTTTTCTGGTATCTTATTCAACAGCACTGCTGAACAATTAGCATTCATAGTAACAGCCGAGAGTTCTTCCATTTTCTTTCTATTTGAGATTAGATCTTTCAGAAATTTAGCATATCTAGGCATTCCTGAAATTACATCAATGAAAGTAAGATTTACATTTATCTGTTTAAACATATCCAAAAATTTGGATTGCTCGACTTCAAGTTTCTCTTTTTTCATTTTACTCGGGTAAGGAAGTGGTGGTTGGTATGGTTTAACTTAAGGTTTAGCTTTAACTGTGTTATCTTCATTAACCTTTTCAACTACCGGTTCTTTTTCCTTATCTTGATCAGGTTGTGGTTCTTGTGGAGTAGGAATAGCTTCCTCAGAAATTACAGGTATTTCAGGTGGTTTAAGTGTAATACCACTTCTTGTGGTAATGGCTTTAGCTGTTTCATTCCGGGGGTTAGCATTTGTATCACTAGGTAGACTTCCCAGTTTTCTTTCACCTATTAACCTTGCTAGGTTACTTACTTCTTATTCCAGATTTTGAATAGAAGCTTGTTGATTTCTAAATACTTGAGCATTTTGTTCATTGGTTTGTTTCTGAGATGTGAAAAACTGCGTTTGAGTTTCAACTAGCTTCGTCATCATATCTTCTAAATTTAGCTTTTTATCATCGGTTTGTGGTGGTTTGTTTTGAAAATTAGGTCTTTGCTGGTTGTAAGTATTGTTGGATACTTGTTGATTACTTGGACCTTGTTGGTTGTTGTATGGAACATTTCGGTTATAATTCTGGTTTTGATTGTAAATTGGTCTTGGCGGTTGATAATTATTCTGATAATTATTTCCAGGCCTTTGGTTTATGTATGAAATATTCTCTCTTTGTTCCATTGTTAGTTCAATACTGAGACAATCTTTTGTCAAATGTGGTCCTCCACACTGCTCACAACTAATTCGTATTGAGTGTATATCTTTAGTCATCTTTTCCATTCGTCTCTCGACAGCATCTATCTTTGCTGAAATGGAATCTAAGTCATGGCTAGAATCGGCTCTAGCTGCTTTAGATGATCTAACGATATCTTTTTCTTGGTGCCACTCATGTGAGTGGGAAGCAGTGTTATCAATAATTTTATAAGCATCAGTTTCGGTTTTCTTTATAATAGAACCACCAGCTGCTATATCTATGTCTTTTCTTGTAGTGATGTCGCATCATTGGTAGAATATTTGTACTATTTGACAGGTGTCTAAACCATGTTGCGGACATCCTCTTAATAACTTTCCAAATCTTGTCCACACCTCATATAGAGTTTCATTCGGCTTCTGTGTGAACGTAACAATTTCTCCTTGAAGTCTTACGGCTTTAGATGCCGGAAAGAATTGTTTAAGAAATTTTTCAACTAAAACGTCCCATGTATCAATCGCCCCTTCAGGTAACGATTCCAACCAATCTTTGGCTTCTCCCTTTAAAGTCCAGGGAAATAACATGAGATATATCTGTTCATCCTCAACTTCTCTTATTTTAAATAAAGTGCAGATCCTATTAAAGGTACGAATATGTTCATTTGGATCTTCCTTCGGTGCACCACTAAATTGGCATTGATTAGTCACCATGTGTAGAATTTGTCCTTTGATTTCATAATCTGGCGTATTAATGTCTGGATGAGTAATTGTGTGACCTTGGCCAGTGCGTTTAGCTCTCATTCGGTCTTCCATACTTAAAGGTTCCAGATTTTCCATAATTGAATTTGTTGAATCTGAATCACTAGAGGATTCTGATTTAATGGTTCGTTCCTCAACAATCTCTGTTTGAATGATTGGTGGTTCCGGAGGAAAAATTAATGGTTCAGGATCTATGAATTGTCCCTGAATATTCTCCGGATTCTCAATTGTGAGGTTGGGTTCAAAAAATGGATTATCGGAAATTTGAATTGGAGTACTTGGTCGACTGGATGACGATTCTAAAGGAAAATCAACGGCGACAATATTAGCTAGATGTCTTGATCTGGTTACAGGTGGTGAACGTACAAAAGGTGGTGAACGTCTTGCTCGGTGCATTCACTGAATATCCTATTAGTTTTTAAAAGGAAAAAAAATTATATAAGTTATCCAATTAATAGACTTTTCTGATTTTGCCCACATTTTGAATAGCCAAAAGATACAGCAGAGGGGCTGGATTTGTTTGGTCTTAATATAATTAAGTACTGTTTGGCTCCAATAACCCGGTCCACGTACAAATCCAACTATTACTACGAACCAAAAAATTTTGATGTCTATCAATTTAATCACTTAAAATAAATTTTCGTAATTTTCGCACGTGATTGAAAATATAAACTTAAACAATCCCACGTGATTGAAAATATAAACTTAAACAATCACATGTGATTGAAGATATGATATGAATAATAGTTGTACTATATTTTGATATATATATATATATATATATATATATATATATATATATATATATATATATATATATATATATATATATATATATATTTGTTACAGGTTCATGAATCCAAAGACGACGGCCATATTTTTAATAAGTTGAAAACTTATTATTAATATACTTTTACTACCGTGAGTTTATATTTAAACTCTAAAAAAAATTTGGGATGAGAATACATGCATTTTATGTTTTACACCATGGACACAAGTACTTAAAATATATTCTACGTTGAGTTGTATCACCTTGCATATCTTCCCTAATAGCTTGGTAACTAATATTTATATGTTGTAAGAACATGTAAGCGTGAATCCTATTGATAGATCTATCGGGTTTGACAACCCCAACCGGGCTAGTCGCTCTAGTATCGTAAACGGTTGCACAGTACTTCGTTTTTACTACACTTGGTACAGTGTAGGGAGATTTCATAATAAAGGGAATATGCCACATTAATAGTTAAGTATGGTTACCGAAGTGCTCAACAACTTATAGAATATCTTTATTGAAATATTTATAACTATGAAATCTTGTGGTCTATATTTATATCGATGCTAGCTTTAAACCTATATATCTCACCAACCTTTGTGTTGACTGTTTAAGCATGTTTATTCTTAGGTCCTTAAGAAAGTCTTCCGATGTTGCATTATCTGAGCAAGCTGTGCATGGAGTCTCATGCTTTTGTTTAAATGAAGTGTTGCATTCAATAAAACCTTTGTCGTGTATTATATTCGACTGTTATGCACGTGTGTAGTATTTGGAAACCGATGAATTATAGGGATTATTTCTTAAATAATCGTCCACTTGTTTAAAATATGCATTATGTATAATAATAATGTGCTTTTTATGAAACGAATGCAATATTTTCTAAAACGTATCATATAGAGGTCAAATACCTCGCTATGGGACCAATGAATAATGTACCACGTTTATAGTAATATGAACGAGTCGTTTCAGTTGGCATCAGAGCGGAGGTCTTAGCGAACCAAAAATTGCATTAGTGTGTCTGACCGGTATTTGTTAGGATGCATTAGTGAGTCTGGAATTTGACCGAACTTGTTTTTGAAAACCATTACTTATCATTTTTGGTCGGAAATTAAATATTATAACATGTAAATATTATGTGGTATATTACTAATGTGGTAGTTAATGTGTGATAGATGTCTACTTCTAGCACCAATCTCATTATCACATTCAGCGACTCCAAAGTTGAATCTCCAGCAAAAGTACCACTTATCTGATAACGACGATGACTGAAGGAAGGTGTATCAATCATCTATATATGTAACATCCTCGATCGGGCTTAGCTGTAAGATTACTTGTTGCCCTTAAATTAGTATTGTGTTATTATATATGCTTTTATTTTTATTTAATATTTACTATTAAAATAATGATGTGGTTAGGACCAGTTTGTGACAAGGGTCACAGAACAGGTTTGTTTATCTAATTTGGACCTCGTTTGGGTTGCCAAATAATGTACGAAAGATATCAGATAACTGATAAATACCCGTGTGTTGCACAGTGTAGGATTTAACCCACTTTAGATGAGCTAGTGCTTCTAATTTCTTCTTTTAGCTTCCAGATTATTCACACACACAAACACACACCGTACCTTCATCTTCTCCACCTACACCAAACCCAATCTCAAATCCTTGTTCTTGAGCTCAAATCTTTCTTACTATCTTGTTCTTTGTGATTTACTGAGTCTATCAAGGTAAGAATCAAAACATTTCATGCTTTAATCTTTGAGAAAATTGGGTTTTTCTGTAAAGTTTTACAAAGTGAGTAATTTGGGTCAAAGTGGTTAGATTTGATGTTGTTGAGTCCAAATCTTATGGGTTTATGTTTCTACATGCTTAGTATCTTTGATTTGGTCAGTTTTGAGGTTTATAATCGAGCTCTAGAGCAAGAATTTGTCGATTTTGGGTGAAACCCGTCACTTTGTCTTCAGCTTCTGCAGATAAACACAGTTGGCTGAGTGTCTCGAGACACTCGACCGACCGACTCGACCATCGACCGAGTGTGTAAGACCCACGACCGAGTGTGTCTGTGAGGGACCATCGACTGAGTGACTAGACACTCGGTCGAGTGAGTGTAGACAGTTGGCCGACTGTCTCTGACAGTCAACCGAGTGTCTTTGGCAGTGAAATATTTTACCAAGTGTTGATTTTTAGCCGTTATGCTGCCCGTTTGTATTTTGATGTCCAGGATGTAAATTTTGAAAGTGTTAAGCAGAAATTTTTAGCGGACACTTTTTCTGAAAAAAATTTCTGTATTGTGTTATTTGATGATAATGGACAGTAACTAACTTGAATTGCCTTATGCTCAGGTGATAAAGATAAGGAAGCCGCTCAGTAGTAAATTATCTGAGCTGGTTGCTGGTAATTGGTGAGTGGGACTAACTGAAGAATATAGTATATAGAAGCATGTTATATTATGATTGCCATGCTTGTTAGATATACTTATTTTTGTGGTTAGTTAGTACTTTGTGATGACTGCATGTTAGTTGATGCTTGTCTGCTGGAGCCCAGTGCGTCCCTATTGTGTGGTAGCCTCGGTAGGAGAGATCAACCCGTGGGTTGGGTTCCTCTGTGGTAGCCTAGACAACCGTGGTGTATATATGTGTGAATGACGCGTCCGTCGCGTGTGGATTATGTATATACATACGGTGGTGGAGGAACTTCTGGTAAGCCCCAGTCCGATCAGCTGGAGGTTAATGGTTTGGCCGAGCTGCCAGAGTCTCTGTAGATGGCACTTGGGTGATGTTTGTGTGTTAGACTATGTGACATGATTAGTATAACGCTTATGTATGCTATGGCTTGTAGTTAGTCGTACTCACTTAGCTTCGTGCTAATTCCCTCCTATCTCCTCCCTGTAGGTTATTAGCTTTTGTAGATATCGTGTTCTGGGGAGCAGAAGGACATGGTGATGTTATGTTTGACAATGAAGAAACTCTGATGTTGTCTTGCATTGTTTGAACAATAATCTTTTGTAAACTTGTATTTTGTAATGACACGTGACACTGGTTGTATTAACATAGTTAATGCTATTTTGTAATAAAATAATAAATGCTTCCGCCACGTTTAAAAAAAAACAATTTAGCAGTGTCACAATATAACTGATGACGATGATGACCTGGAGTCAGATGCATTTTTGGAAGACTCGCAATTCCCAGAGGAACCAGAAGAGGAATGATGTTATGCGTGGTGTATATGAAATAGCTTTATTTTTACTAGGAAAAACTATTAAATATGCTACAATTTTACACAAGTTATTTATTTATTTATCGAGTGGATATACTTAAACCTTGCTACAACACTTATAAGCAGTGTACCTAATCGTACAGTAGTGTAGTTTTTAGTAAGTCCGGTTCGTCCACAGGGAATCTTTTAAACAAAGCTTAACGCTATATTAGTTTTAATTTATAAAAATACAAATATATAAATAAGTAATATTATTATTATAAAGGGGGTTTTTTACCGTTTAATGACCGGTTTGTCGATTTTTAAAACTTTAGTCGCAGTTAAAACCTAATGTAAAATATTAAATAAATATAACTTAATTTAAAGCGTAAAGTAAATAACGATAATGAAATTGCGATAAATAAAAGTGCGATAAAATAAAATTGCGATAATTAAAAAGTACGATAATTAAAAGTGCAATTAAATAACAATAAATAAAAGTGCGATAATTAGAAGTGCAATTAAATATAAAATAAAGGAAATTAAATATGAAATAAAAGAATTATGCTTATTTAAACTTCCGTAATCATGATGTTTGACGTGTTGATTTTAGTTTTATGCCCATGGGTTAATTGTCCTTTGTCCTGGATTATTTAATATGCCCGTCTGGTTTTTGTCCATAACAGTCCATCAGTCATAAATATAAAGTGCGAGTGTCCTCGTCAAATTATCCTTATACCCGAAGTCAAATATTCCAACTAATTGGGGACTTAAACTGTAACAAGGTTTTAATACTTTGTTATCAATTATGCCAAGTGTCCTTGTACATAATTTCACCCCTGTTTTAATAATTTCATAGACTATTAATCCATTCCCGTGTCCGGTTAAATGAACGATTATTCGTACATATAAATACCCCGCCCATCGTGTCCGATCGAGTGTATATGGTTATTTATAAGGACGTCCAATTGTAAATCTTTATATTAAAATTAACAAACTATCATTTAGTTAAACAAATATAAAGCCCATTAATAGCTCATAGTCTAATTTCCACAAGTGTCGTTCTTTTGTCCAAACCCCAATTATGGTACAAAGCCCACTTACCCAATTTTAGTAATTAGCCCAACATCATGATTAATTCAGCTTAAATAAGCATAATAATAACTTAGCTACGAGACATTAAATTAAAAAGGTTGAACATAACTTACAATGATTAAAAATAGCGTAGCGTTACACGGACAGAATTTCGACTTACACCCTTACAACATTCTCTAACATACCCTTATTATTAGAAATTAAAATTAAAATTAAAATTAAAATTAAAATATAAATTATATATATATATATTTACGTATATAGAGAGATAGATAGAATTAGGATATATAAAACTCGTCGAATTCACTGCCTTTTATAGACATTCTGGGACCTGGTTTCTCCGCGAGTCGCGGTACTCTAATCCTTCAAACTCCGCAAGTCGCGGATTTTGCTTTTACAGCTCATCCCTTTTTGGATCTTCTTTGCCGACGTTTTATTATATAAATATAATATATATATAATTTATATAATTAATTATATATTATATTATATTTATATACATAATTAATTTGTAACTTTCGCTCCGTTGCGTCGTGCGTTGAGAGTTGACTCATGTCCCGGTTCCGGATTTTCGAACGTCCTTGCGTACAATTTAATATCTTTTACTTTGCGTTTTGAATCTTGTACTCTTGTAATTTTGAGACGTTTCTTATCAATAATTGGAACCACTTTGATTGTACTTTGTACTTTTGAGCTTTTTGGTCGTTTGCGTCTTCAATTCGTCGAATCTGTCATTTGTCTTCACCTTTTATTATTTAAACGAATATCACTTGTAAATAGAACAATTGCAACTAAAAGCTTGTCTTTCTTGAGGGATAATGCTATGAAATATATGTTCGTTTTTAGCATTATCAAGGAACCTGAGGAGAACGAAGTAAAAGAAATTACCGAGGCAGAATTTAATAAGGGAAAGAAACCTATAATCGTCAACCCAGAAATTCCAAAAGCAGAAACTAATAAAACAATTATTGTACCAAGTGCTCCCGATACTACCACACCTAGTCAACCATGTCTTACCAATACTACAGAATTGTCATCTACTGAACCCCAACCAAAACCTAGACTTACCGCTGAAATACGCACTCTGACAGTAGGGAAGCAAAAATTCTATGATTTCCCAGATTTCTTTGAATTCCCAAGAAAGCCTCATCGTTTCTAATATGTTTTTGCAGCTATTCGACTTCACGCCTTATATAATAATATATCGTGTGCTATATTTCATCTTACATATGTTTTATGTAAAATAGTGATATTGAATTATTGTAAAATATTGTACCAAAAGAATAAGCGTGAAGTATTAATGCATTAAGTTTTTCATGATAGAATATTATCATGATTGTAGTACTTAATTTATGTACTAGCTATTAAGTATGAACTTTAACGAGTAGGTACTACCCGAGCTACAATTATAAAATGCTAATAAGAAGAAAAGGCTTTTATAATAATTGGTTCATATTATTAATATGCCACGATGTACCATTAATTACTCACTACATCTATAATATTCTATGTGATTAATTATCTTATATGTTTTATTGAAGAAACATGGCTCGATTAAATCGAGTGACGGAACAAGAAATTGAGGAGCTTATCAACCAACGCATAAACGATCGAATGCTTTGGGTCGAAGCAGCAAGGGCAGCAGTAAACAACATAAACCCTCATGTTGGATGCTCATATAAAGCTTTTCAAGGTTGCAAACCTTCATCATTTAGCGGAACAAAAGGACCTGTCGGTTTAACCCGATGGTTCGAAAAGCTGGAGTCCGTATTTAAAATTAGTGGTTATGTGGAAGGGGATATGATGAAGTATGCTTCATGCACATTACAAGATGGTGCACTTACATAGTGGAAAAACTATGTAAAAGCTGTAGGGGCGATGAAGCATATGATACTCCTTGGGAGGAGTTGAAACATATGCTAATCACTGAATGATGCCCAAGAAATGAGGTCAGGAAGATGGAAATCGAGCTATGAAATCTGAAAGTTGTTGGCACTGGACTTACTAACTACAATAGGCGATTCATGGAATTAGCCTTGTTATGTCCTGAATTGGTACCAACTAAAGAACGAAAGATTGAATTGTACAAAGATGGTCTGCCAAAAAACATCAAGGCCAATGTTACAGCATCCAAACCCAAGACAATTCATGAAGCTATCACCATGGCAAATGAGCTAATAGATCAGATCATCCTGGATAAGAACGCATCAAATACCAATGCCAGGGTATCGGATAACAAAAGAAAGTAGGATGGAAACCATGATCGAGGTCACCAACAACAATCTATTAAGAAACAGGAAACCATGCAAGGTGCGGGCAGTGGTTCAAGCTCGGGTTACAAAGGACAAAATCCCTTATGTAACAGATGCCACAAACATCACACTGGTTTTTGCAATGTGGTGTGCAGCAAATGTAATCGAAGGGGTCATCTTGCTGAAGACTGTAGGATTCCCGTTACAAATACAAATGGCACCAAGACTCCTGCCACCAATGCAAATAGAACTGCCCTGGCCACTGTTACTTGTTATGGGTGTGGGAAACAGGGTCACATTAAGAGCCAGTGCCCGAATCTAGAGAAGAATAATGGACCTGCACGTGGAAGAGCATTTATTATTAATGCTAGAGAGGCGTGTGAAGACCCGGAGCTTGTTACGGGTACGTTTACCATTAATAACTTATCAGCATCTATTATATTTGATACTGGTGCCGATAGAAGTTACATATGTAGAGACTTTTATGTTAGATTGAATTGTTCATCATTACCTCTAGATGCTAAGTACATGATTGAGTTAGCTAATGGTAAACTAATGAAAGCCGATAAAATTTGCCGTGATTGTAAAATAAATTTAGTCGGAGAAACGTTTAAAATTGATTTGATACCCGTAGAATTAGGAAGTTTTTATGTAATAGTCGGCATGGACTGGATGTCCAAAATAGGAGCTGAAGTTGTGTGTGCCAAGAAGACAATTCGCATTCCTCGTAAGGATAAAACTTCAGTAATGATTTACGGAGAGAAGGGTAACTCAAAGCTAAAACTCATTAGCTGCTTGAAAACCTAAAAGTGCTTGAAGAAAGGATGCTATGCTATCTTAGCACATGTTTATAAAGTTGAAATGAAGGAAAAAGAGAAAAGCATCAACGATGTTCCTGTGGTAAGAGAATTCCCCGAAGTGTTTCCAGAAGAATTACCGGGATTACCTCCGCATAAATCTGTAGAATTTCAAATAGATCTAGTACCGGGAGCTACACCAGTGGCTTGTGCTCCGTATAGACTCGCACCGTCGGAAATGAAAGAGTTACAAAGCCAGTTACAAGAATTACTGGACCGTGGATTCATTCGACCAAGCACTTCACCGTGAGGAGCTCCGATTTTATTCGTCAAAAAGAAAGATGGATCCTTCCGAATGTGTATAGATTACCGCTAATTAAACAAGTTAACTATCAAGAATTGGTACCCATTACCGAGAATTGATGACTTGTTTGATCAGCTGCAAGGATCACGTGTTTACTCCAAGATCGATCTAAGATCGGGTTATCATCAGTTGCGAGTCAAAGACGAAGATATTCCGAAAACTGCATTTCAGACACGCTACGATCATTATGAATTTTTAGTCATGCTGTTCGGGCTGACAAACGCACCAGCTGTATTCATGGACCTCGTGAATCGGGTATGCAGTCCGTATTTGGATAAGTTTGTTATCGTCTTTATTGATGATATTCTTATTTATTCTAAAAATGAACAAGAACATGAACAACATTTAAGGTTGGTGCTGGAACTGTTAAAGAAAGAACAGTTATACGCAAAGTTTTCTAAGTGCGCCTTTTGGCTGAAGGAAGTACAGTTCCTTGATCACATTATCAGCAGTGAAGGAATTCAGGTTGACCCAGCCAAGATTGAATCCATTGAAAAGTGGGAGACCCCAAAGACTCCAACGCAAATACTTCAATTTTTGGGTCTTGCTGGTTATTACAGAAGGTTTATTCAAGATTTTTCCCGGATAGCCAAACCATTGACAGCATTAACACACAAAGGGAAGAAGTACGAATGGACTTATGAGCAGGAAGCCGCATTTCAATTATTGAAGAAGAAGTTGACTACATCGCCTATTCTATCGTTACCTGAAGGAAACGATGATTTTGTAATTTATTGTGACGCTTCGCGACAAGGTTTTGGTTGTGTTCTCATGCAACGAAAGAAGGTTATTGCATATGCATCCCGACAACTGTAGATTCATGAACAAAATTATACGACTCATGATCTGAAATTGGGAGCAGTGGTGTTTGCATTAAAGATTTGGAGACACTACTTGTACGGGGTTAAATGTACTATGTATACCGACCATAAAAGCCTTTAACTTATCTTCAACCAAAAACAACTAAACATGAGGCAACGTAGGTGGGTTGAGTTGATAAACAACTATGATTGTGAAATTCGCTATCATCCCGGGAAAGCAAATGTAGTAGCAGATGCTTTAAGTAGGAAGGAAAGAGAGACGATTCGAGTACGAGCAATGAATATGAAGATTCGTACGAACCTCGCTACCCAAATTAAGGAGGCTCAACAAGGAGCTCTCTCTGAAGAAAACTTTGGAAATGAGATGCTTAAAGGGTTAGATAAACAGCTTGTTACACGGAAAGACGAAACCCGATGCTTCGCTGGACGCATTTGGGTACCGAAGTTTAAAGGGTTAAGAAAATTGGTTTTGGATGAGGCACATAAGACGAGATACTCGATACATCCAGGAGCTGGAAAGATGTATCAAGATCTAAAAGCACACTTTTGGTGGCCGAATTTGAAGGCTGACATTGCAACATACATTGGAGAATGTTTGACTTGCTCCAAAGTCAAGGCAGAACATCAGAAACCATCAGGTTTGCTTCAACAACCAGAAATTCCATAATGGAAATGGGAATGTATTACTATGGATTTCATTACGAAGCTACCAAAGACTGCATGGGGTTATGACACCATTTAGGTAATTATCGATCGTCTCACCAAATCAGCACATTTCCTACCTATGAAGGAAATGGATAAGATGGAGAAATTGGTACGATTATACATGAAGGAAGTTATTTCAAGACATTGAGTACGTATCTCCATTATATCCGATCGCGACAGTAGGTTTACGTTAAGGTTTTGGCAATCACTACATGAAGCGCTAGGGACTCGTCTGGATATGAGCACTGCATATCATCCTCAAACCGATGGGCAAAGTGAAAGGACCATTCAGACTCTTGAAGACATGCTTAGAGTATGTGCGATCGATTTCAGAAACGGATGGGATAAATATTTACCATTGGCAGAATTCTCGTATAACAACAGTTATCATACGAGTATTAATGCTGCACCATTCGAAGCACTTTATGGAAGAAAGTGTAGATCCCCTATCTGTTGGAACGAAGTAGGTGACAGACAACTGACTGGTCCCGAGATCATACAGGAGACTATTGAAAAGATTGTACAAATCAAGGAGAGATTGAAGACCGCCCAAAGTCGTCAAAAGAGCTATGCTGATGTTCGAAGGAAGCCGTTAGAATTTCAGGTTGATGACATGGTATGTTAAAGGTTTCACCTTGGAAAGGTGTGATACTCTTTGGTAATAGGGGTAAATTGAACCCAAGATACGTAGGACCATTCAAGATCATCGAACGTATTGGACCGGTGGCTTATCGACTTAAGCTACCACAACAACTTGCGGGAGTACACAATACCTTTCACGTCTCGAACCTAAGGAAATGCCTTGCAAAAGAAGACCTCACTGTTCCTCTTGAAGAAATCCAAATCGACGAGAAACTGCATTTTATAGAAGAACCTGTCGAAATCATGGACCATGAAGTCAAACAGCTCAAGCAAAGCAACATACCTATAGTTAGGGTTCGTTGGAATGCTCGAAGAGGTCCTGAGTTCACTTGGGAAAGAGAGGACCATATGAAACAGAAGTATCCACATCTGTTTACAAACACCGCCCATTGAATAGGTACTACTTCAAATTTTGGGACGAAATTTCTTTAACGGGTAGGTACTGTGATGACCCGAATTTTTCCGACTACTTGATTATACTATTTACATGATTTAATAATTTTGACTAAATAAGCAATGAATTTTAATAAGTCTTGAACCTCCAAAAAGAATTTTACATAAGCAGTTGACCACCCTTTGATTCTTACGATTTACGAACGTCATAACTTGTATTATATATATATATATATATATATATATATATATATATATATATATATATATATATATATATATATATATATATATATATATATATATATATATATATAGATTTAACTTGAAAATATGATAATTAAATATTTCATTAAGTATATTAACAAATTATTATATATATATTTTCATACTACTAATTTAAATAGTTTTTGAACAATATATATGTTACTATTTAAACTTGTGTTAAAATGTATTTACATATAATGTATTGTGAGTGTAAATACATCCTTACAAGTATTGAATACACTTTATAATATACCAATACATATAAAGGATAGCTATACTCATATTTTCGTTCAATTTCCTCAAGAATTTTACTCGCATTCATACGGCATTTTTACCCGTATTATACACAACTTCTAGAAGTATTTACTATTGGTATATACCAATAGAAATCTGCAATTATTTGTGTAATATGTCATCCATGATCTAATCAATTTAATATTTCATCCATGACTTAATACATTTTAACTTATCTTAGATATTTTTACTAAAAACCAAATTTTCAAGCCTATAAATAAGCACCATTTCTAACTCATTTTTACACATTCATTTTCCAAATTTTACTTCCAATTTTCACACACACTTGTAAGAACTCTCTCAAGTTTTGTTCTACTACTTCTTTCCAGCAACTTTACATTCTAAACTTGAGGTAAAAACTCTACTTCAACTCTTGTTCAATTCATATGTTTATAACTATCTATATAAGAGTTTAAAAACTAGAACATAGTTTAGTTAATTCTAAACTTGTTTGCAAACAAAGTTAATCCTTCTAACTTGACTTTTAAAAACAAATTAACACATGTTTTATATCTATATGATATACTAACTTAATGAGTTAAAACTTGGAAACACGAAGAACACCGTAAAACCGGACATACGCCGTCGTAGTAAAACCGGGGGCTGTTTTGGGTTGGATAATTAAAAACTATCATAATCCTTGATTTAAAAGTTGTTCTTCTGGGAAAATTATATTTCATATGAACATGATACTATATCCAAAAATCATGGTTAAACTCAAAATTGAAGTATGTTTTTCAAAATGGTCATCAAGATGTCGTTCTTTCGACGGAAATGATTACCTTTTTCAAATATGGATTATAACTTGTAACTCTGACTATAAACCACCACTTTTTCAGTTTAGTTTCACAAATTACAGTTCGTTATGAAACCATAGCAATTTAATTCACTCAAAATGAATTTATAACGAAGAAATTATGGGCAAAACAATATTGGTTAGAAATGGATAATTTGATTACGAGATTAATTCATTAAAATCTATACTAACCATATCCTAGCTAACTTTTCTTGTATTATACATGTATTCTAACATGTCATGGTTACATAATACGTCGGATAAATCAAAAGACACAACATACACAATACGTGTAACTACAATAGCGGTATTGTGGATCATGATTGAGTCTTATACAACACGTGTATACTATGTACTACTAATTGTGGACTACTAACTGTGGACTACTAACTGTGGACTACTAATTATGGACTACTAACATTAGACTGCTAACTTGACAGCTTAAACTTAAACAATCACACGTGATTGAAAATATAAACTTAAACAATCACACGTGATTGAAAATATAAACTTAAACAATTGCACGTGATTGAAAATATAAACTTAAACAATCCCACGTGATTGAAAATATAAACTTAAATAATCACATGTGATTGAAGATATGATATGAATAATAGTTGTATTACATTTTGATATATATATATATATATATATATATATATATATATATATATATATATATATATATATATTTGTTACAAGTTCGTGAATCTAAAGACGACGGACATATTTTTAATAAGTTGAAAACTTATTATTAATATACTTTTACTACCGTGAGTATATAGTCCCATTTTTAAACTCTAAAAAAATTTTGGGATGAGAATACATGCATTTTATGTTTTACGCCATGGACACAAGTACTTAAAATATATTCTACGTTGAGTTGTACCACCTTGCATATCTTCCCTAATAGCTTGGTAACTAATATTTACATGTTGTAAGAACATGTAAGCGCGAATCCTATTGATAGATCTATCGGGTTTGACAACCCCAACCGGGCTAGTCGCTCTAGTATCGTAAACGGTTGTATAGTACTTCATTTTTACTACACTTGGTACAGTGTAGGGAGATTTCATAATAAAGGGAATATGCCACATTAATGGTTAAGTATGGTTACCGAAGCGCTCAACAACTTATAGAATATCTTTATTGAAATATTTATAACTATGAAATCTTGTGGTCTATATTTATATCGATGCTAGCTTTAAACCTATATATCTCACCAACCTTTGTGTTGACTGTTTAAGCATGTTTATTCTCAGGTCCTTAAGAAAGTCTTCCGCTGTTGCTTTATCTGAGCAAGCTGTGCATGGAGTCTCATGCTTTTGTTTAAATGAAGTGTTGCATTCAATAAAATCTTTGTCATGTATTATATTCGACTGTTATGTCACGTGTTTAGTATTTGGAAAGCGATGAATTATGGGGATTATTTCTTAAATAATCGTCCACTTGTTTAAAACATGCATTATGTATAACAATAATGTGCTTTTTATGAAACGAATGCAATATTTTCTAAAACGTATCATATAGAGGTCAAATACCTCGTTATGGGACCAATGAATAACGTACCACATTTATAGTAATATGAACGAGTCGTTTCAGCCTAGCCCTATCCTGTCTGTGCCTTGGGAAAGTTCTCAAACAATGCCAATAGATGATGTCAGCTTCGCTGCCTGTATCCGTGTAGATACGGCTGATGAACTTGTTTGCAATTTCTGCTGATATGACCACTGGCTGAACGGATAAAGTCCAATTTTGAATTGGTTGAAAAATGATTGAAGCATATCACCAGCCTTCAACATTGTTGTCTGATTGCTCACCATCTTCATAGCAACCATCATTGAACCACACCATTTTGATTACCAATTCTGGAGTTGGTTCACGCTCTCCGTATTGATTTCTGTTTTCTTTTCCGCCATGCTCTTCCTTCTTCTATTCTCATCCCGACGTCCTCTTCGACCATCATTTTTCTGCCATGCAAATTTCTTTTTAGGATCATTTCTACTGTATTGCTTTCCTGATAACAAGTGATTTAACTCTCTTGCCTTAATCTTTGCAATGATTTCCCTCATCAAAGGCTTGCAATTATCTGTGTCATGACCCCACGCCTCATGAAAGTCACACCATAGTTCACTTCTTGGGCCATCTCTTTCCTCCATAGGTACTGGAGGATTGAAAGCAGACCGAATAGGTTCAGTGAAAAGAATCTCCTTAGGAGTTTTGGTTAACGTCATTATCAACGGATGTCTCTCTAAGGGCCTCCTGTTATGGTGAAAATCATTGGGATGATTGTTGCCTCTCCATCCGCCATTGGAATTGTCATTTCTCCTCTGGTTTCGATCAAAGTACCATCCTCCATTGTGCGGTTTGGTACCGTTGTTGTTACTATCAAACTTGCTTGGTCCTCGCTCGCTGGCTCGAACATGCTTTTGTGCAACTTTCAATGCCTGGTGCAGAGTTTTTGGTAGGCATACCTTAACGTATGAACAAGTGCATTAAATCTTCGCTGATCCAAACAGAAAATAAAACCAGATACTAATTGCGACTCTGGACAGTCAAGTATTTTTTGCGCTTCAAGCGTGTATCTCTTCATGAAATTACTCAAGGATTCATTATGATACATCGTTATTTCATGTGCATCAAGATGTGTCAAAGTGCAGCTACGGAGATTTTGATACTGCATAACAAACTTTATGTAGTGACCCGAACTTTTCCATGTTTATATATATTAATTGAGATTGATGTTTACATGATTAAATGTTTCCAACATGTTAAGCAATCAAACTTGTTAAGACTTGATTAATTGAAATAGGTTTCATATAGACAATTGACCACCCAAGTTGACCGGTGATTCACGAACGTTAAAACTTGTAAAAAAAAAAAAAAAACTATATGATGACATATATATGGTTATATATATAGTTAACATGATATTATGATAAGTAAACATATCATTAATTACATTAACAATGAACTACATATGTAAAAACAAGACTACTAACTTAATGATTTTGAAACGAGACATATATGTAACGTTTATCGTTGTAACGACATTTAATGTATATATATCATATTAAGAGATATTCGTACATCATAATATCATGATAATATAATAATTTAAAATCTCTTTTGATATTATAAACATTGGGTTAACAACATTTAACAAGATCGTTAACCTAAAGGTTTCAAAACAACACTTACATGTAACGACTAACGATGACTTAACGACTCAGTTAAAATGTATATACATGTAGTGTTTTAATATGTATTTATACACTTTTGAAAGACTTCAATACACTTATCAAAATACTTCTACTTAACAAAAATGCTTACAATTACATTCTCGTTCAGTTTCATCAACAATTCTACTCGTATGCACCCGTATTCGTACTCGTACAATACACAGCTTTTAGATGTATGTACTATTGGTATATACACTCCAATGATCAGCTCTTAGCAGCCCATGTGAGTCACCTAACACATGTGGGAACCATCATTTGGCAACTAGCATGAAATATCTCATAAGATTACAAAAATATGAGTAATCATTCATGACTTATTTACATGAAAACAAAATTACATATCCTTTATATCTAATCCATACACCAACGACCAAAAACACCTACAAACACTTTCATTCTTCAATTTTCTTCATCTAATTGAACTCTCTCAAGTTCTATCTTCAAGTTCTAAGTGTTCTTCATAAATTCCAAAAGTTATAGTTTCATAAAATCAAGAATACTTTCAAGTTTGCTAGCTCACTTCCAATCTTGTAAGGTGATCATCCAACCTCAAGAAATCTTTGTTTCTTACAGTAGGTTATCATTCTAATACAAGGTAATAATCATATTCAAACTTTGGTTCAATTTCTATAACTATAACAATCTTATTTCAAGTGATGATCTTACTTGAACTTGTTTTCGTGTCATGATTTTGCTTCAAGAACTTTGAGCCATCCAAGGATCCATTGAGGCTAGATCCATTTTTCTCTTTTCCAGTAGGTTCATCCAAGGAACTTAAGGTAGTAATGATGTTCATAACATCATTCGATTCATACATATAAAGCTATCTTATTCGAAGGTTTAAACTTGTAATCACTAGAACATAGTTTAGTTAATTCTAAACTTGTTCGCAAACAAAAGTTAATCCTTCTAACTTGACTTGTAAAATCAACTAAACACATGTTCTATATCTATATGATATGCTAACTTAATGATTTAAAACCTGGAAACACGAAAAACACCGTAAAACCGGATTTACGCCGTCGTAGTAACACCGCGGGCTGTTTTGGGTTAGTTAATTAAAAACTATGATAAACTTTGATTTAAAAGTTGTTATTCTGAGAAAATGATTTTTATTATGAACATGAAACTATATCCAAAAATTATGGTTAAACTCAAAGTGGAAGTATGTTTTCTAAAATGGTCATCTAGACGTCGTTCTTTCGACTGAAATGACTACCTTTACAAAAACGACTTGTAACTTATTTTTCCGACTAGAAACCTATACTTTTTTTGTTTAGATTCATAAAATAGAGTTCAATATGAAACCATAGCAATTTGATTCACTCAAAACGGATTTAAAATGAAGAAGTTATGGGTAAAACAAGATTGGATAATTTTTCTCATTTTAGCTACGTGAAAATTGGTAACAAATCTATTCCAACCATAACTTAATCAACTTGTATTATATATTATGTAATCTTGAGATACCATAGACACGTATACAATGTTTCGACCTATCATGTTGACACATCTATATATATTTCGGAACAACCATAGACACTCTATATGTGAATGTTGGAGTTAGCTATACAGGGTTGAGGTTGATTCCAAAATATATATAGTTTGAGTTGTGATCAATACTGAGATACGTATACACTGGGTCGTGGATTGATTCAAGATAATATTTATCGATTTATTTCTGTACATCTAACTGTGGACAACTAGTTGTAGGTTACTAACGAGGACAGCTGACTTAATAAACTTAAAACATCAAAATATATTAAAAGTGTTGTAAATATATTTTGAACATACTTTGATATATATGTATATATTGTTATAGGTTCGTGAATCAACCAGTGGCCAAGTCTTACTTCCCGACGAAGTAAAAATCTGTGAAAGTGAGTTATAGTCCCACTTTTAAAATCTAATATTTTTGGGATGAGAATACATGCAGGTTTTATAAATGATTTACAAAATAGACACAAGTACGTGAAACTACATTCTATGGTTGAATTATCGAAATCGAATATGCCCCTTTTTATTAAGTCTGGTAATCTAAGAATTAGGGAACAGACACCCTAATTGACGCGAATCCTAAAGATAGATCTATTGGGCCTAACAAACCCCATCCAAAGTACCGGATGCTTTAGTACTTCGAAATTTATATCATATCCGAAGGGTGTCCCGGAATGATGGGGATATTCTTATATATGCATCTTGTTATTGTCGGTTACCAGGTGTTCACCATATGAATGATTTTTATCTCTATGTATGGGATGTGTATTGAAATATGAAATCTTGTGGTCTATTGTTACGATTTGATATATATAGGTTAAACCTATAACTCACCAACATTTTTGTTGACGTTTTAAGCATGTTTATTCTCAGGTGATTATTAAGAGCTTCCGCTGTCGCATACTTAAATAAGGACAAGATTTGGAGTCCATGCTTGTATGATATTGTGTAAAAACTGCATTCAAGAAACTTATTTTGTTGTAACATATTTGTATTGTAAACCATTATGTAATGGTCGTGTGTAAACAGGATATTTTAGATTATCATTATTTGATAATCTACGTAAAGCTTTTTAAACCTTTATTGATGAAATAAAGGTTATGGTTTGTTTAAAAATGAATGCAGTCTTTGAAAAACGTCTCATATAGAGGTCAAAACCTCGCAACGAAATCAATTAATATGGAACGTTTTTAATCAATAAGAACGGGACATTTCAGTTGGTATCCGAGCGTTGGTCTTAGAGAACCAGAAAATTTGCATTAGTTTGTCTTATCGAGTTTGTTAGGATGCATTAGTGAGTCTGGACTTCGACCGTGTTTTCTTTAAAAATGATTGCTTAACATTTTTGTTGGAAACTATATATTTTTAACATATGAATATTATGTGATATATTAATCTCTTAACGTGTTTGATATTATGTGATAGATGTCTACCTCTAGAACAAGTCCCATTGACTCACCTAATAATAATGAAGAGTCAAATGTAAATTGGAATGATTTGTGGACTGATTCACAAGTTCCCGAAGAGGAACCGGAAGAAGAGTCGGAACCGGAAGAAGAATCGGAACCGGAAGAAGAATCGGAACCGGATGAAGAAATAGAACCGGTGGGGAAAATAATAAAACGGTTAAGTAAAAGAAAATCCTCAACCAACCGACCAAAGTTAATTATGGTCAATGGTGTTTCCGCCAAGGAAGCAAAATATTGGGAGGATTACCAATTCTCCGATGAATCGGATTCCGACGAGAATTCCGATGATGTTATAGAAATTACCCCAACTGAATTTAAAAAGGCAAAAGAAAATAATAAGGGAAAGGGCATAAAAATAGAGAAATCTAATTCCAACCCCGATGAACTTTATATGTATCGTCAACCCCCGAAGTCCTTAAGTTGTAACAATGACCCGGGAACCTCTAAACCACCAGGTTTTTCTAAACCAATGTGGACAACGACGGCTCGTATTAGGGGAACATCATATATCCCTAGAAACTTGGCAAAACGAACCAAAACCGAAGAAGAAGAAACGAGCGAGTCGGAATAAGATAGTTGTATTCGTGTGGTGTAATATATGGAATATAGTGTTCTTATGCTTTATGATATATGTAAAAATTGCTTGTATTAATAAGTATTTTTTTTATGAATCTAACTCTTGTCTATTTTACAGTTTAAAAACACAAAATGGATAGACAACCCAATATTTTAAGAGACCTACCCGGAGACATGATTGATGAAATCTTGTCTAGAGTCGGCCAAAATTCTTCGGCACAACTATTTAAGGCGAGATCAGTTTGTAAGACATTCGAAGAACGTTCCAAGAATGTCTTGGTTTATAAGAGACTTTCGTTTGAAAGATGGGGGATATCACATTGGGAAACCCATAAGTTACGATGTGTTTACTTTGACGCATATATTGCGGGGAACCCAAATGCTATTTTACGCAACGGGTTAAGAAATTATTTTGACTCAATATATCCGAATATTGGACTTCGTGATTTAGAAAAAGCGGCTAACATGCAACATAAAGAAGCATGTTATGCTTACGGATTAGTAATGTTCGCTTCTCACCAAAGTGAGAACAAGAACATCGGGCTACAACTATTAAACAAAACGTTTCCACAAGTGACGGAGTCGGTAATTGGGGTAAGAAATGAGGTTTTTAGATTATTACGGGACTGTTGGACATTACGTAACCCTCGTCCCTTTGATGACGTTACAACACGCTGTCTTATCAACTGCCATAACGGTTATGTTGCACAAGACCAAGGATGGGAAGTAGTCCTAGTAAAACCAGAATGCATGACTTGTTTCTGGACGTATGAATTACGTGTCTTTATTGCCTTTGCTGAACGACTTGTGTACTAGCTAGAATTGTCTTCACAACTATCTTGTATCAAAGTTATTGTGTGCTATATTTCATGCTTTATGTAAAATAAGCGGTATTGTAAGTTTGTAAAATATTGTATAAAAGTTTGAACGCGAAATATTATTATAATCAGTTTTTCATATAGAATTGTAGTAGTTGAATTGTATATTAGCTACTAAGTATGAACTTAACGGGTAGGTACTACCCGAATTTAAACTTATAAAACGCTAATATGAAGAAAAAGCTTTTATAAATGAGTTCATATTATGCTACGAAATACTATTAACTACTCTTAATATTCTGTATGATTAACTTGTTCCATTTAACTATTTTGAAGGAAATGGCACCGACTACTCGACACACCGTGAATATGAATGAAGAGGAATTCCGTACTTTTCTAGCTTCAAACATAGCTGCAGTACAGGCTGCGCTACATACCAACAATAACCTTGGATCTAGCAGTACAGGAAATCGTGTAGGATGCACCTACAAAGAATTCACTGCCTGCAAACCTTTGGAATTTGATGGAACCGAAGGACCGATCGGATTGAAACGGTGGACCGAGAAGGTTGAATCGGTGTTTGCCATAAGTAAGTGTACTGAAGAGGACAAAGTGAAGTACGCTACGCATACCTTCACAGGTTCTGCGTTAACATGGTGGAATACCTATCTAGAGCAAGTGGGACAAGATGATGCGTACGCACTACCGTGGTCAGCATTCAAGCACTTGATGAACGAGAAGTACCGTCCCAGAACCGAGGTCAATAAGCTCAAGACAGAACTTAGAGGGTTACGAACCCAAGGATTTGATATTACCACGTACGAAAGACGATTCACAGAATTGTGCCTATTGTGTCCGGGAGCATTCGAAGATGAGGAAGAGAAGATCGACGCGTTTGTGAAAGGATTACCGGAAAGAATCCAAGAAGATATAAGTTCACACGAGCCCGCCTCCATACAACAGGCATGTAGAATGGCTCACAAACTAGTGAACCAGATTGAAGAAAGAATTAAAGAACAGACTGCTGAAGAGGCCAATGTGAAGCAAGTCAAAAGAAAGTGGGAGGAAAATGGTGATAAGAATCACCAATACAACAACAACAGCAATTACAACAATAATCGCAACAATTATCCCAACAATCGCAACATCAATCGCAACTACAACAAACGGCCCAACAACAACAACAACAACAACAACAGCAACTACAACAATCATCCCAACAACAATAATAACCGCAACAACAACAACAATCAGAAGCAACTATGCCAAAGGTGTGAAAAGAATCACTCGGGGTTCTGCACCAAATTTTGCAACAAGTGTAAAAGAAATGGTCATAGCGCGGCGAAGTGTGAGGTCTACGGACCAGGGGTTAATAGAACGAAAGGAACAAATGGTGTCGGAACGAGTAATGGCGGAGCAAGTAGTGTCGGAGCAAGTTATGCCAATGTAGTTTGTTATAAATGTGGAAAACCAGGCCACATTATTAGAAATTGCCCGAACCAGGAGAACACGAATGGACAAGGCCGTGGAAGAGTTT
This sequence comes from Rutidosis leptorrhynchoides, assembly GCF_046630445.1. Lineage (NCBI taxonomy): Eukaryota > Viridiplantae > Streptophyta > Magnoliopsida > Asterales > Asteraceae > Rutidosis > Rutidosis leptorrhynchoides. The sequence continues at coordinate 416,708,923 of NC_092337.1, read as the reverse complement.
TCAATATTAATGCGGTAGAGGCACAGGAAGACCCGGAGCTTGTTACGGGTACGTTTCTTATTGACAATAAATCTGCTTACGTTTTATTTGATTCGGGTGCGGATAGAAGCTATATAAGTAGAGATTTTTGTGCTAAATTAAGTTGTCCATTGACGCCTTTGGATAGTAAATTTTTACTCGAATTAGCAAATGGTAAATTAATTTCAGCAGATAATATATGTCGGAATCGAGAAATTAAACTGGTTAGCGAAACATTTAAGATTGATTTGATACCAGTAGAGTTAGGGAGTTTTGATGTGATAATCGGTATGGACTGGTTGAAAGAAGTGAAAGCGGAGATCGTTTGTTACAAAAATGCAATTCGCATTATACGAGAAAAAGGAAAACCCTTAATGGTGTACGGAGAAAAGGGCAACACGAAGCTACATCTTATTAGTAATTTGAAGGCACAAAAACTAATAAGAAAAGGTTGCTATGCTGTTCTAGCACACGTCGAGAAAGTACAAACTGAAGAAAAGAGCATCAATGATGTTCCCATTGCAAAAGAATTTCCCGATGTATTTCCGAAAGAATTACCGGGATTACCCCCACATCGATCCGTTGAATTTCAAATAGATCTTGTACCAGGAGCTGCACCAATAGCTCGTGCTCCTTACAGACTCGCACCCAGCGAGATGAAAGAACTGCAAAGCCAATTACAAGAACTTTTAGAGCGTGGTTTCATTCGACCAAGCACATCACCGTGGGGAGCTCCTGTTTTGTTTGTCAAGAAGAAAGATGGTACATTCAGGTTGTGTATCGACTACCGAGAGTTGAATAAACTTACCATCAAGAACCGCTACCCACTACCGAGAATCGACGACTTATTTGATCAACTACAAGGCTCGTCTGTTTATTCAAAGATTGACTTACGTTCCGGGTATCATCAAATGCGGGTGAAAGAAGATGATATTCCAAAGACTGCTTTCAGAACACGTTACGGTCATTACGAGTTTATGGTCATGCCGTTTGGTTTAACTAATGCACCAGCTGTGTTCATGGACCTTATGAACCGAGTGTGTGGACCATACCTTGACAAGTTTGTCATTGTTTTCATTGATGACATACTTATTTACTTAAAGAATGACCAAGAACACGGTGAACATTTGAGAAAGGTGTTAGAAGTATTGAGGAAGGAAGAATTGTACGCTAAGTTTTCAAAGTGTGCATTTTGGTTGGAAGAAGTTCAATTCCTCGGTCACATAGTGAACAAAGAAGGTATTAAGGTGGATCCGGCAAAGATAGAAACTGTTGAAAAGTGGGAAACCCCGAAAACTCCGAAACACATACGCCAGTTTTTAGGACTAGCTGGTTACTACAGAAGGTTCATCCAAGACTTTTCCAGAATAGCAAAACCCTTGACTGCATTAACGCATAAAGGGAAGAAATTTGAATGGAATGATGAACAAGAGAAAGCGTTTCAGTTATTGAAGAAAAAGCTAACTACGGCACCTATATTGTCATTGCCTGAAGGGAATGATGATTTTGTGATTTATTGTGACGCATCAAAGCAAGGTCTCGGTTGTGTATTAATGCAACGAACGAAGGTGATTGCTTATGCGTCTAGACAATTGAAGATTCACGAACAAAATTATACGACGCATGATTTGGAATTAGGCGCGGTTGTTTTTGCATTAAAGACTTGGAGGCACTACTTATATGGGGTCAAAAGTATTATATATACCGACCACAAAAGTCTTCAACACATATTTAATCAGAAACAACTGAATATGAGGCAGCGTAGGTGGATTGAATTATTGAATGATTACGATTTTGAGATTCGTTACCACCCGGGGAAGGCAAATGTGGTAGCCGATGCCTTGAGCAGGAAGGATAGAGAACCCATTCGAGTAAAATCTATGAATATAATGATTCATAATAACATTACTACTCAAATAAAGGAGGCGCAACAAGGAGTTTTAAAAGAGGGAAATTTAAAGGATGAAATACCCAAAGGATCGGAAAAGCATCTTAATATTCGGGAAGACGGAACCCGGTATAGGGATGAAAGGATTTGGGTACCAAAATTTGGAGATATGAGAGAAATGGTACTTAGAGAAGCTCATAAAACCAGATACTCAATACATCCTGGAACGGGGAAGATGTACAAGGATCTCAAGAAACATTTTTGGTGGCCAGGTATGAAAGCCGATGTTGCTAAATACGTAGGAGAATGTTTGACGTGTTCTAAGGTCAAAGCTGAGCATCAGAAACCATCAGGTCTACTTCAACAACCCGAAATCCCGGAATGGAAATGGGAAAACATTACCATGGATTTCATCACTAAATTGCCAAGGACTGCAAGTGGTTTTGATACTATTTGGGTAATAGTTGATCGTCTCACCAAATCAGCACATTTCCTACCAATAAGAGAAGATGACAAGATGGAGAAGTTAGCACGACTGTATTTGAAGGAAGTCGTCTCCAGACATGGAATACCAATCTCTATTATCTCTGATAGGGATGGCAGATTTATTTCAAGATTCTGGCAGACATTACAGCAAGCATTAGGAACTCGTCTAGACATGAGTACTGCCTATCATCCACAAACTGATGGGCAGAGCGAAAGGACGATACAAACGCTTGAAGACATGCTACGAGCATGTGTTATTGATTTCGGAAACAGTTGGGATCGACATCTACCGTTAGCAGAATTTTCCTACAACAACAGCTACCATTCAAGCATTGAGATGGCGCCGTTTGAAGCACTTTATGGTAGAAAGTGCAGGTCTCTGATTTGTTGGAGTGAGGTGGGGGATAGACAGATTACGGGTCCGGAGATTATACAAGAAACTACCGAGAAGATCATCCAAATTCAACAACGGTTGAAAACCGCCCAAAGTCGATAAAAGAGCTACGCTGACATTAAAAGAAAAGATATAGAATTTGAAATTGGAGAGATGGTCATGCTTAAAGTTTCACCTTGGAAAGGCGTTGTTCGATTTGGTAAACGAGGGAAATTAAATCCAAGGTATATTGGACCATTCAAGATTATTGATCGTGTCGGACCAGTAGCTTACCGACTTGAGTTACCTCAACAACTCGCGGCTGTACATAACACTTTCCACGTCTCGAATTTGAAGAAATGTTTTGCTAAAGAAGATCTCACTATTCCGTTAGATGAAATCCAAATCAACGAAAAACTCCAATTCATCGAAGAACCCGTCGAAATAATGGATCGTGAGGTTAAAAGACTTAAGCAAAACAAGATACCAATTGTTAAGGTTCGATGGAATGCTCGTAGAGGACCCGAGTTCACCTGGGAGCGTGAAGATCAGATGAAGAAGAAATACCCGCATCTATTTCCAGAAGATTCGTCAACACCTTCAACAGCTTAAAATTTCGGGACGAAATTTATTTAACGGGTAGGTACTGTAGTGACCCGAACTTTTCCATGTTTATATATATTAATTGAGATTGATGTTTACATGATTAAATGTTTCCAACATGTTAAGCAATCAAACTTGTTAAGACTTGATTAATTGAAATAGGTTTCATATAGACAATTGACCACCCAAGTTGACCGGTGATTCACGAACGTTAAAACTTGTAAAAAAAAAAAAACTATATGATGACATATATATGGTTATATATATAGTTAACATGATATTATGATAAGTAAACATATCATTAATTACATTAACAATGAACTACATATGTAAAAACAAGACTACTAACTTAATGATTTTGAAACGAGACATATATGTAACGTTTATCGTTGTAACGACATTTAATGTATATATATCATATTAAGAGATATTCGTACATCATAATATCATGATAATATAATAATTTAAAATCTCTTTTGATATTATAAACATTGGGTTAACAACATTTAACAAGATCGTTAACCTAAAGGTTTCAAAACAACACTTACATGTAACGACTAACGATGACTTAACGACTCAGTTAAAATGTATATACATGTAGTGTTTTAATATGTATTTATACACTTTTGAAAGACTTCAATACACTTATCAAAATACTTCTACTTAACAAAAATGCTTACAATTACATTCTCGTTCAGTTTCATCAACAATTCTACTCGTATGCACCCGTATTCGTACTCGTACAATACACAGCTTTTAGATGTATGTACTATTGGTATATACACTCCAATGATCAGCTCTTAGCAGCCCATGTGAGTCACCTAACACATGTGGGAACCATCATTTGGCAACTAGCATGAAATATCTCATAAGATTACAAAAATATGAGTAATCATTCATGACTTATTTACATGAAAACAAAATTACATATCCTTTATATCTAATCCATACACCAACGACCAAAAACACCTACAAACACTTTCATTCTTCAATTTTCTTCATCTAATTGAACTCTCTCAAGTTCTATCTTCAAGTTCTAAGTGTTCTTCATAAATTCCAAAAGTTATAGTTTCATAAAATCAAGAATACTTTCAAGTTTGCTAGCTCACTTCCAATCTTGTAAGGTGATCATCCAACCTCAAGAAATCTTTGTTTCTTACAGTAGGTTATCATTCTAATACAAGGTAATAATCATATTCAAACTTTGGTTCAATTTCTATAACTATAACAATCTTATTTCAAGTGATGATCTTACTTGAACTTGTTTTCGTGTCATGATTTTGCTTCAAGAACTTTGAGCCATCCAAGGATCCATTGAGGCTAGATCCATTTTTCTCTTTTCCAGTAGGTTCATCCAAGGAACTTAAGGTAGTAATGATGTTCATAACATCATTCGATTCATACATATAAAGCTATCTTATTCGAAGGTTTAAACTTGTAATCACTAGAACATAGTTTAGTTAATTCTAAACTTGTTCGCAAACAAAAGTTAATCCTTCTAACTTGACTTGTAAAATCAACTAAACACATGTTCTATATCTATATGATATGCTAACTTAATGATTTAAAACCTGGAAACACGAAAAACACCGTAAAACCGGATTTACGCCGTCGTAGTAACACCGCGGGCTGTTTTGGGTTAGTTAATTAAAAACTATGATAAACTTTGATTTAAAAGTTGTTATTCTGAGAAAATGATTTTTATTATGAACATGAAACTATATCCAAAAATTATGGTTAAACTCAAAGTGGAAGTATGTTTTCTAAAATGGTCATCTAGACGTCGTTCTTTCGACTGAAATGACTACCTTTACAAAAACGACTTGTAACTTATTTTTCCGACTAGAAACCTATACTTTTTTTGTTTAGATTCATAAAATAGAGTTCAATATGAAACCATAGCAATTTGATTCACTCAAAACGGATTTAAAATGAAGAAGTTATGGGTAAAACAAGATTGGATAATTTTTCTCATTTTAGCTACGTGAAAATTGGTAACAAATCTATTCCAACCATAACTTAATCAACTTGTATTATATATTATGTAATCTTGAGATACCATAGACACGTATACAATGTTTCGACCTATCATGTTGACACATCTATATATATTTCGGAACAACCATAGACACTCTATATGTGAATGTTGGAGTTAGCTATACAGGGTTGAGGTTGATTCCAAAATATATATAGTTTGAGTTGTGATCAATACTGAGATACGTATACACTGGGTCGTGGATTGATTCAAGATAATATTTATCGATTTATTTCTGTACATCTAACTGTGGACAACTAGTTGTAGGTTACTAACGAGGACAGCTGACTTAATAAACTTAAAACATCAAAATATATTAAAAGTGTTGTAAATATATTTTGAACATACTTTGATATATATGTATATATTGTTATAGGTTCGTGAATCAACCAGTGGCCAAGTCTTACTTCCCGACGAAGTAAAAATCTGTGAAAGTGAGTTATAGTCCCACTTTTAAAATCTAATATTTTTGGGATGAGAATACATGCAGGTTTTATAAATGATTTACAAAATAGACACAAGTACGTGAAACTACATTCTATGGTTGAATTATCGAAATCGAATATGCCCCTTTTTATTAAGTCTGGTAATCTAAGAATTAGGGAACAGACACCCTAATTGACGCGAATCCTAAAGATAGATCTATTGGGCCTAACAAACCCCATCCAAAGTACCGGATGCTTTAGTACTTCGAAATTTATATCATATCCGAAGGGTGTCCCGGAATGATGGGGATATTCTTATATATGCATCTTGTTATTGTCGGTTACCAGGTGTTCACCATATGAATGATTTTTATCTCTATGTATGGGATGTGTATTGAAATATGAAATCTTGTGGTCTATTGTTACGATTTGATATATATAGGTTAAACCTATAACTCACCAACATTTTTGTTGACGTTTTAAGCATGTTTATTCTCAGGTGATTATTAAGAGCTTCCGCTGTCGCATACTTAAATAAGGACAAGATTTGGAGTCCATGCTTGTATGATATTGTGTAAAAACTGCATTCAAGAAACTTATTTTGTTGTAACATATTTGTATTGTAAACCATTATGTAATGGTCGTGTGTAAATAGGATATTTTAGATTATCATTATTTGATAATCTACGTAAAGCTTTTTAAACCTTTATTGATGAAATAAAGGTTATGGTTTGTTTAAAAATGAATGCAGTCTTTGAAAAACGTCTCATATAGAGGTCAAAACCTCGCAACGAAATCAATTAATATGGAACGTTTTTAATCAATAAGAACGGGACATTTCACTTTACACGAAGGTCCAAATAACTTGTTATACTTCTTGACGGTAAACTAGCAAACCATTCCCTTGCCATTTTTTGCAACACCATAGGAAGCATATGACAAGCTACTTCATCATCCCAATGCTGCAACCTCATTGCACCTTCAAACATGGTAAGAAAGTCTTCAGGATCTGTAGTACCATCATATACTCCATTTGTCGGTATGCCAAGATTTTTTGGGTAACGGATAGTTAGCAATTCGATCAATGAAGCACTGAGTGGATTCTTCCATAGCTGGCGGCTTTGTAGCTTGCTCTCTAGTAATTAGAGCGAAAAAATTATCTACATCCACAGCGCGGATGGCGGGCTGCGCTAAGTGTTGCTTATACTTCGCCAGAGTTGTCTGCTTAAGGATTCCGTTTAAAAGTGATGCTACTTTCTTCTCAGACATGAACTCCTCTTTCTCATTATTCTCTTCTTCAGAATCACTGTCAATATAGCTCAATTCATTATCATCTTCAGAATCATCAATAAGACTGCTCAACTTGTCAAGTATTCTGGATAACTTGTACTTTGATATAGATTGCTTCTTCATGATTTGCTTGTCTTTACCATCCGTCATCCGTCAAATAGGTATAAATGGTGCACATCGTCGTGGTTGCATCAATGGTCGCTTCTCTGGATTAGTAACGAAATTTTGAAGCCTTTCTGCACTTTTGGTTATTGTTTCTTCGATTATTGGCCTTTTCCCTGGATTAGTGGCCAAATGTTTAAGCCTTTATGCGGTTTCAGTTGTTGTTTCTTCAATTGTGCCTTCCAGTGGCTGAACAGGTGCATCTTCTTCAGGCATTAGCAGATAAGTTGCCACACTTTCGGTTAATGGATTGTTGAATGTTTCGAGTACGCTTGTGGATGGGGCTTCAGTTGTTTTTGTTCCTTTTCCATTCCGCGTGTTCTTAACATTAGTGGACGGCGCCATTGTTGATACCTATTTCCTTATGAGGTAAGGCTTAGTGTATCAGCACAATATTAGAAGTATCTAGCTAAAAGTGGGGGAATGTTGCCGATTGATGTTTACCCTCGGGAAATAATCCCTGCAGACCCGGATCACAGATATAGGAATATGTGGGGTGGATTAATCAATCTTTGTCCGCTGAGCGTTGAGCTACTAGCCGAATGACTTCTAGTGAGAGAAAATACTATGTGAGAGAGAAAGGTGAAATCTCTGGTCACAAATTATCAGAGTGTCTGAATGTGTAAAATGACGACCCAAGGGGTCTATTTATAGTAATAGATCCACCGGAGTACTCGGGGACACGTGTCAGATGATGCTGCGTTCTGTTATTCATGATCCGATATTTACGCTGGATGTGACGCTCTCCGGTCAGGGCTTAAGCGCTAGGCGGCCTTCAGGGCTTACGCATGACGGAAGCAGCCTGCACAGCGGAGAACGCTGGATGGAAAGTTTCACAAAACTGTTGTTCCCAGTGTTCCTGATGCTAATTTCATGCGAATATTATGCCTTTATGCTTATATACGATAGGATACACCATTATGCATCATATTCTCCAAAGCTACTACTCGAGCGCGAAGCTCGTTGACTTCTTCTATTACACCGGGATGATTGGCGGTTCGGACGAGCGGATGAATAAGATCTAGAATTTGAGATAGTATATAATTGTGGTGAAATACTCTGGAAATGGGAGAGAAAATGGTGTTTCGGACTGGTTCGCCGGTAAGCGCTTCAGGTTCTTCGCCAATAGGGCAATTTGGTGGATGGAAGGGATCACCTTCTTCTTGTCTCCAATGATTAAGTAGACTACGAACCCATCCCCAATTCATCCAGAATAGGTGATGGCTGATTGGTTTATCCATTCCTGTCACACTGCTTTCGAAGCTCAGGTAGAATTCCATATCGGAAGAGCTATCGGAATCTAGGAAATTTGAACTAGATGCGGGATCCATCTTGTATAATCAGGGAAATGATTTTTGATATGAAATAGATTATAGGATTTAGATTGGTATTCTTCAATACATAATTTACATATGTATATATAATACCAAAATCCCATAAATTACGGAGGAATCTTCGAAAGATGTCAGGCCAAGTTTACAGTAACAGATATGCTAAGATATGAATTCGTCTGTACACTATCTATGCAATAAATGCAGAAAAACGTGTCTAAATTTAAGAATGATAAGCAAGTAATTTCCGACAAGAAATGATAAGCAAAAATCGGTAAAAACAAATATGGTCATAGTCCAGACTCACTAATGCATCCTAACAATTACCAGTTAAACACACTAATGCAAATTCTGATTCCCTATGACCTCAAGCTCGGATACCAACTATAACGACCCGTCAAAATCGCTATTGATGCGGTACGTTATTCATTGATTTCATAGTGAGGTTTTTGACCTCTAGATGATACGTTTTGTAAACATTGCATTCTTTTGAAAAGGCACACCATAAATGAATATATAATTCCAAGGTTCTCGACATCTGATGATTTCTACATATAGACAATCACCGTAAATAATAGTTTACAATAATACATCCGTTGACAATGCAGTCAAAATAAGATACATGGTGATGATTTTGTGAATGCAAAGTTTTCTCGAATAAAGCATGTATGACTCCATCCACATAGCTTGTATAACATATAAGCAAACAGCGGAAGACTTCTAGGAACCTGAAAATAAACATGCTTAAAAGTGTCAACACAAAGGTTGGTGAGTTCATAGTTTTAATATTGTGCATACTCTGTATATAAAGGTGGATCACAAGATTTCAGTTATTTCATCCAAAACGTTTATCAAAATATTCTACGAAATTGAGCACCCTGGTAACTAAACTTAACGTATATATAATAAGTACCCCTATTTTAATATACATGCAACCAACATGTACAATACACGCAAACCAACGTGTACTAAACTCAAATAGTATACGTCTGTTTTATAGTTCAGGCTAGGGTTTCTATACCTGGAACAGACGGGGATGTCAAGCCCTATGGATTCATATACAACTATTCGCGCCCACCAGTTCTTATAATCGGCAGCTACTAGTTACCAAAGCTAAGGGATTTTCGGTTCAAACTAAATGTAGAATTTAGTATGTACTTGTGTCCTTTGCGTTTAAAATAAAGTGTATGTATTCTCAGCCTAAAAATATAGATTGCAAAAAGCAATTAAAAAGGGATCTATAAACTCACGTATCAATATTGTGGTTCAATATTGTAGGAAAAGTATGCAGACGCAACGGAGATGACAAATGAAAGGTTAGCCTTTGATTCACGAACAATATGAAAGGACCCGTCCTAATCCATCTGGACGAAGTCCATATCGATTATAAACGATTCACAACAGTTGATTACATCGCGAGGTTCTTGACCTCTATATGATACATTTTACAAACATTGCATTCATTTTTGAAAAGAAAATCTTTCGTTACATCGAAAGTTGAAAACATGCATACCATTTCGTAATATATCTTACTATAATTGACTTAATAATAATCTTGATGAACTCAACGACCCGAATGCAACGTCTTTTGAAATATGTCATGAATGACTCCAAGTAATATCTCTAAGATGAGCAAATGCACAGCGGAAGATTTCTTGCATACCTGAGAATAAACATACTTTCAAGTGTCAACCAAAAGGTTGGTGAGTTCATTAGTTTAACATAAATAATCATTTCATAATTTTAATAGACCACAAGATTTCATATTTACATTTCTCATAAACATACGTCCCATGCATAGAGACAAAAATATCATTCATATGGATTGAACACCTGGTAACCGACATTCACAATATGCATATAAGAATATCCCCATCATTCCGGGATTCTCCTTCGGACATGATATAAATTTCGAAGTACTAAAGCATCCGGTACTTTGGATGGGGCTTGTTGGGCCCGATAGATCTATCTTTAGATTTTGCGTCAATTAGGGTGTCTGTTCCCTAATTCTTAGATTACCAGACTAAAAAGGGGCATATTCGGTTTAATAATCCAACCATAGAATGTAGTTTCGATCACGTGTGTCTATTTCGTAAAGCATTTATAAAAGCAGCGCATGTATCTCAGTCCCAAAAATATATATTGCAAAAGCATTTAAAAGGAGAGTAAATGAAACTCACGCATATAATTATTGTAAAACAGTTAATAAAACATTTGCATGTATTCTCAGCCCAAAAATGTAATGAGTAAAAAGGGAGTAAATGAAACTCACCTAATGTATTTTGTAGTAAAAATACATATAATGACATTACACAACTGAACAATGCAGAGTTGGCCTCAGATTCACGAACCTATATCATTGATGTATTTATTAATATACATATTTGTAATTAAATAAAAATATATATATAATTCTATTAGTTATATCATTTTATATTAATATTATATATATATATATATATATATATATATATATATATATATATATATATATATATATATATATATATATATATATATATATATATGTTTCATATATTCCTTTTTGTATAGAAAAAATAAATTTCATTATGTTATCTGTATTGAATATATTTTTATATAGTTTGTTTGTTAAATATAATGTAGTATTCTTAGTAATGTTAGAAATGGCAAGGATGATAATAATGATAATTCTTATTATTATTAAATAAGATAATAATGTTAATAATTATTCTAATGATTATGATAATGATAATGAATATAATAACTATAACTGTAAAATATGAATTTTACTGTTAATGATATTTATGACACTGATTTTAATATCTATATAATACTTAATACATATTATGACAATAATAATAATACTAATAGTCGTGATACTGATAATTGATAATAACAATGTTTACATTACTAATACTAATGATAATACTGGTAATAATAATCATAATACTATAAATTTTAAAATGATACAAGTCTTAACTTTTAATGATCAAATCCTAAACTTTATTATATTTATTAAAATAATAATAATAATAATAATAATAATCATAGTTACAATCTTAATAATAATACTAATACTTAAGCACAATACAAATACAAAGATAATAATAATATTAGTAAGGACAATGTTAATAATAATTATTTTTATGATAATAATAATAATAACAATAATAACACTAATAACAATAAGGATTATAATCATACATATCACATTAATAACTAATAACAATTATAATAATAATAATAACAATAATAATAATAATAATAATAAAAATTAAAATGGAAATAAAATGTATATACCTCTTTAAAACTTCCACCAAAAAGAAAAGGCAACTACGGGACTCGAACCCAAGACCTCGCGCTTACCGCTAACACACTTAACCATTGGACTATTGCCCATTTATCCGATATTTCACAGATTCATTTTATATTAAACCCGTAATACATGTGTTCATCTTCTTCAACCTCTCAAACAACTAAAGATCAAACCAAGCTCCCCACTAATTATTTAATTAGTTCCAGGACGTTAAGAGAAAACATAAACTGTAGTGACCCGAACTTTTCCATGTTTATATATATTAATTGAGATTGATATTTACATGATTAAATGTTTCCAACATATTAAGCAATCAAACTTGTTAAGACTTGATTAATTGAAATAGGTTTCATATAGACAATTGACTACCCAAGTTGACCGGTGATTCACGAACGTTAAAACTTGTAAAAACTATATGATGACATATATATGGTTATATATATAGTTAACATGATATTATGATAAGTAAACATATCATTAAGTATATTAACAATGAACTACATATGTAAAAACAAGACTACTAACTTAATGATTTTGAAACGAGACATATATGTAACGATTATCGTTGTAACGACATTTAATGTATATATATCATATTAAGAGATATTTGTACATCATAATATCATGATAATATAATAATTTAAAATCTCTTTTGATATTATAAACATTGAGTTAACAACATTTAACAAGATCGTTAACCTAAAGGTTTCAAAACAACATTTACATGTAACGACTAACGATGACTTAACGACTCAGTTAAAATGTATATACATGTAGTGTTTTAATATGTATTCATACACTTTTGAAAGACTTCAAGACACTTATCAAAATACTTCTACTTAACAAAAATTCTTACAATTACATCCTCGTTCAGTTTCATCAACAATTCTACTCGTATGCACCCGTATTCGTACTCGTACAATACACAGCTTTTAGATGTATGTACTATTGGTATATACACTCCAATGATCAGCTCTTATCAGCCCATGTGAGTCACCTAACACATGTTGGAACCATCATTTGGCAACTAGCATGAAATATCTCATAAAATTACAAAAATATGAGTAATCATTCATGACTTATTTACATGAAAACAAAATTACATATCCTTTATATCTAATCCATACACCAACGACCAAAAACACCTACAAACACTTTCATTCTTCAATTTTCTTCATCTAATTGATCTCTCTCAAGTTCTATCTTCAAGTTCTAAGTGTTCTTCATATATTTTACAAGTTCTAGTTACATAAAATCAAGAATACTTTCAAGTTTGCTAGCTCACTTCCAATCTTGTAAGGTGATCATCCAACCTCAAGAAATCTTTGTTTCTTACAGTAGGTTATCATTCTAATACAAGTTAATAATCATATTCAAACTTTGGTTCAATTTCTATAACTATAACAATCTTATTTCAAGTGATGATCTTACTTGAACTTGTTTTCGTGTCATGATTCTGCTTCAAGAACTTCGAGCCATCCAAGGATCCGTTGAAGCTAGATCCATTTTTCTCTTTTCCAGTAGGTTTATATCCACCGCGGGCTGTTTTGGGTTGTTTTGGGTTAGTTAATTAAAAACTATGATAAACTTTAATTTAAAAGTTGTTATTCTGAGAAAATGATTTTTAGATTGTAATTGGGGTAACAAAACGTTTCCACAAGTGACGGAGTCGGTAATTGGGGTAAGAAATGAGGTTTTTAGATTGTTACGGGACTGTTGGACATTACGTAACCCTCGTCCTTTTGACGATGTTACAACACGCTGTTTTCATGACCCGTCCTAATCCATCCGGACGAAGTCCATATCGATTATAAACGATTCACAACAGTTGATTACATCGCGAGGTTCTTGACCTCTATATGATACATTTTACAAACATTGCATTCATTTTTGAAAAGAAAATCTTTCGTTACATCGAAAGTTGAAAACATGCATACCATTTCATAATATATCTAACTATAATTGATTTAATAACAATCTTGATGAACGCAACGACTCGAATGCAACGTCTTTTGAAATATGTCATGAATGACTCCAAGTAATATCTCAAAGATGAGCAAATGCACAGCGGAAGATTTCTTTCATACCTGAGAATAAACATGCTTTAAAGTGTCAACCAAAAGGTTGGTGAATTCATTAGTTAACATAAATAATCATTTCCATCATTTTAATAGACCACAAGATTTCATATTTCCATTTCTCATAAACATACGTCCCATGCATAGAGACAAAAATATCATTAATATGGATTGAACACCTGGTAACCAACATTCACAATATGCATATAAGAATATCCCCTATCATTCCGGGATCCTCCTTCGGACATGATATAAATTTCAAAGTACTAAAGCATCCGGTACTTTGGATGGGGCTTGTTGAGCCCGATAGATCTATCTTTAGGATTCGAGTCAATTAGGGTGTCTGTTCCCTAATTCTTAGATTACCAGACTTAATAAAAAGGGGCATATTCGATTTCGATAATTCAACCATATAATGTAGTTTCGATTACTTGTGTCTATTTCGTAAAACATTTATAAAAATTGCGCATGTATTCTCAGCCCAAAAATATAAAGGGTAAAAAGGCAAATGAAACTCACAGTCCAATATTTTGTAGAAAAAATATTCATACGACGGAACTGAACAATGCAAGGTTGGCCTCGGATTCACGAACCTATATCAATTGTATATCTATTAAAACTTATTTTCGTAATCAAACAATTTCATATATTATAACGTTATATATTTTATATTTAATTTATGTATATAATTGATAATGATTATGATTTATATAGTTATGTATATTATGTGTATATATATATATATATATATATATATATATATATATATATATAAATATAAATACCTAATTTATTATATATATATATTTATATAAAGATTGTTAATATAATTAATTCATACTTATATGTAATATTATTTATGAGTTTATTTTTATATACATAATAACATATATTATTAATAATAGTAAAAGTTGTAGTTAATTAAGATGATAATAATAACATTACTTATAATAATAATAACCATAATAAGAAGCGTAGTAATAATAATATTATTGATACTAGTAGTAGAAATGATAATAATAATAATAATAATAATTAATAATAATAATAATAATAATAATAATAATAATAATAATAATAATAATACTAATAGCAACTACCTCAATAAGTTCCAAAAATAAGTGGTCTTGCCCGGGCTCGAACCCATGACCTCCCGCTCACGCATCAACATTCTCAACCATCCCTCTATTAACGCTTTTCTGATTAAATCCCCAAATAAATTTTATATAACCCAGCTAATTCGGTTTCCTTCTTTCCTCTTTTTCTAAAAATAAAAATGGCACCGCCTGGGATTGAACCCATGACCTCATGAAACAACAACACCCTCACAAACCATTCTGCTGCTCCTTACTTTTCTTATTTATTCTAACAGTTAAATTATATAACTCAAAATTAGTGCTGCTTCTTCTTCATAAAAATTAATCGCAAAAAAACTAGTTCCCACTCACCATATCAATTTTTTTTATACTTCAATTAATTACAACAGTTAACATCAGCTATTTGTATTATTTTAGGAAACGAAGAATGAAAAAAAAATATATAAAGAGCCGCTGCTGTTCGTGACTGTCTCAAAAAAAAATTATGTTTTCGATTTCAAGTACGTTTTGGACAAATGTTACAACACGAATTTTGTTTCAAATCATTCCAAAAATCTTTTTCAATCATCAATTTAAACAAAAACATTAAAACAACTTCAAATTTGCTTGAAGAACATAAGTTGACTTTTTAAATTATAAGCTTTGACTCAAAAATTTAGATTCGTTATTAGGAATTGGGATTTGAGACTTTGCAGAAAGTTTTAGGATAAGATTCCTAACAACACTACATTACTACTTTTTACAATTGAGTTTGAATTCTAATTTTTGAATATTTGAACCATGTACACTAAAACTCTAAATTAGATTTTTAATTTTAGATAGTTTTAGGTTAAAATTATAACTTGAATTGTGTTTTAAATACTTCCTAGAAACTTTAGGAAGTGTCAATTTAACCTGAAACATCACAAACGTTGCGAATTTCTTGATGAACGATTTTGTTGACTTTTTAGCATTTAACTTTGACCCCAAAATTAAAAATCAAATGAAAGAATTAAAGATTAATAACTTACAGATAGATCATATAGATGATTCCTAACAAGACCACAATTTTAGATTTTGTAATAGATTTGAAATCGAGTTTTGAGTTAAAACAGCTCTTGTACAGAGCATTTTTCATCTTCCTCTTTTTTTTTATCACGAATTGCAGGGATAAATATATAAAAAAAAATTATCACATGTTATAACAGATATATTTGAGCATAATTGACTCATGAGGTTGACGTCTAACACCTTGGGGACAGGTAGTACACGGATTAAAAATCAAATGAAAAAAAAAATAAACTGATAGGTACCTCTAACGATTTTTGTATCTATATGACATTTTTATATGTAATTTGTTTTAAGGGATAATAATAAATAATAATAACATTATTAAAAAAAAATATCCTAATAATAATAATAACAGATTTAATCATAATAATATCAAAATAACATTAAAAATAATAAAATTTATGATAAAAGTAATTAAAGTAATGATAAGGAAATTTTTTAATAATAATAACTAAATTCATTATTTTTCTAATTATAATAATGTACTAATAATATTAACAAGGATAATAATAATATTAGTAATAAAATTCTATAACAAATTCTATGTATCCACTTTCATATCTATATATATTGAAAATAATAGTATAACCAATACTGATTTTTAATATTAATGAAAGTAACAATTATATTAGTATAACCATTATATTTTAAATTTATAATTACATTTAACATATTAATACTATATTTATACAATATATATTTTATAACATATGTTGAATATTTTATAAATTTTTAATATCAGTACCTAATATAATATGTGTTCGTATATAGTTGTTTTCCATATATATATATATATATATATATATATATATATATATATTCGTATATAGTTGTTTTCCATATATATATATATATATATATATATATATATTAAAATATTATATTCTTTCTTCTTTAAAAATAAATTTTTGCATATAATATTTATAACTTTTATATATACATTCCAATACATATGATAATAATTATTATAGAAATCATTTATACATAGATATCATATCTTATTTATGTATGCATTCATTTTAAATTACAACATAATTATTTAGTATTTTATTTTACATATTAAATTTTATATGTTATTATTTTCAATTACCATATATCATTACATTTATATATACATATTTATTTTCAAACAATTGTTCGTGAATCGTCGAGAACAGTCGAAAGTCAAATAAATATATGAAACAGTTCAAAATTTTGAGATTAAGTTTAACAGACTTTGCTTATCTTGTCGAAATCATATAAAGATTAAGTTTAAATTTGGTTGGAAATTCCTGGGTCATCACAGTACCTACCCGTTAAAGAAATTTCGTCCCGAAATTTGAGTGAGGTGGTCATGGCTAACAATAAAAATGTTTTCATGACGAATATGAGTTGATAAATTGAGTTTTATCAACATTGAGTAATATGGATAAATGAATTCGATTATTCGCAGAGTACGAATGAAGCTATCACAAAAGATTGGAATGAAGAAATAGAGATTCGTCTTAGCTTTTGACACGGTCAAGGTTGAATTCCGGAATTTAAGGGATTTAGAAAATTTTCGAAATCTAAAAGATTTGATTCTTCGGCGAATAAGGAAATTAAGATTTCTATAATTAAATACGGTGATCTGCCTCGATTTCTCCATCTGACATTTCCATTATAAATTAAACTCTTCCCGTTCCATAATTTTCACCATTTCTATACTTTCTTTCATGGTTCTTACATCCACAAGATTGTAGAAATGCTTAATCCAGTTCTGATTCTCGTCCTTATCCTGACTATTGCAACAATCATTCTCCTTTTCCATCTTTCACCGGAGGAATCTGTTTTCTTTTACTTCGCCCTTGGGGTTATAGTGTTTTTAATTCTCCCGTGTCTTTATGTTGCGATAAACATTGATGTACACGGTCTGTAATTTTTGTGTTGTTATTGGGCTTTATATCTCCTCTTATATTTCAATGTCCCTATTTCTATTTCCTATAATCATTGTTATCCACCGTTAATACTCTCTCCTATTTGCTGCGATTTATACTCCACTTTCTATTTCGGAGCTTTGTCCATTCGTTTCTTCTTCTTGCGTTTGGGCATCTCTTGTAATGGTCCAGAATTTGCGGATATAAGTTTCAGAATGAACATTGTTAATGTTCTAAGAAGGGAATGGTAATGGCACGATCTTGATTTATTAAATTACCAGAATACCCTGGAAAAGACCGAATCATCACGGAATATTTTCTTGATATTTTAGAGGTTTAAATAGAATACAAGAGTCGTGTAACATGGCACATGATGACGTTAAAGTCTGTGAATCATCACGTTTCATTAGAACTCAGCATGACTTACTGTAATATAATCATGTTGATCAATTGTCATTATATTATACTAACTCATGCATCAGTTCTCAACATTACTTCAATAACATTCATATTTTAAGCTCGAAAGTTTACAGAATATAGAAACTAACAATTTCTATATGATGTAACACTGATAGCACGAAGAGATTAATGATTTCAGATAAGAACAGTTATGAAAATATCTTCAAAAATATGGAGGATATTTATAATGAAAGATACGATGATATCTTGGAATTTCTAATATCGATGGATGATGAAGAAGATTTATCCGTAAGGGTTTAGATTCGGAAGCAAGGTATTCGCTAAAGATTTTATCAGAAACAGAATCATCAAATTCTTTAAATACAGAGTTTAGTCCTTGTATTTGTCCTTAGTCTCCTTCATGGTTAGCTCAATCCGTTTTTCAGTTCCAACTTTTCTGAGCTTTTCCAACATACTATTCTTTATCATTAAACTTCTGACGATTAAGGTCGTTTACGGTTGTCTATAGTTTCTGCTGCTTCATTCAGCTTTTTCAACATTCAGAGTATTGATTTGTAGACTGAGTGTTGTTCAGAATTTCAGAATAAAAGACCATAATTCTAAAAGATAAATGTTATACATGTAACTGTTGATGTAGATATGTTGTGCGTTTTTAAAGTATTGATTGCTGACTCCCAATAATTGGTATGGCAGTTCTCGTTACAGAACGCGGATGAGTATATAATGGGGTATTAATGAACAAATATAGTGATTTATTGAAGTGACTTTCGCCAAAGAGTAGTGAAGTTGCTGGTACGTTTACTGTTAATGTGGTGGGATTTAAACAGTTCCCCGGTAACGAAGGCGAAAAGACAACGTATATATCAAGGTTATAATAAGGTTATTTCGAACGAGAAGTCGAAGTTGACTTGCTGGAGCTGTGACAAAACTAACTATTGTGAAAAAGAGTTGCAAAGTTATTTTCGGTAATAACAACGCCAAAGAAGTTAGCACAGATACGTGTTAAACGTTTACTCAAGTTCCGAATGTTTTCAGGTGCATAACTATATGCATCGATCTTTTCTTCCGTAGATGAAGTGCGGTTCATTCATCCTCCCAATTGAGGTGTTTTCAAGAATCATGAAAGGTTTGAACGCAGATTGTAATCGGCAAGAAACAAATGAGGTTTAAGATGAAATCAAGTGGCAAACTTGAAGAAATGTTTAGTTTCATATGTTATAATCAATATTTTAATTCATTTTAATTGTCCAATGTTTTTAGTCCACAGTCGATAGTCCACAGTTGACAGTCCAATAATTCATATATAGTTTAATATATAATATTCGAATTAATTAATACGTATCGTGACCCGTATTCATCTCAGACTCGATCACAACTCAAACTATATATATTATTGTAGAATCAACCTCAACCCTGTATAGCTAACTCCCGCAATACTGCATATAGAGTGTCTATGGTTATTCCAAATAATATATATAGATGGGTTGATATGATATGTCAAAACCTTGTATACGTGTCCTGATATTTAAAGTGCGTAAAATAAATAAAAGAAATTAAATGACGATAAATAAAATTGCGAGAATATAAATTGTGATAAATAAACTGCGATAAATAAATTGCGATAAAATAAAATGTAATACGGAATTAACAGTTAGCTAGGAATAGTTAGCTATGATCTTGTTAGCGTGGTTTCTTAACGAAATTTCATATTGTTAATTAGTCTGTTTCTAATCAATTTTTATTGTGTCCATTATTTCTTCATTATGCCACTTGTTGGATTCTGATAGGTCAAAATCCAAATATGAAATTGAATTTAAATGAAAATAGTTATTCTTTGGTGAACGGATACGTATATCGGTGGTTGTAAATAGGATAGTAAATGATCGTTGAATCAAATTCGAAGAATGTACAGTGTAACTTATTAATGCGAAATCCAAATATTTCTAGGGTATTACCTACCCGTTAAAATATTTTCATCATTAAGTTTGTACGAAAAAAATTTTAATTACAATCTTTATGAAAATATATATACGTATATATTTTCTTCAAATATAATCATGGATTTAATGAGTCAATATGATATTAAACTCATTTGATTTATTGTTAGAACAAGAATATATAATCTCTAAAACATTAGAGATTACATAATCGCCATACTGAACGAAGATAATTGATGTAGAACGATACGTAGAATGATGATTAAGTTCGAGGTATAGATTGTGATGTTGAGGCGTGTGTTGTTGTGGTTTATGTTGTTGCTGGTGGTACTGTTGATGCTGTTGATGTTGCTGAAGCTGGTACGTTTTGCACAATATTTTCCAAGGCTACAGCTCGAGCGCGAAACTCGTTGACTTTTATTACTCCGGGATGATTGTCGGTAGGAACGAGCGAATGAATAAGGTTTAGAATTGTGGATAGAATATAATTGTGGCGAGCTACTCTGGAAATGAGGCTGAAAATGGTGTTTCAGATAGGTTAGCCGGTAAGTGCTTCAGGTTCTTTGCCAATCGGTGAATTCGGTTGGCGGAAGGGATCGCCTTCTGCGCGTCTCCATTGATTAAGTCGACTACGAACCCATCAGATGAATTGGAGATGGATGATTGGTTGATTCATTCTGGTTATACTGCTTTCGGAGTTCGAGTGAAAATTTTTATCGGAATAGCTGTCGGAATAACTATCGTAATAGCTATCAGAATCTGAGGGACTTGAATTGGTTGAGGGATTCATCTCGTACGATCAGATGAAGGATTTTCGATAAGAAATAGATTATAGGATGTAGATTAGTACCCTGTAATACATAATTTACATATACATATATAATACTAAAATCCCATAAGTTACGGAGGAATCTACGGAAGTTGCCAGGCAAAGTCTACAGTAACGGATATACTAAGATATGAATTAGCAGATACGCTAAGATACGAATTTTGTCTATACACTATTCATGCAATCATTGCAGTAAGATGTGTCTAGACTAAGAATGATAAGCAGGTAATTTCCTAAGGATGATAAACAGATGATTCCCGACAAAAATGATAAGCACAACTTTTGACATGCAGACACGGTCGAAGTCCAGACTCACTAATGCATCCTAACGACTTATCAGCTAAACACACTAATGCAAACCTGGTTCGCTAAGACCACCGCTCTGATACCAACTTTCATGACCCGTCCTAATCCATCCGGACGAAGTCCATATCGATTATAAACGATTCACAACAGTTGATTACATCGTGACGTACTTGACCCCTATATGATACATTTTACAAACATTGCATTCGTTTTTGAAAAGACAATCTTTCATTTCATCGAAAGTTGACGATAGACATACCATTTCATAATATATCTAACTATAATTGATTTAATAACAATCTTGATGAACGCAACGACTCGAATGCAACGTCTTTTGAAATATGTCATGAATGACTCCAAGTAATATCTCAAAGATGAGCAAATGCACAGCGGAAGATTTCTTTCATACCTGAGAATAAACATGCTTTAAAGTGTCAACCAAAAGGTTGGTGAATTCATTAGTTAACATAAATAATTATTTCCATCATTTTAATAGACCACAAGATTTCATATTTCCATTTCTCATAAACATACGTCCCATGCATAGAGACAAAAATATCATTAATATGGATTGAACACCTGGTAACCAACATTCACAATATGCATATAAGAATATCCCCTATCATTCCGGGATCCTCCTTCGGACATGATATAAATTTCGAAGTACTAAAGCATCCGGTACTTTGGATGGGGCTTGTTGAGCCCGATAGATCTATCTTTAGGATTCGAGTCAATTAGGGTGTCTGTTCCCTAATTCTTAGATTACCAGACTTAATAAAAAGGGGCATATTCGATTTCGATAATTCAACCATATAATGTAGTTTCGATTACTTGTGTCTATTTCGTAAAACATTTATAAAAATTGCGCATGTATTCTCAGCCCAAAAATATAAAGGGTAAAAAGGCAAATGAAACTCACAGTCCAATATTTTGTAGAAAAAATATTCATACGACGAAACTGAACAATGCAAGGTTGGCCTCGGATTCACGAACCTATATCAATTGTATATCTATTAAAACTTATTTTCGTAATCAAACAATTTCATATATTATAACGTTATATATTTTATATTTAATTTATGTATATAATTGATAATGATTATGATTTATATAGTTATGTATATTATGTGTATATATATATATATATATATATATATATATATATAAATATAAATATCTAATTTATTATATATATATATTTATATAAAGATTGTTAATATAATTAATTCATACTTATATGTAATATTATTTATGAGTTTATTTTTATATACATAATAACATATATTATTAATAATAGTAAAAGTTGTAGTTAATTAAGATGATAATAATAACATTACTTATAATAATAATAACCATAATAAGAAGCGTAGTAATAATAATATTATTGATACTAGTAGTAGAAATGATAATAATAATAATAATAATAATTAATAATAATAATAATAATAATAATAATAATAATAATAATAATAATAATAATAATAATAATAATAATAATAATAATAATAATAATAATACTAATAGCAACTACCTCAATAAGTTCCAAAAATAAGTGGTCTTGCCCGGGCTCGAACCCATGACCTCCCGCTCACGCATCAACATTCTCAACCATCCCTCTATTAACGCTTTTCTGATTAAATCCCCAAATAAATTTTATATAACCCAGCTAATTCGGTTTCCTTCTTTCCTCTTTTTCTAAAAATAAAAATGGCACCGCCTGGGATTGAACCCATGACCTCATGAAACAACAACACCCTCACAAACCATTCTGCTGCTCCTTACTTTTCTTATTTATTCTAACAGTTAAATTATATAACTCAAAATTAGTGCTGCTTCTTCTTCATAAAAATTAATCGCAAAAAAACTAGTTCCCACTCACCATATCAATTTTTTTTATACTTCAATTAATTACAACAGTTAACATCAGCTATTTGTATTATTTTAGGAAACGAAGAATGAAAAAAAAATATATAAAGAGCCGCTGCTGTTCGTGACTGTCTCAAAAAAAAATTATGTTTTCGATTTCAAGTACGTTTTGGACAAATGTTACAACACGAATTTTGTTTCAAATCATTCCAAAAATCTTTTTCAATCATCAATTTAAACAGAAACATTAAAACAACTTCAAATTTGCTTGAAGAACATAAGTTGACTTTTTAAATTATAAGCTTTGACTCAAAAATTTAGATTCGTTATTAGGAATTGGGATTTGAGACTTTGCAGAAAGTTTTAGGATAAGATTCCTAACAACACTACATTACTACTTTTTACAATTGAGTTTGAATTCTAATTTTTGAATATTTGAACCATGTACACTAAAACTCTAAATTAGATTTTTAATTTTAGATAGTTTTAGGTTAAAATTATAACTTGAACTGTGTTTTAAATACTTCCTAGAAACTTTAGGAAGTGTCAATTTAACCTGAAACATCACAAACGTTGCGAATTTCTTGATGAACGATTTTGTTGACTTTTTAGCATTTAACTTTGACCCCAAAATTAAAAATCAAATGAAAGAATTAAAGATTAATAACTTACAGATAGATCATATAGATGATTCCTAACAAGACCACAATTTTAGATTTTGTAATAGATTTGAAATCGAGTTTTGAGTTAAAACAGCTCTTGTACAGAGCATTTTTCATCTTCCTCTTTTTTTTATCACGAATTGCAGGGATAAATATATAAAAAAAAAATTATCACATGTTGTAACAGATATATTTGAGCATAATTGACTCATGAGGTTGACGTCTAACACCTTGGGGACAGGTAGTACACGGATTAAAAATCAAATGAAAAAAAAAATAAACTGATAGGTACCTCTAACGATTTTTGTATCTATATGACATTTTTATATGTAATTTGTTTTAAGGGATAATAATAAATAATAATAACATTATTAAAAAAAAATATCCTAATAATAATAATAACAGATTTAATCATAATAATATCAAAATAACATTAAAAATAATAAAATTTATGATAAAAGTAATTAAAGTAATGATAAGGAAAATTTTTAATAATAATAACTAAATTCATTATTTTTCTAATTATAATAATGTACTAATAATATTAACAAGGATAATAATAATATTAGTAATAAAATTCTATAACAAATTCTATGTATCCACTTTCATATCTATATATATTGAAAATAATAGTATAACCAATACTGATTTTTAATATTAATGAAAGTAACAATTATATTAGTATAACCATTATATTTTAAATTTATAATTACATTTAACATATTAATACTATATTTATACAATATATATTTTATAACATATGTTGAATATTTTATAAATTTTTAATATCAGTACCTAATATAATATGTGTTCGTATATAGTTGTTTTCCATATATATATATATATATATATATATATATATATATATATATATATATATATATATATATATATATATATATATATATATATATATATATATATATATATATATATATATATATATATATATATATATATATATATATGGAAAACAACTATATACGAATATATATATATATATATATATATATATATATTAAAATATTATATTCTTTCTTCTTTAAAAATAAATTTTTGCATATAATATTTATAACTTTTATATATACATTCCAATACATATGATAATAATTATTATAGAAATCATTTATACATAGATATCATATCTTATTTATGTATGCATTCATTTTAAATTACAACATAATTATTTAGTATTTTATTTTACATATTAAATTTTATATGTTATTATTTTCAATTACCATATATCATTACATTTATATATACATATTTATTTTCAAACAATTGTTCGTGAATCGTCGAGAACAGTCGAAAGTCAAATAAATATATGAAACAGTTCAAAATTTTGAGATTAAGTTTAACAGACTTTGCTTATCTTGTCGAAATCATATAAAGATTAAGTTTAAATTTGGTTGGAAATTCCTGGGTCATCACAGCTGTCTTATCAATGGCCATAACGGTTATGTTCCACAAGACCAAGGATGGGAAGTAATCCTAGTAAAACCAGAATGCATGACTTGTTTCTGGACGTATGAATTACGTGTCTTTATTGTCTTTGCTGAACGACTTGTGTACTAGCTAGAATTATCTTCACAACTATCTTGTATCAAAGTTATTGTGTGCTATATTTCATGCTTTATGTAAAATAAGCGGTATTGTAAGTTTGTAAAATATTGTATAAAAGTTTGAACGCGAAATATTATTATAATCAGTTTTTCATATAGAATTGTAGTAGTTGAATTGTATAATAGCTACTAAGTATGAACTTAACGGGTAGGTACTACCCGAATTTAAACTTATAAAACGCTAATATGAAGAAAAAGCTTTTATAAATGAGTTCATATTATGCTACGAAATACTATTAACTACTCTTAATATTCTGTATGATTAACTTGTTCCATTTGACTATTTTGAAGGAAATGGCACCGACTACTCGACACACCGTGAATATGAATGAAGAGGAATTCCGTACTTTTCTAGCTTCAAACATAGCCGCAGTACAGGCTGCGCTACATACCAACAATAACCTTGGATCTAGCAGTACAGGAAATCGTGTAGGATGCACCTACAAAGAATTCACTGCCTGCAAACCTTTGGAATTTGATGGAACCGAAGGACCGATCGGATTGAAACGGTGGACCGAGAAGGTCGAATCGGTGTTTCCCATAAGTAAGTGTACTGAAGAGGACAAAGTGAAGTACGCTACGCATACCTTCACAGGTTCTGCGTTAACATGGTGGAATACCTATCTAGAGCAAGTGGGACAAGACGATGCGTACGCACTACCGTGGTCAGCATTCAAGCACTTGATGAACGAGAAGTACCGTCCCAGAACCGAGGTCAATAAGCTCAAGACAGAACTTAGAGGGTTACGAACCCAAGGATTTGATATTACCACGTACGAAAGACGATTCACAGAATTGTGCCTATTGTGTCCGGGAGCATTCGAAGATGAGGAAGAGAAGATCGACGCGTTTGTGAAAGGATTACCGGAAAGAATCCAAGAAGATATAAGTTCACACGAGCCCGCCTCCATACAACAGGCATGTAGAATGGCTCACAAACTAGTGAACCAGATTGAAGAAAGAATTAAAGAACAGACTGCTGAAGAGGCCAATGTGAAGCAAGTCAAAAGAAAGTGGGAGGAAAACGGTGATAAGAATCACCAATACAACAACAACAGCAATTACAACAATAATCGCAACAATTATCCCAACAATCGCAACATCAATCGCAACTACAACAAACGGCCCAACAATAACAACAACAACAACAGAAACAGCAACTACAACAATCATCCCAACAACAATAATAACCGAAACAACAACAACAATCAGAAGCAGCTATCCCAAAGGTGTGAAAAGTATCACTCGGGGTTCTGCACCAAATTTTGCAACAAGTGTAAAAGAAATGGTCATAGCGCGGCGAAGTGTGAGGTCTACGGACCAGGGGTTAATAGAACGAAAGGAACAAATGGTGTCGGAACGAGTAATGGCGGAGCAAGTAGTGTCGGAGCAAGTTATGCCAATGTAGTTTGTTATAAATGTGGAAAACCGGGCCACATTATTAGAAATTGCCCGAACCAGGAGAACACGAATGGACAAGGCCGCGGAAGAGTTTTCAATATTAATGCGGCAGAGGCACAGGAAGACCCGGAGCTTGTTACGGGTACGTTTCTTATTGATAATAAATCTGCTTACGTTTTATTTGATTCGGGTGCGGATAGAAGCTATATGAGTAAAGATTTTTTTGCTAAATTAAGTTGTCCATTGACGCCTTTGGATAGTAAATTTTTACTCGAATTAGCAAATGGTAAATTAATTTCAGCAGATAATATATGTCGGAATCGAGAAATTAAACTGGTTAGCGAAACATTTAAGATTGATTTGATACCAGTAGAGTTAGGGAGTTTTGATGTGATAATCGGTATGGACTGGTTGAAAGAAGTGAAAGCAGAGATCGTCTGTTACAAAAATGCAATTCGCATTATACGAGAAAAAGGAAAACCCTTAATGGTGTACGGAGAAAAGGGCAACACGAAGCTACATCTTATTAGTAATTTGAAGGCACAAAAACTAATAAGAAAAGGTTGCTATGCTGTTCTAGCACACGTCGAGAAAGTACAAACTGAAGAAAAGAGCATCAATGATGTTCCCGTCGCAAAAGAATTTCCCGATGTATTTTCGAAAGAATTACCGGGATTACCCCCACATCGATCCGTTGAATTTCAAATAGATCTTGTACCAGGAGCTGCACCAATAGCTCGTGCTCCTTACAGACTCGCACCCAGCGAGATGAAAGAACTGCAAAACCAATTACAAGAACTTTTAGAGCGTGGTTTCATTCGACCAAGCACATCACCGTGGGGAGCTCCTGTTTTGTTTGTCAAGAAGAAAGATGGTACATTCAGGTTGTGTATCGACTACCGAGAGTTGAACAAACTTACCATCAAGAACCGCTACCCACTACCGAGAATCGACGACTTATTTGATCAACTACAAGGCTCGTCTGTTTATTCAAAGATTGACTTACGTTCCGGGTATCATCAAATGCGGGTGAAAGAAGATGATATTCCAAAGACTGCTTTCAGAACACGTTACGGTCATTACGAGTTTATGGTCATGCCGTTTGGTTTAACTAATGCACCAGCTGTGTTCATGGACCTTATGAACCGAGTGTGTGGACCATACCTTGACAAGTTTGTCATTGTTTTCATTGATGACATACTTATTTACTCAAAGAATGACCAAGAACACGGTGAACATTTGAGAAAGGTGTTAGAAGTATTGAGGAAGGAAGAATTGTACGCTAAATTTTCAAAGTGTGCATTTTGGATGGAAGAAGTTCAATTCCTCGGTCACATAGTGAACAAAAAAGGTATTAAGGTGGATCCGGCAAAGATAGAAACTGTTGAAAAGTGGGAAACCCCGAAAACTCCGAAACACATACGCCAGTTTTTAGGACTAGCTGGTTACTACAGAAGCTTCATCCAAGACTTTTCCAGAATAGCAAATCCCTTGACTGCATTAACGCATAAAGGGAAGAAATTTGAATGGAATGATGAACAAGAGAAAGCGTTTCAGTTATTGAAGAAAAAGCTAACTACGGCACCTATATTGTCATTGCCTGAAGGGAATGATGATTTTGTGATTTATTGTGACGCATCAAAGCAAGGTCTCGGTTGTGTATTAATGCAACGAACGAAGGTGATTGCTTATGCGTCTAGACAATTGAAGATTCACGAGCAAAATTATACGACGCATGATTTGGAATTAGGCGCGGTTGTTTTTGCATTAAATACTTGGAGGCACTACTTATATGGGGTCAAAAGTATTATATATACCGACCACAAAAGTCTTCAACACATATTTAATCAGAAACAACTGAATATGAGGCAGCGTAGGTGGATTGAATTGTTGAATGATTACGACTTTGAGATTCGTTACCACCCGGGGAAGGCAAATGTGGTAGCCGATGCCTTGAGCAGGAAGGACAGAGAACCCATTCGAGTAAAATCTATGAATATAATGATTCATAATAACCTTACTACTCAAATAAAGGAGGCGCAACAAGGAGTTTTAAAAGAGGGAAATTTAAAGGATGAAATACCCAAAGGATCGGAGAAGCATCTTAATATTCGGGAAGACGGAACCCGGTATAGGGCTGAAAGGATTTTGGTACCAAAATTTGGAGATATGAGAGAAATGGTACTTAGAGAAGCTCATAAAACTAGATACTCAATACATCCTGGAACGGGGAAGATGTACAAGGATCTCAAGAAACATTTTTGGTGGCCGGGTATGAAAGCCGATGTTGCTAAATACGTAGGAGAATGTTTGACGTGTTCTAAGGTCAAAGCTGAGCATCAAAAACCATCAGGTCTACTTCAACAACCCGAAATCCCGGAATGGAAATGGGAAAACATTACCATGGATTTCATCACTAAATTACCAAGGACTGCAAGTGGTTTTGATACTATTTGGGTAATAGTTCATCGTCTCACCAAATCCGCACACTTCCAACCAATAAGAGAAGATGACAAGATGGAGAAGTTAGCACGACTGTATTTGAAGGAAGTCGTCTCCAGACATGGAATACCAATCTCTATTATCTCTGATAGGAATGGCAGATTTATTTCAAGATTCTGGCAGACATTACAGCAAGCATTAGGAACTCGTCTAGACATGAGTACTGCCTATCATCCACAAACTGATGGGCAGAGCGAAAGGATGATACAAATGCTTGAAGATATGCTACGAGCATGTGTTATTGATTTCGGAAACAGTTGGGATCGACATCTACCGTTAGCAGAATTTTCCTACAACAACAGCTACCATTCAAGCATTGAGATGGCGCCGTTTGAAGCACTTTATGGTAGAAAGTGCAGGTCTCCGATTTGTTGGAGTGAAGTGGGGGATAGACAGATTACGGGTCCGGAGATTATACAAGAAACTACCGAGAAGATCATCCAAATTCAACAACGGTTGAAAACTGCCCAAAGTCGACAAAAGAGCTACGCTGACATTAAAAGAAAAGATATAGAGTTTGAAATTGGAGAAATGGTCATGCTTAAGGTTGCACCTTGGAAAGGCGTTGTTCGATTTGGTAAACGAGGGAAACTAAATCCAAGGTACATTGGACCATTCAAGATTATAGATCGTGTCGGACCAGTAGCTTACCGACTTGTGTTACCTCAACAACTCGCGGCTGTACATAACACTTTCCACGTCTCGAATTTGAAGAAATGTTTTGCTAAAGAAGATCTCACTATTCCGTTAGATGAAATCCAAATCAACGAAAAACTTCAATTCATCGAAGAACCCGTCGAAATAATGGATCGTGAGGTTAAAAGACTTAAGCAAAACAAGATACCAATTGTTAAGGTTCGATGGAATGCTCGTAGAGGACCCGAGTTCACTTGGGAGCGTGAAGATCAGATGAAGAAGAAATACCCGCATCTCTTTCCAGAAGATTCGTCAACACCTTCAACAGCTTAAAATTTCGGGACGAAATTTATTTAACGGGTAGGTACTGTAGTGACCCGAACTTTTCCATGTTTATATATATTAATTGAGATTGATATTTACATGATTAAATGTTTCCAACATATTAAGCAATCAAACTTGTTAAGACTTGATTAATTGAAATAGGTTTCATATAGACAATTGACTACCCAAGTTGACCGGTGATTCACGAACGTTAAAACTTGTAAAAACTATATGATGACATATATATGGTTATATATATAGTTAACATGATATTATGATAAGTAAACATATCATTAAGTATATTAACAATGAACTACATATGTAAAAACAAGACTACTAACTTAATGATTTTGAAACGAGACATATATGTAACGATTATCGTTGTAACGACATTTAATGTATATATATCATATTAAGAGATATTTGTACATCATAATATCATGATAATATAATAATTTAAAATCTCTTTTGATATTATAAACATTGGGTTAACAACATTTAACAAGATCGTTAACCTAAAGGTTTCAAAACAACATTTACATGTAACGACTAACGATGACTTAACGACTCAGTTAAAATGTATATACATGTAGTGTTTTAATATGTATTCATACACTTTTGAAAGACTTCAAGACACTTATAAAAATACTTCTACTTAACAAAAATTCTTACAATTACATCCTCGTTCAGTTTCATCAACAATTCTACTCGTATGCACCCGTATTCGTACTCGTACAATACACAGCTTTTAGATGTATGTACTATTGGTATATACACTCCAATGATCAGCTCTTAGCAGCCCATGTGAGTCACCTAACACATGTGGGAACCATCATTTGGCAACTAGCATGAAATATCTCATAAAATTACAAAAATATGAGTAATCATTCATGACTTATTTACATGAAAACAAAATTACATATCCTTTATATCTAATCCATACACCAACGACCAAAAACACCTACAAACACTTTCATTCTTCAATTTTCTTCATCTAATTGATCTCTCTCAAGTTCTATCTTCAAGTTCTAAGTGTTCTTCATATATTTTACAAGTTCTAGTTACATAAAATCAAGAATACTTTCAAGTTTGCTAGCTCACTTCCAATCTTGTAAGGTGATCATCCAACCTCAAGAAATCTTTGTTTCTTACAGTAGGTTATCATTCTAATACAAGGTAATAATCATATTCAAACTTTGGTTCAATTTCTATAACTATAACAATCTTATTTCAAGTGATGATCTTACTTGAACTTGTTTTCGTGTCATGATTCTGCTTCAAGAACTTCGAGCCATCCAAGGATCCGTTGAAGCTAGATCCATTTTTCTCTTTTTCAGTAGGTTTATCCAAGGAACTTAAGGTAGTAATGATGTTCATAACATCATTCGATTCATACATATAAAGCTATCTTATTCGAAGGTTTAAACTCGTAATCACTAGAACATAGTTTAGTTAATTCTAAACTTGTTCGCAAACAAAAGTTAATCCTTCTAACTTGACTTTTAAAATTAACTACACACATGTTCTATATCTATATGATATGCTAACTTAATGATTTAAAACCTGGAAACACGAAAAACACCGTAAAACCGGATTTACGCCGTCGTAGTAACACCGCGGGCTGTTTTGGGTTAGTTAATTAAAAACTATGATAAACTTTAATTTAAAAGTTGTTATTCTGAGAAAATGATTTTTATTATGAACATGAAACTATATCCAAAAATTATGGTTAAACTCAAAGTGGAAGTATGTTTTCTAAAATGGTCATCTAGACGTCGTTCTTTCGACTGAAATGACTACCTTTACAAAAACGACTTGTAAATTATTTTTCCGACTATAAACCTATACTTTTTCTGTTTAGATTCATAAAATAGAGTTCAATATGAAACCATAGCAATTTGATTCACTCAAAACGGATTTAAAATGAAGAAGTTATGGGTAAAACAAGATTGGATAATTTTTCTCATTTTAGCTACGTGAAAATTGGTAACAAATCTATTCCAACCATAACTTAATCAACTTGTATTGTATATTATGTAATCTTGAGATACCATAGACACGTATACAATGTTTCGACCTATCAAGTCGACACATCTATATATATTTCGGAACAACCATAGACACTCTATATGTGAATGTTGGAGTTAGCTATACAGGGTTGAGGTTGATTCCAAAATATATATAGTTTGAGTTGTGATCAATACTGAGATACGTATACACTGGGTCGTGGATTGATTCAAGATAATATTTATCGATTTATTTCTGTACATCTAACTGTGGACAACTAGTTGTAGGTTACTAACGAGGACAGCTGACTTAATAAACTTATAACATCAAAATATATTAAAAGTGTTGTAAATATATTTTGAACATACTTTGATATATATGTATATATTGTTATAGGTTCGTGAATCAACCAGTGGTCAAGTCTTACTTCCCGACGAAGTAAAAATCTGTGAAAGTGAGTTATAGTCCCACTTTTAAAATCTAATATTTTTGGGATGAGAATACATGCAGGTTTTATAAATGATTTACAAAATAGACACAAGTACGTGAAACTACATTCTATGGTTGAATTATCGAAATCGAATATGCCCCTTTTTATTAAGTCTGGTAATCTAAGAATTAGGGAACAGACACCCTAATTGACGCGAATCCTAAAGATAGATCTATTGGGCCTAACAAACCCCATCCAAAGAACCGGATGCTTTAGTACTTCGAAATTTATATCATATCCGAAGGGTGTCCCGGAATGATGGGGATATTCTTATATATGCATCTTGTTAATGTCGGTTACCAGGTGTTCACCATATGAATGATTTTTATCTCTATGTATGGGATGTGTATTGAAATATGAAATCTTGTGGTCTATTATTATGATTTGATATATATAGGTTAAACCTATAACTCACCAACATTTTTGTTGACGTTTTAAGCATGTTTATTCTCAGGTGATTATTAAGAGCTTCCGCTGTCGCATACTTAAATAAGGACTAGATTTGGAGTCCATGCTTGTATGATATTGTGTAAAAACTGCATTCAAGAAACTTATTTTGTTGTAACATATTTGTATTGTAAACCATTATGTAATGGTCGTGTGTAAACAGGATATTTTAGATTATCATTATTTGATAATCTACGTAAAGCTTTTTAAACCTTTATTGATGAAATAAAGGTTATGGTTTGTTTTAAAATGAATGCAGTCTTTGAAAAACGTCTCATATAGAGGTCAAAACCTCGCAACGAAATCAATTAATATGGAACGTTTTTAATCAATAAGAACGGGACATTTCATAAACATTGTACAATTGTAATATCAATTAACAGAAAAAAAAAATAAAAAAAACAAGAACCCACAGCTACCTTTCGTCGCTGTTTGGGAAAAAGAAGAAAAAAAAATTGATTGTGCAATTTATTATGATTCTGAGAAAGGTTATAACACGATTTAGTTTGTAAAGTGTTTATAGAAACTAATGAAATCATAAATTTAACTTGAATCGAAACGTATAACATGAATTTGATTAAAGAATAAAATTTGACTTTTAAAAACCAAAAGCTTTGACTCACAAATTAAAGCTTGATAAATGGATTTGGAGCTTGAAACTTTGCAGAAACATTACATGAAAGATTCCTAACACAATGGCATTTTTACATTTTGAAATTGATTTCGAATTGGAGTTTTTGTGTTTTGGTTTTAAGAACAGGAAGACGGGTTCTTTTCTTTATCTGTTTCTGTAACGACCCTACTTTTTCCGTTATCTTTTACCGTTAAGTATTTAACGACCGTTAACTGTTATTCGTGCCACGTCATTTCTATGACCTATATTATTAATCTTGTAATAATATATTAATTATTATGTGTTATATGAATATTTGTATTCATATTTCAAGTTGTACGTTTCTACGTGTCGCGGGTTTCTATCCGGCGAATCTTTTCAGTTTTCCAACCAACGGTCGAGCTTTTGGGATTTTTAAGTCCTAAATATTTTAAATATGATATTTTAATGTCATATGACCATATATAGTGTTTATATATTTTATCCGTCGCGTAGTTGTTATCTCTCCGAAAAATCAATCGCGTAGTAGGTTTTTCGCGTTTCGGGCTTCGATCGGGCGTTCGGGCCACAAGCAATTAGTCATTTTATCAAAGTTGGGCCACAAAGGGGCCCACCCCCTCAAAATTTCGGCCAAATGGGACCCCCCTCCCCATTTTTCATTTTTCCAATTTTCCATTTCAATTTCATATTTCACTTATTATTTTTTTTCCCTAAACCTAAATTCTCTCTAATACCCTCTTTCTTTTTTTTTCTTTCTTGGCCGCCATTTTTATCACCATCATCACCATCAATTAATCATCAATTATAGCTTGGATCAAAGGGCTTTTCACATATTCGGATTCTACACAACGATCTCTACGCGTTCTTATTACTTGATTCTTGATTAGGGTATAAACCCTAACCCTAGCTTTTTAATTTCTCATATATTTTACTGTATTTTGATGTTATTATGATAGCATAGCACTTGTGTATTGTTGTATTGATGATTGTATGCGTAGAATTGCTCGAATATACATGTTTTCGGTTTGATTAATTTGGAACAGCAGCTTATTCGTTCATTTCTGGTTGTGTAACTGATATAAAAGTGAAATTAAAGTATCTAGATGAGTTCCTCTCATCAAGACATTAATTTTAGACTCCGGATTCATGTCGTTTCGATTCCCGGAGCTCTAGATATGATTAAAATGGTGTTTTGTTAAGATTAAATTGTAAAAACGAATTGGTTCAGTTATGGTCCGATTTTGTGACCATTTATGGAGTCTTTAGGGTGTACTAGTGTGTTAGGATTGATGATGGGATGAACTTTCATGTTCGGGTCATCGAAATCCGAGCCACGGATCACCCGTTATGACTAAAATACGTTTTTGAGCGGATTAAAGGTACAAACTGATTAAGAGCTGTAAGTCACGACTTGGTGACTGTTCTTTGGATGTTCTTGAGCACACTAACGTGTCGGGTGGGTTGGTTAGGCGAAGATATATATAAGGCTCGCCGAAAACTGATTCCCGGGGCTCAAGTTATGACCCGATGAACTTTTGAATTAAAACTTATGGTTAAATATTAAAACTTATGATAAAAATAATGATTTTCATTATTGATTAATTACTTATGATATAAGAAGTAATTATTATCATTTAAGACTTATGATATATATTTATTATATCATTTAATTATTACTTATGATTTAATTAACATTTTAATTAAACTTATGATTAATAATACTTTTATTATTAATGAAAAATACTTATGATAAGTATTAAATTTATTTTATGAGAATATTATTTTCAGACTTATAATAAAGATTAAATAATTATTTAATTATTATAAGACTTAATTATTATTTAATTATGATCTAATTATTAAATACTTATGATTTAATAATTTTAATTAGAAACTTATGAAATGATTAATAATTCATTATTAATTAATAATACTTATGATATGATTTAAAATTTATTTTTAATTAATAATACTTATATTATGACTAATATTTAATTAATTAATTAAATACTTATGTTATATTAATTATATCATTTAAACTTATCTTAACTTTAATAATTCATTTTTATTTAATTAAACTTATGTTATGACATAATTATACATATTTAACTTTAACTAACATTATAACTTATGTTATTATTATACTTTACACTTTTAAAATTAATGTTGACTATGTTTGACCAAGGTTGACTTTTGAGTTGACTTTCGGTTGACTTTAACTTTCAGTTGACTTCTGTTGACTTTCTAAATAAGGAAACTTTCCTAACTTCAAAACTTTCTAAAAATAGAACTTTCTAAATTTAGAAACTTTCCAAAAATAGAAACTTTCCAAAAATAGAAACTTTCCAAAAATAGAAACTTTCCAAAAATAGAAACTTTCCAAAAATAGAAAACTTTCCAAAAATGGAAACCTGCTAAAAATAGAAACTTTCTTAAAATAGAAAGTGTGTGTCCGTACGCTGTTCCGATCAAACCGATGCATGTTGAGTGTTGTTCTATGTCTACTTGCAACATGTACAATAGCTATCATACTAAGACTTGACCTAAGTTAGTTATTTATATCGACCTGCTTTATTTATAGGTCGGCGTTGTGATCATTCATGATCACTTTACTTCATTTGCTGTTCGCATATTTGTGTGGTTACTTCGGTTACTATTAAGGTGAGTTATAGTCCCATTTTTCTATTTTAAATCTTTTGGGATGAGAATACATGCAATTTATTTTATATTTTGGACACATGTGGAAGTTGGTTTAAATTATTCATTGTGAGTTGAACAAAAATATTCCCTAGTCTGGTAACTGTAATCACTGGTTTCTACTGGTGAACGCGAATCCTATGGATAGATCTATCGGGTTTGACAACCCCATTTCGAGCTAGTCGCGCTAGCAATTTATAATCGGAATGTTTAGTACTTCGTATTTTGTTGTAGATACACTTGTTCGGTGTATATTATTTATTGTGTTTGGCAAGGGTAAATAAAGGGTTAAGTGGTTACCAGGTGGCTCACGGAAAATGGAATAATGTTTTATTATATGTTTTCTAGCATATAATTTGGTGGTTTAAAAAGGTGTTTTATGTTTTCAAACATAAATTTTTATTGTTTAAATTAAATAATGTTTGCAATATTAAACCTATAATTCACTCAACATTTTTGTTGACAGTTACTCGCATGTTTTATTCTCAGGTTCATGATTGATTGCTTCCGCTGTGCTTAGAGAGTCTGCATATTTATGATGGCAGCTTTTGATAAACATTAACTTGCATTCTATTTTGTTACATTAAATAGTGGGTGTTTGTTGACACTGTTTTGGTCAACCTTTGGTTAAAGTATTTATGTATAGTTTTTCTAAGCTTATACACTTTAGTAGATTTCCTTTATAGGAAATCATTTTTAAATAAAGAATGCAAGGTTGTTTTATTAAATTCATATAGAGTTTCGATCAAGCTGTGGGACTAAGTGACGGAGCCGTTAAGTGTTTTGACGGAGTCGTCACAGTTGGTATCAGAGCGTTGGTTGTAGGGAATTAGGCTGCATTGATGTCGTTACCCGAGTCAATAGGGTGCATTAGTGAGTCTAGTCTACAGCCTGACCTATTATATATTATTATATGTGATTATTTGTATCGTATTGGTATGTATATGGTTATCATACATACATTTCTATTATGTTCTGAATCCGGGAGGAACTCCCATTCTGATTTAAACGTATTCTCCGACTCATGCGAGTTCATCTTTTATAGGAACGCCTCGGTTAGTGAAACCGAGGGGGTGTCATTCTTGACTTCTGAAATTTTCGACATTTCTATGTCATAATTTGTCTTTATTGATATAACGTTTGAGTTACATTACGTGTTCTAGGATTCTAGGCATTTCTATGTCATCTATTATGGTTTTGTATATAACGTTTGAGTTATATTACGCGAGATGTCATTCTTGACTCCTAAGGGCTCGGCATTTCAATGTCAGCTATTATGTTTAGGTATATAACATTCTTGTTATATTACGTGCCTTTGTGCCGTTGTGCCTATGTGCTTTGGTTTTTGAATCGGGAAACGTCATTCTTGACTTTTAGAGATTCTTGGTACTTCGAAGACATTTTTATGTCATCGTTACTCATATTCATTACTTTCGATGTCTTTGTCTCTTGTGCTATCCTTAGCACATTGTTAAGAAATTGTTTTAGGGGAAATTGTTTTAGGGGAAATTGTGTTGAAATTCGAGGTTGACCACGTGTCCTGACCTTATGTAGTGATATTGGAATGGAACTATGAGTTAGTGAAATATAATGGCGTCAGGCCAACGTGATTATATTACGTTAATTCATAAAAAGTCCCAATATTGTGACATGAGGAATAGAAAGCGAGTCAAAGAAAATTTGTACACCATTCATTCGGAAATTCTAACGTTGTTACATGAGTAAGGAAGATACTCATTATCCTATTTGTTGATATATGAGAGACTCGTCTTAACCGAACTACTTACCCCATGTTTTATCATTCATAACTCGCTTGTTAGTGACAGCTTCGCACGTGAAGAGTTTTGGCCCAAGGACTTATGTCCTGATAATAGTCAAAACAATATTTAACTCATTGGTTTTCATGACCTCGTGGCATTTATTGATTAGATGTCGCAAGACGATTCAAGTCCTTCACCCGAACTTCAACGATCTTACTTCAACTCGTAACCTCTGAAATGCGGATACCCTGTTTTTCATTAAAATTTTTACACATTTGTGTAATTGGGCGGTTCTCACGAGATTTATGGGCGAATAGAAGTAATGAAATATTTTGTCATGTATACTATTTATAAAATCATATATGTACGTATGAATTCAAATGGATAAATTTACCCTTACCTATTTTGGCTAGTATACACTAGATTATACCTTCAAATTTTTTTTTTAAAAAACACTCTTGTTGAGTTGTCTAGTTAACTCAATTTGTTTTACGAATAATGGTACACGTTGTACATACTTCTAAATTTACTAAGAGCTTCGTTCCATTTATGGGGTTACATCAGACATTTA
Organism: Rutidosis leptorrhynchoides; assembly: GCF_046630445.1. NCBI lineage: Eukaryota > Viridiplantae > Streptophyta > Magnoliopsida > Asterales > Asteraceae > Rutidosis > Rutidosis leptorrhynchoides. The sequence continues at coordinate 416,669,804 of NC_092337.1, read as the reverse complement.
AAGCTTTTTCAAAACTTCTTTGATTGATTACATTAGAATTTTCGCATTACTCTACAGAGTGCTTGGATCACAGTTCTTCTCATCCTTCGTTTAAGGATGAAATTTACCATTAAGTTCATTGATAGAAATTCTTACACCAGTTTGGATGCCGATTTTATAAAATTTGTTGGAAAGCCTTTGCGCTCATAAAGTTTTCTCTCTTATGGTTTGACATGGCCGAAACGCGGACTGATAAATCAATTTTCTGGGGTACACTCGGTGGTCACCCTATTGTAGAAAAGGTGCTAAGTGGGTTTCTACCCCAACTGTTGTTATGGCGGGTATCATGGATATATATTACACTAGACTGATTGAGGAGTTTCTACTCTCAATATTCACTGTCAATCGCAACACCCTCGTAAACATCAATCCTAGGATTCAATACTTTGAGGTACACGAAATTATTTTTGGAGATTCATCTCAATCGGAGTCGACCATTCTTTATAACCCATGAGTAGCATTCTTTTCATCCTCACATAAATTTAAGAATATGGATGAATCCTAGATTTCCTCGCTCGTTGTACAAGGAAGTTCACTCTCGATGAAATATCACACCTTTCGTACGCATTCCTTTCGGGAATGTAATGAAAATTTACTTTGAAGACCATGATCCTCGTTATCTCCTTTGAGAGAATTGCCTTATATATCTATGTCACCGATGTGACTACTCCATATAGTTCTCCCTTCATTGTTGCAACTATATTTTATTCGTCCCAGTTTGTCCCCTTGGGGAGCTCCTGTTCTTTTTGTTAAGAAGAAAGATGGTTCGTTTCGTTTGTGTATTGGTTATAGCGAGTTAAACAAGCTTACGGTTAAGAATCGTTACCCTCTTCCGAGAATTGATGATCTGTTCGATCAACTTCAAGGTCCGCCCGTTTATTCTAAGATCGATCTTCATTCTGGCTATTCACCAGTTACGTGTTAAAGAATCTGATGTTCCGAAAGCCGCTTTTCGCACCCGTTATGGTCGCTACGAATTCCTTGTTATGCCGTTCGGATTGACAAATGCACCTGCTGTGTTCATGGACCTCATGAACCGTGTGTATAGACCCTATCTGGACAAATTCGTTATTGATTTCATCGACGACATCTTTATTAATTCCAAGAGTGATGAAGAGCACGAAAAACATTTGAAGTTAGTGCTTGATATGTTGAGAAAAGAAGAGTTGTACGCTAAGATCTCTAAGTGTGCTTTTTGGTTAAGAGAAGTTCAATTCTTTGGACATATTGTTAGTAAACAGGGAATACAAGTTGATCCTGCTAAGATTTAGGCGATTGAAAAGTGGGAAATTCCGAAAACCCCTACTCAGATTCGCCGGTTCCTAGGTTTGGCAGGCTGTTATAGAAGGTTCATTCAAGATTTCTCTCGTATAGCGAAACCTCTGACTGCTTTAACGCACAAGGGGAAGAAGTATGCGTGGGAGGATGAACAAGAGACTACTTTTCAGATTTTGAAGAAGAAGTTGACTACCGCTCTGATATTGTCACTATCTGAGGGTAATGATGACCTTGTTGTTTCTTGTGATGCTTCGCGTCAAGGCTTTGGTTGCGTTTGATGCAACGAAAGAAAGTCATCGCTTATGTGTCATGTCAGTTGAAGATCCATGAACAGAATTATACAACCCATGATTTAGTGTTAGGAGCTGTTGTGTTTGCACTTAAGATTTGGAGACGCTATTTGTATGGGGTTAAGAGTACTGTGTACACAGATCACAAAAGTCTTCAACATATCCTCGATCAGAAACAGCTGAACATGAGACAACACAGATGGATTGAGACGTTGAATGATTATGATTGTGAACTTTTATATCATCCTGGTAAGGCCAATGTTGTGGATGATGCCTTGTGTCATAAAGAAAGGGCTGAGCCTCGTAGGTTTAGAGCCTTAAATATGACCATTCGAACAAACCTCGCAAGGCAGATTCTTGCAGCTCAACAAGAAGCCTTGAAGGATGGGAATTTTGTAACGGGAAGGTCCGAGGCTTGAGTAAATAGTTAGATGTACGAACCGATGGTACTCGGTATTTTGCGGGACATCTTTGGGTTCCGGAGTTTGGTGACCTACGACAACTTGTTTTAGATAAGGCTCATAAGTCTAGGTACTCTATTCATCCTGGTTCAGGAAAGATGCATCATGATCTTAAGGAGCTGTATTGGTGGCCTCATTTGAAGGCTGATGTGGCTACGTATGTGGCTAAGTGTTTGACCAGTGCTAAGATTATAGCTGAACATCAGAAACCGTTTGGACTTTTGGTGCGACCTGAAATTCCCGAGTGGAAGTGGGAAGGTATTACGATGGACTTCATTACGAAGTTACCAAGAGTTGTGGGTGGTTATGATACCATTTAGGTGATTGTTGACCGACTCGCTAAGTCAACTCATTTCTTGCCAATTAAGGAAACAGATTCGATAGAGAAGCTTACCCGTTTGTATTTGAAGGAGATTGTTTCTAGACATGGTGTTCCCGTATCTATTATTTCGGACCGAGACAGTCGATTTACATCGAGGTTTTGGCAATCCTTACAGGAAGCTTTGGGAACTAAGTTGGATGTGAGCACCGCTTATCATCCTCAGATGAAAGGTCATAGTGAAAGGACCATTCAAACGTTGAAAGACATGTTACGAGCATGCATCATTGATTTTGGTAATGGTTGGGATAAGTACTTGCCACTGGCTGAATTTTCTTATAATAATAGTTATCATGGAAGTATTAAAGCCGCACCGTTTGAAGCTCTGTATGGTAGAAAGTGTAGGTCTCCTATCTGTTGGAATGAGGTTGGGGATGCTCATCTCACAGGTCCAGAAATTATTCATGAGACTACCGAGAAGATCGTACAGATTAAGGAAAGATTGAGAACCGCCAGAAGTAGGCAAAAGAGTTATGCCAATAAGAGAAGGAACGATATTGAATTTCAGGTCGGCGACCGTGTTATGTTGAAGGAGTCACCTTGGAAAGGTGTAGTACGTTTTGGTAAAAGGGGAAAGTTGAATTCTCATTTTGTTGGACCATTTGAGATTATTGAGAGAGTTGGACGGTGGCTTATCGTTGAAGGAGCCACAAGAGCTTAGCGCTTTTCATAACGTTTTCATGTATCGAACTTGAAGAAGTGTTTGGCCGAGGCTAATGAAACCATTCTTTTTGATGAACTTCATGTTGTTAAACAACTCCATTTTTGAGGAACCGGTTGAGATTATGGATCGAGAGGCTAAGACTCTTAAGCAGAGTAGAATTCCTATTGTTCGAGTTAGATGGAACGCCAGACGCGGTCCCAAGTTCACTTGGGAGCGTGGAGGTCATATGAGGCAGAAGTACCCGCATTTGTTCCCAGATGCCGAGTCAACCCTGCACCTGCTTAAATTTCGGGACGAAATTTCCGTAACGGGAAGGTACTGTAACGACCCTACTTTTTCCGTTATCTTTTACCGTTAAGTATTTAACGACCGTTAACTGTTATTCGTGCCACGTCATTTCTATGACCTATATTATTAATCTTGTAATAATATATTAATTATTATGTGTTATATGAATATTTGTATTCATATTTCAAGTTGTACGTTTCTACGTGTCGCGGGTTTCTATCCGGCGAATCTTTTCAGTTTTCCAACCAACGGTCGAGCTTTTGGGATTTTTAAGTCCTAAATATTTTAAATATGATATTTTAATGTCATATGACCATATATAGTGTTTATATATTTTATCCGTCGCGTAGTTGTTATCTCTCCGAAAAATCAATCGCGTAGTAGGTTTTTCGCGTTTCGGGCTTCGATCGGGCGTTCGGGCCACAAGCAATTAGTCATTTTATCAAAGTTGGGCCACAAAGGGGCCCACCCCCTCAAAATTTCGGCCAAATGGGACCCCCCTCCCCATTTTTCATTTTTCCAATTTTCCATTTCAATTTCATATTTCACTTATTATTTTTTTTCCCTAAACCTAAATTCTCTCTAATACTCTCTTTCTTTTTTTTTCTTTCTTGGCCGCCATTTTTATCACCATCATCACCATCAATTAATCATCAATTATAGCTTGGATCAAAGGGCTTTTCACATATTCGGATTCTACACAACGATCTCTACGCGTTCTTATTACTTGATTCTTGATTAGGGTATAAACCCTAACCCTAGCTTTTTAATTTCTCATATATTTTACTGTATTTTGATGTTATTATGATAGCATAGCACTTGTGTATTGTTGTATTGATGATTGTATGCGTAGAATTGCTCGAATATACATGTTTTCGGTTTGATTAATTTGGAACAGCAGCTTATTCGTTCATTTCTGGTTGTGTAACTGATATAAAAGTGAAATTAAAGTATCTAGATGAGTTCCTCTCATCAAGACATTAATTTTAGACTCCGGATTCATGTCGTTTCGATTCCCGGAGCTCTAGATATGATTAAAATGGTGTTTTGTTAAGATTAAATTGTAAAAACGAATTGGTTCAGTTATGGTCCGATTTTGTGACCATTTATGGAGTCTTTAGGGTGTACTAGTGTGTTAGGATTGATGATGGGATGAACTTTCATGTTCGGGTCATCGAAATCCGAGCCACGGATCACCCGTTATGACTAAAATACGTTTTTGAGCGGATTAAAGGTACAAACTGATTAAGAGCTGTAAGTCACGACTTGGTGACTGTTCTTTGGATGTTCTTGAGCACACTAACGTGTCGGGTGGGTTGGTTAGGCGAAGATATATATAAGGCTCGCCGAAAACTGATTCCCGGGGCTCAAGTTATGACCCGATGAACTTTTGAATTAAAACTTATGGTTAAATATTAAAACTTATGATAAAAATAATGATTTTCATTATTGATTAATTACTTATGATATAAGAAGTAATTATTATCATTTAAGACTTATGATATATATTTATTATATCATTTAATTATTACTTATGATTTAATTAACATTTTAATTAAACTTATGATTAATAATACTTTTATTATTAATGAAAAATACTTATGATAAGTATTAAATTTATTTTATGAGAATATTATTTTCAGACTTATAATAAAGATTAAATAATTATTTAATTATTATAAGACTTAATTATTATTTAATTATGATCTAATTATTAAATACTTATGATTTAATAATTTTAATTAGAAACTTATGAAATGATTAATAATTCATTATTAATTAATAATACTTATGATATGATTTAAAATTTATTTTTAATTAATAATACTTATATTATGACTAATATTTAATTAATTAATTAAATACTTATGTTATATTAATTATATCATTTAAACTTATCTTAACTTTAATAATTCATTTTTATTTAATTAAACTTATGTTATGACATAATTATACATATTTAACTTTAACTAACATTATAACTTATGTTATTATTATACTTTACACTTTTAAAATTAATGTTGACTATGTTTGACCAAGGTTGACTTTTGAGTTGACTTTCGGTTGACTTTGACTTTCAGTTGACTTCTGTTGACTTTCTAAATAAGGAAACTTTCCTAACTTCAAAACTTTCTAAAAATAGAACTTTCTAAATTTAGAAACTTTCCAAAAATAGAAACTTTCCAAAAATAGAAACTTTCCAAAAATAGAAACTTTCCAAAAATAGAAACTTTCCAAAAATAGAAAACTTTCCAAAAATGGAAACCTGCTAAAAATAGAAACTTTCTTAAAATAGAAAGTGTGTGTCCGTACGCTGTTCCGATCAAACCGATGCATGTTGAGTGTTGTTCTATGTCTACTTGCAACATGTACAATAGCTATCATACTAAGACTTGACCTAAGTTAGTTATTTATATCGACCTGCTTTATTTATAGGTCGGCGTTGTGATCATTCATGATCACTTTACTTCATTTGCTGTTCGCATATTTGTGTGGTTACTTCGGTTACTATTAAGGTGAGTTATAGTCCCATTTTTCTATTTTAAATCTTTTGGGATGAGAATACATGCAATTTATTTTATATTTTGGACACATGTGGAAGTTGGTTTAAATTATTCATTGTGAGTTGAACAAAAATATTCCCTAGTCTGGTAACTGTAATCACTGGTTTCTACTGGTGAACGCGAATCCTATGGATAGATCTATCGGGTTTGACAACCCCATTTCGAGCTAGTCGCGCTAGCAATTTATAATCGGAATGTTTAGTACTTCGTATTTTGTTGTAGATACACTTGTTCGGTGTATATTATTTATTGTGTTTGGCAAGGGTAAATAAAGGGTTAAGTGGTTACCAGGTGGCTCACGGAAAATGGAATAATGTTTTATTATATGTTTTCTAGCATATAATTTGGTGGTTTAAAAAGGTGTTTTATGTTTTCAAACATAAATTTTTATTGTTTAAATTAAATAATGTTTGCAATATTAAACCTATAATTCACTCAACATTTTTGTTGACAGTTACTCGCATGTTTTATTCTCAGGTTCATGATTGATTGCTTCCGCTGTGCTTAGAGAGTCTGCATATTTATGATGGCAGCTTTTGATAAACATTAACTTGCATTCTATTTTGTTACATTAAATAGTGGGTGTTTGTTGACACTGTTTTGGTCAACCTTTGGTTAAAGTATTTATGTATAGTTTTTCTAAGCTTATACATTTTAGTAGATTTCCTTTATAGGAAATCATTTTTAAATAAAGAATGCAAGGTTGTTTTATTAAATTCATATAGAGTTTCGATCAAGCTGTGGGACTAAGTGACGGAGCCGTTAAGTGTTTTGACGGAGTCGTCACAGTTTCTTTTTTTTTTCTTCTGTTTTAATCTCTGAGTAATACCAGATATTATATAATGTAAAAGATTGATTGATGCTGTATCAAAAATCGATCAAGATTGTATTTTAGTGAAGGAGGTCGACAGGTTCTCACAAGGCTAATAGCAGATAAGCTAAAAAAATAAAAAAACAAAAAAAAAACAGCTGGATACTAGATTACGCGAAAAAAGATCTATTTCTATATATAAGATATTAGTTTTAATAATTAAATAATTATATTGATAATAATATTGATATTATTATTAATAATAATAAACATACTAATAATAATAATATAAATGTAATAAGAATAATTAATTTCTGATAATAATAATATTTATAAAATTAATACTACAAATAATGCTAATAATTAAAAATGTTAATAATTAATGATAATATTCATAATATCATTCATAAGATAATAATATTAATACAATTTAAAATAATAATAATAATAATATGATGATAGTAATAATAACAATTATAGTTTAAATAAATTTTTATATCAATCAATATTAATAAACTGCTAATCTTAATATTATTAATATTACTAATAATAATACTAGTAATACGTATCAATATAAATGTTATAACAACTCTTGCATATCTAATTTTCATATCTATATGCTATATATAATATTACAGATATTACTATTAATGTGGAAAATAATATCGCAACTATATTTTTATTTGCAAGTAGGTTTGATATTATATCTTATATGCTATGTAATATTTAATAAGTATGTAATATGTATATTACATAATATCTTTTATCAATTATTGAATATTTATATACCATTACTTATATATAGGCTTCATAAATATATATTCATAGCAACTTAATTATCATGTTCGTTAGTTCACATTTTTAATTTCAATTGGTTAAATTGTATTTTATTATTTCAAACCATTATATATACTTTTGTTTATATTTATATATATATATTTATTTGTAACAACTTGTTTGTGAATCGTCGAGAATGGTCAAGGTTAAATGAACACATGAACATAGTTCTCAAAGTTTTTGAGTCTCAACATTACAGACTTTGCTTATCGTATCGAAATCATATAAAGATTAAAGTTTAAATTTGGTCGGAAATTCTCGGGTCATCATAGTACCTACCCGTTAAAGAAATTTCGTCCCGAAATTTGAGTGAGGTGGTCATGGTTAACAATAAAAATGTTTTCATGACGAATATGAGCTGATAAATTGAGTTTTTATCATCATTAAGTAATATGGATAAAATAATTCGATTATTCGAAAAATACGAATGAAGCTATCACAAAAGATTGAAATAGGAAAAATAAGGATTCGTCTTAACTTTTGACGGAGACAGGGTTGAATTCCAGAATTCATGGGATTTATAGAAAATCTTCGAAATCAAAAAGATTTGATTCTTCGGCGAATAAGGAAATTAAGATCTCTCGAATTAAATGCGGTGATCTGCTTTGATTACTCTGTCTGATATTTCTATTATAAATTAAACTCTTCCGTTCCATTATTCTCACCCTTCCTATGCTTTCCTTCTGGTTTCATACATCTAAAAGATTCTGAAAATGCTTAATCCAGTTCTGATCCTTGTCCTCATCCTTATTATCGCAACAATCATTCTCCTTTTCCAACTTCCACCAGAGGAATCTGTTTTCTTCTACTTCACCCTTGGGATTATAATGTTTTTAATTCTCCCGTGTCTTTATGTTGCAATAAACATTGATATACACGGTTTGTAATTTATGTGTTGTTATCGGCTTTATATTCTCCCTTATATTTCAAAGCTCTATGCTTTTATTTTCTCTTCCCGACTTCAAGTCAAGCGATTAATGGTCCAAAATTTGTAGATATAGAGTCTCGAATGATTATAATGTTCGAAGCAGGAAGGAACGTGATAGCACGATTTGATTTTCAAATTTATCAACATCACGGAAGATAGAACCATCAAGAATACATTTTCTTGATTTGTTCCGGAGTTAAGTAGGATGAAAGAGTTATGTAACATGGCACATGATGACATTATGATCTGTGAATCATCACGTTCCATTTAGAAACTCAGCATGACTTACTGTAATATAATCACGTTGATCAAGTGTCATTATATTATACTAATTCATGCATCAGTTTCCAACATTACTACAATAACATTCATATTTTAAGCTCAAAAGTTTACAGAATGTAGAAACTAACAGTTTCTATATGATGTAACACTGATATCAGGAAGAGATTAATGATTTCAGATAAGAATAGTTATGAAAATATCTTCCGAAATATGGAGGATATTTATAACGAAAGATACGATGATATCTTGGAATTTCTAATATCGATGGATGATGAAGAAGATTTATCCGTAAGGGTTTAGATTCGGAAGCAAGGTATTTGCTAAAGACTTCATCAGAAATAGAATCATTTGGATTCTTTGAAGTCAAACTTATTCTTCGTGATTTGTCCACGGCTTCCTTCATAGTTTCACATAATCCGATTTTCAGTACTAAATTTCTATTGAATGTTTTCAATATAATGATACACAGGAAGCACGAGGAGGTATATAATTTCGGACGAGAATATTTATGAAAATATCCTTAGAAATATCGAAGATATTGATGATGATATTTTGAAATTTCTATGTTCGATGATTGATGGGGAAAGACTTTCCGCAAGATTTTAACATGAGTACGGAGCAAGGTATTCATTGAAGGTTTCATTGGATCCATAATTACCTGGATTCTTTGAATATATGGTATGGTCCTTGTATTTGTCCTTGGTTTTCTTCATAGATAGCTCAATCTGTTTTTCAATACCCAATTTTCTATCGAGCGTTCCCAACACTCCTTTCTTTATCATCAAACTTTTGGTCGTTTAGACCATCTACCATTTTTCTGTTTCCTCTGCATTTAATGCTATGATATCTGAATCATCGGTTATTAATCCAAGGTGGTTTCAGGAAAATTGTGTTTTTAGATGATTAAACGCTGATGGTAATATGATGGAATATGAAAGGTTCCCTGGTAACAATAAAAGAACACGCGTATATATCAAGATTATAATAAGGTTGTTTCGAACGAAAAGTCAAAGTTGACTTGATGGAGCTGTGACAAAATTGACTAATTTTGAAAAGGAATTGCAAAGTTATTTTTGGTAATAACAATGCCAAAAAAATTTAACACAGATACGTGTTTAACGTTTACTCAGGTTCCGAGTGTTTTCAGGTGCATAACTATATGCATCAATCTTTCCTTCTCGTAGATGATGTGCGATTGGTTTATCCTCTCGATTGAGGTGTTTTCAAGAATCATGAAAGATTTGAACGCATATTGTAATCATCGAGATACAACGAGGTTTAAGATGTAATCAAGTGGAAACTTGAAGAATTGTTTAGTTTCATATGTTATAATCAATATTTTAATTCATTTTAATTGTCCAATGTTATTAGTCCACAGTCGATAGTCCACAGTTGACAGTCCAATAATTCATATATAGTTTAATATATAATATTCGAATTAATTAATATGTGTCGTGACCCGTATACGTCTCAGACTCAATCACAACTCAAAGTATATATATTATTATAGAATCAACCTCAACCCTGTATAGAGAACTCGATCATTACTGCATATAGAGTGTCTATGGTGATTCCAAATAATATATATAGATGTGTCGATATGATATGTCAAAACTTTGTATACGTGTCCCGATATTTAAAGTGCGTAAAATAAATAACAGAAATTAAATGACGATAAATAAAGTGTGTAAAGTAAATAACAGAAATTAAATGACAATAAATAAAATTGCGAGAATATAAATTGCGATAAAATAAATTGCGATAATTAAATTGCGATAAATAAAATGTAATACGGAATTAACAGTTAGCTAGGATTTTGTTAGCGTGGTTTCTTAATAAAATTTAATATTGTTAATTAGTCCGTTTCTAATCAATTTTTATTGTGTCCATTATTTCTTCATTATGCCACTTGTTGGATTCTGATAGGTCAAAATCCAAATATGAAATTGAATTTGAATGAAAATAGTTATTCTTTGGTGAACGGATACGTATCTCGGTGGTTGTAAATAGGATAGTGAATAACTGTTGAATTAGATTCGAAAAATATACAGTGTAACTTATTAATGTGAAATTTAAATATTCCTCGGGTATTACCTACCCGTTAAAATATTTTCACCATTAACAGTTTGTACAAAAGAATTTTTAATTACAATCTTTTTGAAAACAAATATACATATATATTTTCTTCAGATGTAATCATGGATTTAATGAGTCAATATGATATTAAACTCATTTGATTTATCATTAGAATAAGAATATATAATCTCTAACATATTAGAGATTACATAATCACCATGTCGAACGAAGATAAATGATGTAGAACGATTCGTAGAACAATAATTATATTCGAGGTACAAAATGAGTCGTCGAGGCATGAATTGTTGATGGTACTGGTGTTGTTACTGATGGTTCTGTTGATGCCAGTGATGTTGCTGAAGCTGGTACATTTTGCACCATATTTTCCGAATTGATTATTCGAGCGCGAAGTTCGTTGACTTATTACTCCAGGATGATTGTCGGTCGGAACAAACGTATGAATGAGGTTTAGAATTGTGGATAGAATATAATCTTGTCGAGTTACCCTGTAAATGAGACTGAAAATGGTGTATTTATAGGTTCGCCGGTAAACGCTTCAGGTTCATTGTCAAGAGGTGAATTCGGTTGGTGGAGGGATTGCCTTCTGCGCTGTTCCATTAATTAAGTCGACTACGAACCCATCAAATGAATTGATAATGGCTGATTGGTTGATTCATGCCGATGACACTGTTTTCGGAGCTTAGGTGAACATCTATGTCAGAATAGCTGTCGGAATAACTATCGGAATCTGAGGGACTCGAACTGGTTGCAGGATTAATCTCGTACAATCAGATGAAGGATTTTCGATAAGAAATAGATTATAGGATGTAGATTAGTACCCTGCAATACATAATTTACATATGCATATATAATACTAAAATCTCATAAGTTACGGAGAAATCTACGGAAGCTGTCAGGAAAAGTCTACAGTAACAGATACGCTAAGATATGAAGTAGCAGATACGCTAAGATATGAATTTTGTCTATAAACCATTCATGCAGTCAATGCAGTAAAACGTGTCTAGACTAAGAATGATAAGCAAGTGATTCTCTAAGAATGATAAGCAGGTAATTTTTGACACAATATGATAAGCAAAACTTTTGACATGCAGACATGGTCGAAGTCCAGACTCACTAATGCATCCTAACGACTATCAGTTAGACACACTAATGCAAGACCTGGTTTGCTAAGACCACCGCTCTGATACCAACTGAAAGGACCCGTCCTAATCCATCCGGACGAAGTCCATATCGATTATAAACGATTCACAACAGTTGATTACATCGCGAGGTTCTTGACCTCTATATGATACATTTTACAAACATTGCATTCGTTTTTGAAAAGAAAATCTTTCGTTACATCGAAAGTTGACAACATGCATACCATTTCGTAATATATCTTACTATAATTGACTTAATAATAATCTTGATGAACTCAATAATCCGAATGCAACGTCTTTTGAAATATGTCATGAATGACTCCAAGTAATATCTCTAAGATGAGCAAATGCACAGCGGAAGATTTCTTGCATACCTGAGAATAAACATACTTTCAAGTGTCAACCAAAAGGTTGGTGGGTTCATCAGTTTAACATAAATAATCATTTCATAATTTTAATAGACCACAAGATTTCATATTTCCATTTCTCATAAACATACGTCCCATGCATAGAGACAAAAATATCATTCATATGGATTGAACACCTGGTAACCGACATTCACAATATGCATATAAGAATATCTCCATCATTCCGGGATCCTCCTTCGGACATGATATAAATTTCGAAGTACTAAAGCATCCGGTACTTTGGATGGGGCTTGTTGGGCCCGATAGATCTATCTTTAGAGTTCGCGTCAATTAGGGTGTCTGTTCCCAAATTCTTAGATTACCAGACTAAAAAGGGGCATATTCGGTTTAATAATCCAACCATAGAATGTAGTTTCGATCACTTGTGTCTATTTCGTAAAGCATTTATAAAAGCAGCGCATGTATTCTCAGTCCCAAAAATATATATTGCAAAAGCATTTAAAAAGGGAGCAAATGAAACTCACGCATATAATTATTGTAAAACAGTTAATAAAACATTTGCATGTATTCTCAGCCCAAAAATGTAATGAGTAAAAATGGAGTAAATGAAACTCACCTAATGTATTTTGTAGTAAAAATACATATAATGACATTACACAACTGAACAATGCAGGGTTGGCCTCAGATTCACGAACCTATATCATTGATGTATTTATTAATATACATATTTGTAATTAAATAAAAATATATATATAATTCTATTAGTTATATCGTTTTATATTAATATTATATATATATATATATATATATATATATATATATATATATATATATATATATATATATATATATTCCTTTTTGTATAGAAAAAATAAATTTCATTATGTTATCTGTATTGAATATATTTTTATATAGTTTGTTTGTTAAATATAATGTAGTATTCTTAGTAATGTTAGAAATGGCAAGGATGATAATAATGATAATTCTTATTATTATTAAAGAAGATAATAATGTTAATAATTATTCTAATGATTATGATAATGATAATGAATATAATAACTATAATTGTAAAATATGAATTTTACTGTTAATGATATTTATGACACTGATTTTAATATCTATATAATACTTAATACATATTATGACAATAATAATAATACTAATAGTCGTGATACTGATAATTGATAATAACAATGTTTACATTACTAATACTAATGATAATACTGGTAATAATAATCATAATACTATAAATTTTAAAATGATACAAGTCTTAACTTTTAATGATCAAATCCTAAACTTTATTATATTTATTAAAATAATAATAATAATAATAATAATAATAATCATAGTTACAATCTTAATAATAATACTAATACTTAAGCACAATACAAATACAAAGATAATAATAATATTAGTAAGGACAATGTTAATAATAATTATTTTTATGATAATAATAATAATAACAATAATAACACTAATAACAATAAGGATTATAATCATACATATCACATTAACAACTAATAACAATTATAATAATAATAATAACAATAATAATAATAATAATAATAATAATAATAATAATAATAAAAATTAAAATGGAAATAAAATGTATATACCTCTTTAAAACTTCCACCAAAAAGAAAAGGCAACTACGGGACTCAAACCTAAGACCTCGCGCTTCCCGCTAACACACTTAACCATTGGACTATTGCCCATTTATCCGATATTTCACAGATTCGTTTTATATTAAACCCGTAATACATGTGTTCATCTTCTTCAACCTCTCAAACAACTAAAGATCAAACCAAGCTCCCCACTAATTATTTAATTAGTTCCAGGACGTTCAGAGAAAACATAAATGTTGTACAATTGTAATATCAATTAACAGGAAAAAAAAAATAAAAAAAATAAGAACCCACAGCTGCCTTTCGTCGCTGTTTGGGAAAAAGAAGAAAAAAAAAATTGATTGTGCAATTTATTATGATTCTGAGAAAGGTTATAACACGATTTAGTTTGTAAAGTGTTTATAGAAACTAATGAAATCATAAATTTAACTTGAATCGAAACGTATAACACGAATTTGATTAAAGAACAAAATTTGACTTTTAAAAACCAAAAGCTTTGACTCACAAATTAAAGCTTGATAAATGGATTTGGAGCTTGAAACTTTGCAGAAACATTACATGAAAGATTCCTAACACAATGGCATTTTTACATTTTGAAATTGATTTCGAATTGGAATTTTTGTGTTTTGGTTTTAAGAACAGGAAGACGGGTTCTTTTCTTTATCTGTTTCTTTTTTTTTTCTTCTGTTTTAATCTCTGAGTAATACCAGATATTATATAATGTAAAAGATTGATTGATGCTGTATCAAAAATTGATCAAGATTGTATTTTAGTGAAGGAGGTCGACAGGTTCTCACAAGGCTAATAGCAGATAAGCTAAAAAAATAAAAAAACAAAAAAAAACAGCTGGATACTAGATTATGCGAAAAAAGATCTATTTCTATATATAAGATATTAGTTTTAATAATTAAATAATTATATTGATAATAATATTGATATTATTATTAATAATAATAAACATACTAATAATAATAATATAAATGTAATAAGAATAATTAATTTCTGATAATAATAATATTTATAAAATTAATACTACAAATAATGCTAATAATTAAAAATGTTAATAATTAATGATAATATTCATAATATCATTTATAAGATAATAATATTAATACAATTTAAAATAATAATAATAATAATAATATGATGATAGTAATAATAACAATTATAGTTTAAATAAATTTTTATATCAATCAATATTAATAAACTGCTAATCTTAATATTATTAATATTACTAATAATAATACTAGTAATACTTATCAATATAAATGTTATAACAACTCTTGCATATCTAATTTTCATATCTATATGCTATATATAATATTACAGATATTACTATTAATGTGGAAAATAATATCGCAACTATATTTTTATTTGCAAGTAGGTTTGATATTATATCTTATATGCTATGTAATATTTAATAAGTATGTAATATGTATATTACATAATATATTTTATCAATTATTGAATATTTATATACCATTACTTATATATAGGCTTCATAAATATATATTCATAGCAACTTAATTATCATGTTCGTTAGTTCACATTTTTAATTTCAATTGGTTAAATTGTATTTTATTATTTCAAACCATTATATATACTTTGTTTTATATTTATATATATATTTATTTGTAACAACTTGTTTGTGAATCGTCGGGAATGATCAAGGTTAAATGAACACATGAACATAGTTCTCAAAGTTTTTGAGTCTCAACATTACAGACTTTGCTTATCGTATCGAAATCATATAAAGATTAAAGTTTAAATTTGGTCGGAAATTCTCGGGTCATCATACAATACCCCCGATCATTACTCATAACCTCCTTAACTATAACCCATTTGAAAACCCGTTTGAAATCACTTGAACACCCTAGTTGTAATATTTTATGTATATTACTAATAATAATAATAATATTAATTAATAATCTTCTTAATAATCTTCATAATAATAATATTAATATGGAGAATATGAATATGTATATGTGTGTGTTCGATTGCAAACCATCAACATATATATATATATATATATATATATATATATATATATATATATATATATATATATATATATATATATATATATATATATATATATATAATAATATAAATATAATATAATACTTATAATAAAGTAATAATATAATAATATTAAAATAATATAATAATATGAAAATAAAAACGTGTGAATTAGAATTCAATAATATCTGCCGACAGTTTTTCCGGACCGATATTTCGTACTCTTATTGCTAATAATTGACGGGTAAAAATATGAGTAAAAATTCCACTTTTTATATTTGAATGCATATATATCTGTTTTGGTCTTAAGCTTTATAAAAGTAGTTGTAAAAAGGTTCGTTTATAAAGTTTATAAGTGTAATATGTGTTTTTCTAGTTTTAAACTAGACAAAGATATATAATATAATATTAATTTAAATATAATAATATAATAATATTGAAATAAAATATAATAATATAATAATAAATTTAGTATCAAATTTGAATCGTAAATTTTTAAAAAGTTGTATTTCTCAAATACTTTAGGGGTATATTCAGTAACTTATAATTAATAATTTATATCATGTCGCTTTCTTGTAAATAGTAAATTAATTAATTTCTTTCATTTACTATTCATATGAATAGTAAATGAATTAATTTCGATTCAACTATTTAAGTTACATTGTTGTACGTTGTGCTTTACAGCTTGTACATCTTTTAATTTAATTGCGTTTTTCTTATAAATTATAAAAAAAATCATCATAAAAATAAAACAATTATATACGTAAAAATTTTAATTTGAAATTGCATCATTCAATAGTAAATTTTTATCATTTCGTATATAAATATTATTCGCATGTTTCCGTGTATATATATATATATATACATACACACACACACACACAATTATATAATTATCACAAATTATGACGTTCGTGAATCGTCGGACAAACAAGGTGGTCAACCGTTATATAAAACTCATTTACAAAAGTTTTAAAACTTGTCAAAACGCATTGCTTATCATGACGAAAATATTAAATCATATAGAGAATTAGTTTAAATAAGTCGAAATTTTCCCGGTCATCACATTATTAATCTAGACAAACATCAAAGATTAGCCTACAACCATGATAAAAGACACAATCGCAATCAAAGTAAATAGAGAATTCTCAGTGATAAGCAAAGAATTAACCAAGAACAAATAACAATGATAAATCTTCATCGATGATAGGATCGATGCTTGTTAATGGTATGATTAAATAGAATAGGTGACCTTGGAATTCCCCAAAAATCACGACTCAAAGTCGGCTGCCCAAAGATAATGAACCAAATGACCAAAAATTAGGTTTTAACCAAAACTGACCGTCCAGGTCACTTTTCGCGATCGCAAGAGGCCTCCCCAATGATTTTCGAGATCGTGAGGCTCCATAAACTGGGTCTTCGCGTTCGATTTAGCTTATTTACGCGATTAGAAGTTATGCCCGATCTTGATTTCGCGAAAGGGAAATATAATTCGCGAAAGGGAGGCCTGAAAAACTCATTTTGGCATAGAAAAACTTTGAAATCTCCATTGTGATCCCCGAACTTTGAAATCGCCATTGTGATCCCCGACTTGAATCGGAATAAATCTTGCTGAAATTTAAGCTCAAAACATCATATAAATTCACCAAAATTGTTCAAACACCACTCTTGATACAGACGCATTAATCTTTAGCCAACGCTAACCAATGTCTTCAATAATGCGCAAAACTGATACAAATGAGACTGATATTACGACTGAATATTTGTACGATTTGAACAATATCAGGTTTCGACGATATTTATCATCAATGGATATATCAATTTATCACCCGCAATACATATATACATATAATTATATTCATATTTACTGAAATATATGCATATACATTTATATTTATATATTCTTATACATATACACTATAAATTATTAAAATGTTATTGAAAATATGAATTATAAAAATACACTTATGTGAATATTATTAAATTCTTATATAATAATTAAATTAATAATAAAATATACGGAGTAGCTTAAAACATGTGCTACTAATCAATATTTTTATAGATCACACGTAAGATGAACTAATATTGACCTAATTTAATTAATTGAAGACAAAGATTACACGTATTTGTGTATAAATTTGACTCCATCCGTTCCACAATAATCATCTTGGTTGACTTTTTATTGAATTTAAGATATATTAGTGGAACGTTTAATTTGTCCTTCATTTTAATGAGTTATCTTAGTTTTGGAAACTACTAATACTATGGTTGATTTTATAAGGGAGTAAATAGAATATTAACTACTTGTCATATTTATTACTCCTTATTATTTTGAGTAAGAGACAATTGTTTTGGAACAAACGAAAATAGTAATAATGACAGTTATTTTGGAAAGGATGGAGTATTAAAATGCATTATTTTTGTATTCATTAAAAATACTTTGTTGGTTTCATTACATAATAGGAAAATATTAAAAAAACTTAACATTCGAAGGATACAAATATGCATATGGATAAGTGAATTATATATATATATTTTTTTTAGGCAAAATAAACTTTATTTATAAACAAACCAACATACAAAAGGAGGGACATACCCCAAGCCTAAACACACACCAATACAAACCACCACCACACAATACAAAGATTAGAACACAATGCAACAAACCAGACTCTTACCTGCTACATTTTACATTCCAAATCCTCTCAGCAGCCAAAACTGCATTCGAACCTTTGACTTTTAAAGTCAACATCTTTACTCGAATATACTCCTTAGCCACATCAGCTAAATCTTCCACCTCTCTCTTTTTACTTTTAAAGAGACGATAGTTTCTCTCCTGCCATAAGAAGTAAACATAAGCAGCAATAACTAGTCTTGTAATAACCCCCCATATTTGCTTTCTACATGGATACTGTGACATAATCTCCACAATAGAATCCAACTTATCTGGTAAGCCTCTAAACAAGATAGATTTCTTCATAAGAACCCACACTTGATTTGAATAACTGCACAAGAAGAACAAGTGGGAGACAGAATCTTCTCCCTGATTGCACAGCAGACATTTAAATGAGGCACTTGGACACCATTTCTTCATTCTATCTTGAGTATTCAATCTGCCACATATAGCTAACCACAAGATGAATGCATGTTTGGGAATAAGTTGATTGAACCAAACAACATGATGCCATCTTATAATAGGGTTATTTCTTCTAAGATCCAACCATGCTTGTTTGGTAGAATATGTCACCTGCTCTTTCTTTCTTGTAATCCAAACGTCATCATCATTACCATCATTAAGGATAGGGATTTGAGCATTCCTTATACCTGGAAACTTTGAAATCCATTCAGCAGGCCAACTATAACCATAACTCTGAACATACTGTGCAACCACCAAAGAATCTGCTAATCTTTCATTATATCTCTCTCTTCTATTCACTATATCATTCAAAACACCTATATTACTCCACCTATCAAACCACATGGATGTTTTATCTCCTTTGCCAATAGTATACCAAACATGATCCTGTATTTTACTTCTTAACTTCAAAAGCTGTTTCCAATTCCAACTATCATTACATTCTTCTTTTATCTCCCATATACTCTTCCCTTTAAGCTTTACCAGATTCACCCATTTAAACCAAAGTGTATCTTTTCTAGCTATAATTTTCCACAACTGTTTCAAAAGAAGGACTTCATTCCATTCTTTTAATGGTTTCAATCCAAGACCACCTTGATCTTTTGGTGTACATACCACCTTCCAGGAAACTTTGGCCTTTCCTCTAACATCACCACCTTGACTCCATAAGAACCTTTTAAGCAATTTTTCTATCTCTTTCAAAACAGTAGCAGGCAACATAAACACTGAAGCCCAATACACATGAATTGAACTTAAGACAGAGTTAATCAATAGCAATCTTCCAGCATAGGATAAGTTCTTATTTCTCCAATTATTAACTCTATCTTTGACTTTATCAATAAGGCTCTTACAGTCCCCAATACTTAACTTTTTAGCTAACAGTGGAATACCTAAATATCTCACAGGTAGCCTACCCACTGTAAATGGCATGATCTGCAAAATAGCCTGTCTAATTCCAAAATTCACACTCCTAAAGAAAATAGTGCTTTTGTTCAAATTAGGATATAAACCATATACTTGGCTGAAATCATTTAAAGCATTTTCTCACAACCTGAACAGAGTTAATATCTCCATGACAAAGAACCAACAAATCATCAGCAAAGCTCACATGGGATAACTTCATTTGCTTGCATCCAAAATGAAACTTAAACTCTTTGCAACTGTCAATATGTTTTTTCATTATCAAGTTAAAAACCTCCATTACCATAGTGAAAAGGTATGGTGAAATAGGATCACCCTGCCTTAACCCTCTTCCCCCTTTGAAAAAACCATGAATGCCCCCATTAATACACACTGAAAAAGTTGTGGTAGTCACACACATCATTATCTACTTAACCATTTTATCATGGAATCCAAATTTCCTCAAAATGGTCTCTAAAAACTGCCAATTAACCGTATCATAGGCCTTTTGAATATCAATCTTCATAGCACATCTAGCAGGCCCATTCTTCCTATTATAACCCTTTAAAAGTTCCTGAGTAAGCATTATATTATCCTGAATATTCCTCCCAGGAATAAAGGCATTTTGATTGCAATCTACCACCCAATCTAATCCTTCCTTAATTCTATTAGTAAGAATCTTACTAATGCACTTATATACCACATTGCAACAAGCAATTGGTCTAAAGTCAGAAACCTTATCAGGAGTATCAATTTTGGGGATAAGTGCAATAAGTGTTGCATTTAACTCACCTAGCAATTTTTCAGTTGAAAAGAACTCCTTAACAGCTTCACACACATCATGCCCCACAATAGACCATGCTTTTTTAAAGAAACAAGATGAATAGCCATCTGACCCAGCAGCTTTATTGTCATCTATATCAAACATGGCTGCCTTGATCTCATCATCAGTAACATCTTCTACCATTTTATTAGCCATCTCTTGAGGTAAAATCCTACTGAATATATTACCCATCTCCTCCATAGGCCTAACAACATCAGTTTTACCCAGGAAATTCTTAAAGTGCTTTACACATTGCTCTGCCACTTGTTCATCATAATACCTTTGACCATCTTCATCACAAATACTCTCCACAATGCTTTTATGTTTTCTACTTTTAAGAACACTATGAAAATACTTTGTGTTTTTATCCCCATAAGTCAACCAATTGAGCTTGACTTTCTGCTGCAGAAGCCTTAACTCATCTGTTTTAGCACTCTCATAAGCTTCCAAAACCTTGGTGGCCTTTGACCTTAAGCTACTATCAAATGGCTTACAATCTATATTAGCCTGAATCTCCTTAAGCTCAACCTTCAGTTTGTCTACAACATCATGAAGATTACCATTTTTCCAGTTAAGTTGTTTCATGCTTCTTTTAAGATATTCAACTTCTTAACAAGTCTAAACATGGCATACCCTTCAATATCCTTAGCCCATTCTTTCTCAACAGTATCCATAAAATCATCTTTGAATGCCACATAATTCATGAATCTAAAGGCTTTACTTGGCTTGACTAAATTGTTAGTTAACCTCACCACTGCAGGGCTATGATCAGATATGATATAAAGAAGAAATATACCAGAAGCTTGAGGAAATTTAGTTAAAAATTCTTCATTAATGAGAATTCTGTCCAACTTTTTCAAGATACCACAATTATGATTCTTTAATGACCTTGTCCAAGTGTAATGAAAACCAACACTACCCGAATCATCCGCTTCAATACTATTTAAGCAATCATTGAACTCCTGCATATCTTCTGTGACAAAAGAACCTCCTGCAGTATGCTCATTTGCTTTCCTAGTCACATTAAAGTCACCTATAATGACCCAAGGCATCCCCTTAGATATCCTACTCTGTATCTCCAAATCCTGCCACAACTTCCTTCTTTCCTTGCCATTATTACTAGCATAGACTATACTTCCAAACCACTTCTCTTGACTACTCCTCATCTCAAAAAATCCAAACATAACTTGCTTATTTTCATGAATAGAAGTGACCTTAATAAGACTGTTATCCCACCCTAAAATAATTCTGCAACTATTTGGGCTGAATGAACTATTTGGGCTGAATCAACTATATTAAGTGAATTATATTTAAATTAATATAGATATAGATTTTAAAATTTAAACGAATATTAATATGAATATGAGATCATCCGATATATATCCATTGTTATCTCTTTTATTCGGGTGTCTTACTAGATAATCTAAAAATCTAAAAATAATGATAATTCTATTTTATTCATCATATCACGTATAGGAAAACTAAAAATTAAAATGAAACATACGGCAATGACATCAGTCAGAAGAGCGTCGACGTATATGTACATGTATATGTATGTACGTATATGTATGTATGCGATACATGTATGTGTTTGAGACCATATGTATCCTATTTAACTCACCATCTGCCTCAATCATCAATCTCTATCCCTATATATATTTGTATATATGTATATGTATATCTCTCTCTCATCAGCATTATTTCATTCATAGGATTCGTGATACCGTGTAGGGTTTCAAAAAATCTTTCCATTAATTCTTGGAATACATCATAGGACTATAACTTATTCCAGGTAATCCCATTACACTATCTCCCCTGTTAATTCCATTAATCAATCTTTCATTATTATATTATTTATATTTATTAATTTATTATATTTTGTTTGGATACAAAATAAGTTCTGTGTGTGATTTACTGTTGCAGATCTGATACCAGTAAGTGCTTTTTTCTTTGATTTTTTCAGTCTCTATTTGCTTAAGACCTAGGAAAAATTTCAAGAAAATTATCTGGGCAAAAAAAATTAATCTTTATATACTAATAATGTTTTAAGCAGCTGAATGAGAACTGGGTTTTTTTTTTTTTTTTTTGAACAGCAGTTCGATAAGTGCTTTTTTCTTTGAATTTTTCAGTTTCTAATTGCTTAAGAGACCTAGGAAAAATTTCAAGAAAAATATCTGGGCAAAAAGATTGAATCTTTATATACTAATAGTGTTTCAAGCAGCTGAATAAGAACTGGGTTTTGTTTGATTTTTCATATTTTATTATCTTTATTGCTAAAACTGGTGAGAAGAATAAAGAAACATTTGATTGGGCTATATGGGAATCAAAGAGTCTTAACAACTTTTTCTCTAATCTGTCGTAAAAAAGAAAAAAAGTGCCAATTAAACCAAATAATTGATAATTGATAATGTTCTTTTTTATTCTCTCTCTTTCACTCACTGGGGCATAAATCATAAAGGGCCCTCTACATACCAAATATCATGAATTATTATAAATTTTGAGTGACTTTTTTTTTATTTTAATTAAAGTGAATCTGACTTGGAAAGTGGCCAATTAACATTGTCGGTAGTAGCCAATAGTTGCCACCAAATTTTGACAAATTTTCTTGTTTTCCCACCTCTCATGCCATCAGATCTGCACTTATTTGCTGTTACAAACATTTAAAATATTTATATGCAAATATAAATGTTCTATTTTGACTTTAAACTGTGTTCTTTTGACTTGTATTACTTCAGTATATAGTACCCACATCACCTAGATCTGACTTTCAAACTCTGTATTCTATCTGTCTCAAAAAAGTATTGATTTTTGTTGTAATAAAGCTGAATATTTTGTTTTGAGTTAATGATATTTTTTTTTATTAAAAAGTTTGTATCTTGGGCACAATGTGTAGCATCTTGTTAACAAGTTTTGAACTTGATTGTTGAACAGATTGTGCAATATTTTTGAGGGGCAAAGACATGAAGTTCAAAGATGATAAACCTGGAAGACAACCTGAAAAAAGTTCAAAAGTAGTACAAATAGGACTGATTTTTGTGGTATTATGTGGGCTCTCATTTTATCTTGGTGGGATCTTTTGTTCTGAAAAGAACAAATTTTCAACTGAGGAGCTTACTAAAGCAGTTAACTCGGTTGAACCAACTGTTTCTGGCCCGATTCAGGTGAAATCGGTTTCCTTTCCCGAATGCAGTGCTAAGTATCAAGACTATACTCCCTGCACTGATCCTAAGGTATACTATCGTTTTTGGTTCTCTTATAATATTCTTGTTGAATACTATCTGATATATATGCGTTGTTAGTCTCTAACTTTGCATTATGGTATCTGCAAATGTGTAATTCGATGACTTCACGAATCCATACTCAAATAGTTTGTTATCTTTATAATTTTCTTGATTGTATTCGTGTTTCTTGGTGTGTTCTTTTACAATTCTTTTAGTTCGTATATATGTGTCCTTAGTCTGTCAAACACGGCCTGAGACAGGCCGAGATGTTCAAAGTCGGCCAAAGTCAGTCAAAGTCAACGAAAGTCAAAGAAGAAGATGAATAAGGCTTCTTTTGATATATATGTATATATATCAACGTTGGTTCACGTCTATCTCGACCCTGTCTCAACCGGCTACTCCCGCCAAGGTCCCGACCCGTCTCCGTCTCACGACTTTTTCAACCTGGGTTATCTTTTTAGTTCTCTTGACTGTATTCGTGTTATTTGGGCTTGTTCACATGTTCATATTTTATATGTATATAGTGAGATTAATGAGTATGTTGATTGTTTTTTGCTAACAGAGATGGAATAAATATGGGCGGCATCGACTTACATTTATGGAGCGCCACTGCCCACCCGTATTTGATAGAAAGGAGTGCTTGATACCGCCACCTGATGGCTACAAGGAGCCAATCAGATGGCCAACGAGCAAAGATGAATGTTGGTACAGGTAAATCTCCAATTTTGTTCAGTTACAAATATTTATCGCGTTCATTATGGTAAAAATAATGAATTAAAATCATGAATAGAAACACTTTGGGAGGTCTTATGCATTGAAAGTACACTTTGGCGCCTTCCAACCTGTCTTGTAGCTAAACTCTATGTTTTCACCCGTTTAAGATAGAACACAACCCAAATTGACCCATTCGGTATTACATTACTTGGAGTTACCACTTCTATCAAAAATGATAACTTTTTTGTTTTAACATATTCTTGTTTTTACCCGTTTAAGATAAAACACGACCCAAATCGACCCGTTCATTATTACATTAATTGGAGCTACCACCTCTAATCAAAATGAAAACTTTTTTGATTTAACATATTCCTGTTTTTACCCGTTTAAGATAAAACACAACCCAAATCGACCCACTCATCATTCCATTACTTGGACTTACTACCTCTATTCAAAATGATAACTTGTTTGCTTAACATATTCCTATTTAACATTTTAGGAATGTCCCGTATGACTGGATCAACAAACAGAAGTCAAACCAACATTGGCTAAGGAAAGAAGGAGAGAAGTTCTTCTTCCCTGGTGGTGGGACCATGTTCCCCAATGGCGTTAGCGCATACGTTGATATAATGCAAGATATTATACCAGGAATGAAAGACGGGACTGTCCGTACCGCCATTGATACCGGTTGCGGGGTTAGTTTCCCGATTCAAACATTACAAATCTGAACCAAAGGTGTTAACTTTTCTTATTGTAAGCTCAAATCTTGAATCTTTTTTTTTTCTTTCTAAAGGTTGCTAGTTGGGGAGGTGACTTGCTTGATCGTGGTATTTTAACCGTATCTCTTGCACCAAGAGATAACCATGAGGCTCAAGTACAGTTTGCGTTAGAGCGTGGGATACCTGCAATTCTTGGAATTATATCGACACAACGTCTCCCGTTCCCATCAAATTCGTTTGATATGGCTCATTGCTCACGGTGCCTTATCCCATGGACAGAATTTGGTAAGTTTGTTAGTCTATTGAAGTCTTGAACTAGTGATGTTGTTGTAGAGGGAGAAATAGGCGAGTTATATCGGTTGGATTATGGGTCATAACGGGTTTAGGTTAAATTTGAAACAGGACGGGTTGTGGTCATAAACCTTGCTAAGTTTCTTAAATTTCTGTCAATAACTAGACATAACTATGGTTAACTGTGTAACTTTGATAAAAGCTAAACTTTTGACAGAAAGATGATTTATGAAGTTGCATCCATTAAAATACACTTGAAACGTATTTTGAACCGTTTGACACCAAGGTTGCAAAAATCACTACCCGGGGAGTACTCGACCGGGAGTACTCATATGTTAACTAAATTTGACTTTGAGCGATTTTGGCCGAGATTGACCAATTTTGACTGATTTTCGAGTTTTGGCCGAGTTTTGACCGATTTTTCGAGTGATCCCGAGTTTTGGCCGTGCTTGACCAAGATTTGGACGATTTTGACCAAATATGACTGCGTTTGACCAAGTTTTACCAAGTTTGACCGAGTACTTTTCGAGTACTCCCCGAGCTGCCAAAACCGAGTACTGGACGAATACTCACCAAATAATACCGAGTTCTGCAATACTGTATGACATTCCTTTCTTAGCTTTTGTTTTTATGGGTTTGACCCGTATAACATGCTTGCGTTATATTATCATTCGAGCTGGTCTATATATTATTTTAAAGTATAATGGTCAAAGTTGTCATGTCAATTATGTTGTATAGAAACAGGTTAAAAATTTTAGTCTTGAAAAAGTTGTCTTTAATAATTTGCTAAATGATATGTTCAGGTGGAATTTACCTTCTTGAAGTACACCGAATCCTGAGACCCGGAGGCTTTTGGGTCCTCTCGGGTCCTCCTATAAACTACAAAAGACGGTGGAGAGGTTGGAACACAACGATCGACGATCAAAAATCCGATTATGATAAGTTGGTAGAACTTTTAACTTCAATGTGCTTCAAGTTGTACAACGCGAAAGGCGATATAGCAGTTTGGCAGAAATCAACAGATAACAACTGCTACAAACAACTCGATGCACCCGATAACTACCCTACAAAATGCGATGATGGAACCGAGCCCGATTCCGCATGGTACACCCCTTTAAGACCATGTGTGGTTGTACCCAACCCAAAACTAACGAAACTAAGCTTACCATCGATCCCGAAATGGCCCGAAAGATTACACTTTGCTTCGGATCGAATTGGTGATGTTAAAGGTAGCAGTGCGGGAGACTTTAATCGGGATGATAGTAAGTGGAAGAATAGAGCGAAACACTACAAAACGTTGCTTCCGGTTCTTGGAACTAATAAGATACGAAACGTGATGGATATGAATACACGTTATGGTGGTTTTGCTGCTGCGTTTATTGATGACCCGCTTTGGGTCATGAATGTTGTTTCGTCTTATGCTCCGAATACACTTCCTGTGGTATACGATAGGGGCCTAATCGGAACCTACCATGACTGGTACGACACACACGAAGTTATACATACACATTATCATATATATCAGATTCTGATGCATATTGCTTTTTATACAAATTCACTATTTTGTTTCGTTTCGTTTCGTAGGTGTGAGGCATTTTCAACGTATCCTCGAACTTATGATCTTCTTCATGTAGAAAGCTTGTTTACAACCGAAAGCCATAGGTAAGTTGTCCTTTTAGTTAAAATTCCAATGATGGCATACATTTCTGGATTTTTCTAACGGGCCGTCGTTCAGAGTCACATTTTGAAATTTTAATAGCGGTTGTTGAATTGTAAAACGCTTTTATTCACGTTAACGACAACCTTAAATGTTGTTGTTAGAAAAATCCTAAATTATATGCAGAGCCATAAAATCTTGCATTTTAACACTTGCATTTTTATTATAGGTGTGAGATGAAATACGTGTTGTTGGAAATGGATCGAATATTGAGACCAAAAGGGTACGCGTTAATTAGGGAATCGAGCTATTTTGTAGATGCAGTTGCGACGATTGCAAAAGGTATGAGATGGGATTGTCATATCGAAGCTACCGAAGATGGTTCGAATAAAGAAAAGATTTTGATTTGCCAAAAGACGCTCTGGTACGCGAAACAAAACTCATAGCGACAACAAAGATGAGGGTAAGTTTGTCATTTTATATCAAGAAACCAGCAAGATAGCTATCGAAGAATCATCGAGTTGGTAATTTATAAAAACTATATTTATAACGTCAACTTTTCGGAGAAGGGAAAGGTTAGTTACACGTATATCTATATCGAACTAGTATAGACGTGTTGTAGAATAGTAATTATTTTGTAACAAAGAAACAGATCATGTACTATTGTTTTCTTGGTTTTTGTTGATGGGTTATTGTGACAATTGTAACCCAAATTCTTAATTAATTTTAAGTAATGTGATTTTGCTGGTGAGTGTTATTCTAGTAGAACAACTGGTTTATTTGTAGGTAATATCTTCTATGTGCCATTATTGTGAGTTCTTTCTGTCAAAGTTGTCTTTGAAAACTCACATTTTGTATCTTTGATTTGTCAATGTTGGTTTACTTTTGCAGCCTTACAGGTGAAAACCATTCTTTATACACATGGTCTGTGATGTCACTATTAGGCCCACTACAAATAGGGAAAACTAGAAAGTTACCGACCGCGCGTTGCGGCGGTGGCGTTCGGGTCTAGAGGAAAATACGGGCTGTCTTTGTGTTTATCGCTTTTTAAAAAGTATCCGTATCGAACGTAGTCCTTATCGTTTTGTTCATAAAATTATTTCGAGTAAGACGCTACTGTCGAAAAATTTTAACTCACGGCGAGCGGAAAAATACTTGCTGTCGTTGTGGTTAACGTTTTTAAAAAGTGTCCGTTTCGAATGTAGTAAGTTTCGTTTTGTGCACAAAAATATTTCGAGTTTAACGGTGCTGGCGGAAAAATTTAACTCGCGGCGAGCAGGAAGATACGGGCTGTCGTTGTGTTTAGCGTTTTTTAAAAGGTGTCCGTTTCGAACGTACCTTTTATCGTTTTGTTCATAAAATTATTTCGAGTACGACGGTGCTTTCAGAGAAATTTAACTCGCGGCGAGCGGGAAGATACGGGTTGTCATGTGTTTAGCGTTTTTTAAAAAGTGTCCGTTTTGAGCGTAGTTAGTTTCGTTTTGTTGACAAAAATATTTCGAGTTTAACGGTGCGATCGGTGAAATTTAACTCGGAGCAAGGAGAAAAATACGGGCTGTCGAAATGTTTGGGTGGAGTTTTTATTTTAATTTACGAAACTGACATTTTACCCCCTGGAGTTAAGGGTAGTTTTTGTAAGTTAGTTATAGGTTAGGGGTTTTTTGGAGTTTTTGGGTGGAAGTTTGGCCCAATGTCGTTTTGAGCATTTTTTGGGAGGGGGTGAAATTTAACTCGGAGCGAGGAGAAAAATACGGGTTGTCGAAATGTTTGGGTGGAGTTTTTATTTTAATTTACGAAACTGACATTTTACCCCCTGGAGTTAAGGGTAGTTTTTGTAAGTTAGTTATAGGTTAGGGGGGTTTTTTGGAGTTTTTGGGTGGAAGTTTGGCCGAATGTCGTTTTGGGCATTTTTTGGGAGGGGGTGGGGGTGAAACGACCAAAACCCCCATGTTCTTTAGTATATAGGGTAATAATGTGCACTTTGCGTAATTCATATGTTTTCTACTAATAACCAAAGCGTTTCGGCGCGAATGATACCCGTTGCCTTAAATATTTGGGCCCACTATGTGGAAGCTCAAAGCGGATTTGCGCAGAGTTCAAATCTCATTCGTGTCAAGAATTTGCACTTTTCTTTCACCGTCTCAATTCATACTTAGCCGTGATTGGTACTCGCAGCCTCCTGCTTGACCGATTTCCCTCACCCATTTAATGGTTGGGTTTGTGTTCCGGGGCCGCCTCCCCGTCACACACCATGACCGTTCTCAACGACCGGAACAGTGACAAAACAAGTAGAATCATGGAATTCTCATAGTATTAGTCTCGTTTATGTCACGTAAAGGGTATTTGATGGAGGTATTTCATAGGCATTCGACTTTTACGAGTTGGGTTTGATGAGTTTTTAAAGGAAACACAGGATTTTGGATATCCCTGTCAGCCTAAACCTTTTGCAAATGATTTCTAGTAGTAAATAATTTCGACTAGGAACATTTACATTTACAATTTACATAACCAACTAATATATTAAAATGTTGTCAAACAATTCTATAAGAGCACCATAATCTAGTAGTACATCATAGTTTGTTCAATGCTCTTATCATCAGTAGAGGAGGATTTTATTTTCTTGTAAACACGAATGACGAAATATACGATTTTTTCTTCCATCTTCTCCCAACTCCTACTCGTAAAATCATTGTTTCCAGTTATAATTCTCATGAAGCTAACACAAAGACACAGCTTATCAGCATCCCCCACCATAATCTAACAAGATAAATTCTTAGTCCCCATAGCGATTTGATTATGTCGATCTACATCAGCATCGTCATGTAGCAAGTCGGGATCAAGGTCTAAATCACTTAGGTCTACTGACTTCCCATTTCTGAAAGCAGGCCTTTTCTGAAACTTATTGCTGCCTTCAAGTACACCTTTTTCGCCTTTCAGCATCTTGTAAACCTACATCATATGCGTTAAAGAATGACAAAAGACCTATCTTGAATGACAGCACCAATAGATTTTTCATGATTTTTTCCTGTATTTCTAAGGAACCTTTCTAACGACAACCCTTAACCATGTCGGTAATATGCATTAGTATGTTGTATGTAGCAGTTATTATTGATTTTTTGATGGCGGTTATTAAACTGTACAAGTACTTTTTACATGTTAACGACAGCCTTTACGGCTTTCATTAGAAAATTTCTCTTTTTAAAGACACAAATTACCTGGCTCATTTTAGGACGTTCGGTTGGAACATGCTTTATGCATAGTGAAGCAACTGACACGATACAGTTCAGCTGGTCCAAATTGCAAGCGCCACAAAGTTGTGGATCAAGAAGTTCTTCAACTTTATTTGAGGCAATTAAAGGTTTCGCCTGGAAGTATTTAATCAGAAAGTTAAACTATGATTGGCTAACGAAAATTTTTATAACACGCGAATATTGAAAAACATACCCACATAATCAGACTCTTTTGTGATTCGTCTAGAGCAGGGCGTCCGGTTATAATCTCCAATAACAGTACACCGTAAGCGTACACATCAGTTTTCTCATCAATCAAACCATTCATAAATATCTCAGGAGCAAGGTAACTATAATTCGAGAAAAACGTGAAAATATAAATATAAAAATAAAGGATTTTTCTAAGCATAGCCCTAAGTGATATACTTAAGCTTTTAAGACATTCATTAAATAGTTGTACTCAAGTGAAAACTACCCCACTAACCTTCTAATAACCACCTTCCTAACATTTCATGCACATAAAATTTTTTTAAGCATAGCCCTTAGGAAAAAATATAAATAAATGTTAAATTTTTACTTAAAAAATCACATACCCAAATGTCCCTTCAAATTGTGATACAGTAAGGTTCAACCATTGATCAGGGAGCCATTTTGCCAATCCGAAATCGGAAATCTGTAATAGATATTAGACAAATTTACACCGTTGGTCCTTAATGTTTGCTCAAAGTTATGACCTAAAGTATTTATTCGCAAATTTTGATTACCTTAGGTACAAAATCGTCTGAAAGCAAAATATTAGCTGCTTTGATATCTCTATGAATAATTCGTCGTTGACAACCTTCATGAAGATAAGAAAGACCCGAAGTGGTGCCTAGCACGATATTATATCGTGCTTCCCAATCTAGTTTTTCTTTATGACCTGATATAACACATAAACAATATGAACACACACGATGTTTATTTATAAAGTCAAACAAGGTTTAATGAGTTTTAAATGACTAACCGCTAAGCACAGATGCTAAGCTTCCATGTTGAGACAAAGGAAGAACGAGATACATTCCGTCTTCAACTCCATAGCCAATAATATGAGAAATATTCGGATGTTTGACGTGAACAAGAATTCCCAATTCGGATAAAAAATCTGATGTCATTTCTTCAGGTGAACCCCTGATTAGTCGTTTAACTGCTATAAGTTGCCCATCTTGCAAATGACCCTTGTAAACTTCTGAATACCCTCCCTCTCCAATTAAGTTATCTTCACAACATGATAAAAAATTGCATATGATGTCATAAAAAATGTGATAGTTGACAAATAACTTTTTGGTACATACAATGTTATGAAGTTGGATACAATCAATAAAATTTTGAGTAACGTTTGGTACATTTTCAGACACTTAATACAGTTAAATAATGGATTTTGTTAACGACATTCCGGTTGTAGTTAACGCGCTTAAAACAGTTGTACATCAGTACATGAGGGTTATTTATCAATTTAGTGGTGGCGTGAATGTACAATTGCTTAAAGCGAGTTAACGACAACATTAAGGGTTGTCGTTAACAAAATCCTTAAGTAATGTTGTCGTTAACAAAATCCTTAAGTAATTCAGATACAAACCTCGGCTAAAGTTGTTGGTTGCAGATTTGAGTTCCGATAGTGAGAAATTAATCCATGAAGCCTCAAAACAATGCAACTCGCCATCTAAGTCATTCGGTAATGCTGGTATTGTCTCGGTTAATTTTCTACTTTTTTTCCTAGTCAGCCTTTTGATGGAATGCAAACTAGGATGGAAACCATGTAAGCTTGAGGCGGAACCTTTTTTAAGTCTACTTAAGAACCCATGCCATTGATGAGGAGATGAATCGGGATCGGCTTCTGCATTGCTGGTTTTGGAAGACGGCGAACATGAATTGTCGTCTTTTGGAGAAGTTGGAGGTGAAGGTGATCTACTAGTATTCTTTGGGGAAGGTTGTTCACAGTCGTTTTCATCATTGTCATGATGATCTTCATCTTGATCAGAAGACCCAATATCTACCAATATGGAATTATGGATCATATATGATTAGTACAAATAAGTAGTTACATTGTTACATGTTAAAGAAAATGGGGAAAATATCCCAACACACAAAAAAAAGCAAATACTTTCCCCCATCAATGAAAATGCTACATTCTCTGTTTAGAGAACAAGGTATAATATTGTGTCACATCATCACCACACTGAAAATCATACCGACTCCATTTTATCCGGTATGATTACACTAAAATTAAGTTGGGACCCACCTCATCCTTAGAGCTGTCGGTAACACACTTAAAAACTTAAAAAGCAACAACAACCATAAGGACTATCGCTAGAAAAATCCATATTATAATAGTTTACAAGTGTGTCAGGGAACATTCTTCTCATATTCAAATCAAACATGAGATTGATGACCCATGTCCTTATTCTAAAATTTGCAACACTGGAAGCAATACTTATCAAACAAAGAACATTTTATATAATTGTGGAATAAACCTTATCAGGGGGTTAATAGTTACCTTCAAGAGAAATTGGAACACATGAATTGGAGAAAATAATTCTCTTATTCCCAACTGCAAATATAACACTTTTCTTTGTTTCTTCTTCAGCCATTTTTATCTTCCATTCCTAAACATTATTACATGAACAAAACAATAAATTAAGACGAAAATTAACGATATTATCCAATGCCGTCGGGCACGGGGTATGAGGCATATATTAGGACATCAACATGAATGGAAAACAAAAATTCAAGAAATGATGTCATCCAAGCCAAAATATAATGGTCATAGCAAATAGTTAGATTAAATTTTGTTACATTAGAATTACAAAAGTATAGGGTTGCAATAGAGTATGATTATTAACAAAAATGACCAAAGATATATTACGCATAAATCATGGCTAGAAAGTAACATACCTTGGGGAATTTACAGGTTTTGCAGAAGCAACATAATGAATTAATTATTACGTTATAGAGATTCAGAATCATGCATGTATTTGATTGATGATGAAAATGAAGGAAGGAGCGAAAGAAAAAAAAAGTAGCGGTTAGCAGTTTTTTGTATATATGATTTGTATTTGTATTGTCGACATTTGTTCTTTCTTGTAAGTTACCATTTACCATTTTATTTTTATTTATATAATTTTTATATATGAATTTCGTTAAAGTTGGGTATAATTTTTATTTTTAATATTTTATTAGAAAAATAAAATAGGATTCAAACACAAACCCAAACCAAACCTAAATCCCATATAATTTGTTTGTATATGTTCAAAAATCAGTTTTATACTTGAAAACCGTACATTGAAGAAGACATGGAATCGGTGGTGATTCTAGGATTACAACTAAATGGGGTTTCGAAATTTCTTTCAGTACTAATTATATTTGAATGTTATTTTAGTGGTAGTTTACCTTTAAAAAAACGATAAATTTGAAAAATATATGGGTTCCGACTAGTTAAATTTAGTGGTGTACTATACAATTTAAAAGAAATACTATAAATTTGAAAAAATATATAGGGTCCTCCAGTTAAATTTAGTGGTGTCCTATACAATTTAAAAGGTATTTTCTACTAAAAAATTTCAAACTAGTGGTTTCCCGTGATCTCACGGGGTTATACATAGACTCGCCCCTGCATGGAATTGAATTCGACAATCAAACGATGAATTTTGATATGTATGTTCTTGTTTAATTTTTAATATTAATATTACTATTACTACTATCATATTGTTGCTCATATGTCCAATGTGAGTCCCTTGATTCACCAACACAGATCTTTTAATCGTAAACAAGCATTGATTTAACATTTAAATCGAGAAAAACGATGAACATGAAGAGATAAACATTAAGAACACGAATAAATCAATATAACATAATAAACATTGAAACTATATTGATTTAAACAGAGAAACATTGGTGGCCATGGGAGATCGAGCATGATCTCCCCTATGCACTGGATCATCAAAACGGCTCTCCCAATTAGGGTTACTCTCTTAACCCTAAAACGCATGTAAAACAGATATATATATATATATATATATATATATATATATATATATATATATATATATATATATATATATATATATATATATATATATATATATATATATACACGACCTATGCTTAGATTGCCCTAATGGGCCTATCGACATGAATAGCCCAACAGTCACATATGCTCCTGTAACTGATCAGTTTCATGAGTGTAATACATCTATGTGTACAATGTAATTATAAACGTTATTCGCCAACGACGATCATACAAATATGCATCAACACTTTGTCACTTGACTTCTTATGAGAGATAAGTTGAAGACACGATAAGATGAAAGAATGGAAGATTCATAATAATCAAGGCTCATATGTCCTTGTGTAATACGTGCTCCCATTCGCAATCACATATGTTTTTAATTGTCATTACTCTCACGCTATATGAAAAAAGGTGAATCTCTTGACTTGCGTTGATGACCGAAGCAATAAATGGTTTCAGATTTAGAAATATTTGGTAAATGGTCCTATTAACAGTGATGCACTACTCATGGTTGCAAAGCTCAGTGACTGTATCGGGCAAGCGTAATAGTAGGTTTTATAGAGGTATAAAGCGCTCGACAGACATGTTATTTGAAGATATTTATGCTACAGTTCAGTCAAAACTTTTCTGTTCGCTACAACGAGTCAAGACAGGTTATGGAGTCGAAGATTGCTTGGAAGCTACATTAGCTTTGGTTGTGTTTTGGTGTTTGATTTCTCAGCTTAATTTAGCTTTAGTTGCTTTGGTTGTCTATAAAATAAAGCGCACTTATAGCTCTCTGCGCTGTTTTGTAGCTCCTTATTTTTTTTCTGAATGGTGATATCGACATCGAATGCTCTCATTTGTCATCCAAACACGCGTTAGGAGAAAACTCAATTCGCGACGATGTTGGCAGTACCACCGAATGTTGGCAAAACCCCCCAGAGACCTTCTCAAATCGCATTAATGTTGGCAGTACCATCAAAGGTTGGAAACTCCTTGCTTGGAGTGAAAATCGAACCTGGGTTGACAGTACCCCAAAGTTGGATCTTATCCCCATACCACTCAAGCCAAGCTTCGGTGGTTTACTCCCTATTCTGCTATGATTTATTAATAAAAGCCTGTTTCGTAACTCCTTATTCATTTATGATTTATTAATAAAAGTTTCGTCAGGGTAACTCTTTACTGAAAAAGACTATGTAAGAGCTATGTTTAAAAAAAGTTAGAAAGAAAAAGATTTAAATTAATATGAAATTGCCTCTTTAATAATATAAACACCATTGCAATGCCCAGATCAGTTCAAAACTAACTTACAACTACATAAATTACGTAAAGTTAAGGGTAAAAGTTGTTAACACTCACAAGATTAAGGACTACATACAGAATTGATGATAAAATAAAGGATCAAATCTTAGCAACATAAAAAAGGATACGCATGCAGCAACACCACAAACGAGATAAAATGGAAAATGCACTAACAGATTGAAGACGAATCACACCAGATTGCACATCCGATGAATGCTGACCTGTCAATTCGTTTTCTTACAATCAACTCTAAAACCTAATTTGGTAACTTCACTCATTATCCGTATATCTGTATTGATTAATTTTTGTCTGTTCTTAAGATATTGAATTTAATCATATCCTAATGAAATTGTCGTTTTTAGATTTGTACGCTTACAGATTAATTTGTTGCTCACGCGTTTGTAGCGCATTGACGAAGGAGAGAATGGGCGCCAAATTGTTGGAAATCGATGCAACTGCAATCAAGTTTATATGTAAGTACATTTCGATATGGATGTACAATCAAGTAATTAGCATTAACTAGGGTTTAATTTCGCCCAAATTGAATGGATACGTATTAGAAGTAAATGTAAAGATGTGAAAACCTATAATTTGGGGTCGTTAATGAAATATTGATGTAGTATAATTTTGCAGGTGAGGTGAAGAAACAAAGTACCTCATCTGTTCACCTCACAAATATATCGGATGAATATGTTGCTTTTAAGGTGCTTGTGTACCGTATTGATTAATGTATCTGATATGTGATTGTAATGTAAGGCTATTTAATATATATTATTGTTATGGTTATACATACGATTCGGCTTGAATGGCAGGTGAAGACTACTTCACCAAAGAGATTCTGTGTAAGGCCTAATTCAGGGATCATTAGCCCAAAGTCAGCATGCGATTTCACAGGTATACATGAACTCCATATCAGTATGTTTATTGTGATCGTTTATATTATTATGCATGCATATAATATGTATCAGGTTTCGAATCACTCTTAATTAGTTAGCCTTTCTGCATTATACTCTGTATAAATTTTTGCGTTGATTTCATAACTAGTTCTCATTCTAGCTATGTTCATGGATTTTTATGCACATTCTATGAACCCTTATCTATTTACAACTTGTAGTAAGAACTTACTTCGATCCATTGATTTTCTTGATATTTTTTGTGTATTTGACTTGCTAAAGTTTCAAAACTACAAAGATCGTAAACCTGTGGCTAGCCCAAAGTTGCAAATATGGTCCAAACTGTTTCAATTGCATAATTCAAGTCCAAAACAGTCTTTGTTGCACTATCAAGTCCCAAGCCATCAGAATGAACGATTTCAGTATAGATTTTGGTGTTAAGAAAAATCACGAGTTTAGGACGTCGGGGTTAGTTGTGTAAATTTACCCATCTTTATTCCTTTGTGATAGAAAAAATTTATTTTACTGTTTTTCAGTTACCATGCAAGGTCTAAGGTCAGCTCCATCTGAGGTGGAGTGCAAGGATAAATTCCTGATACAGAGCACAGTTGTCGATTCTGGGACCAAAGAGGAAGACGTTACTCTTGAATTAGTAAGTGTTTTGAGCTTCAATCGAACTTTTTTTTATCACTTATGCTCATTGGTACAACTGGCAGTTCTCCAAAAGTAGCCGAAAGTATGTCGAAGAGAAGAAGCTCAAGGTTATTTTAGTCAGCAAACAAGATTTACCCCCTGAGGAACACAAAAGTAAAGTGGTAGAGAAAGAACCATTGAATGAAGCTCCGGTCAAAGAAGAGAATGTGGTGAAAACAGACGAAAATGTTTCTCAAATCCATACGGTGAGTGATATATTTATTGCTTCCTGTTTACAAGAATTTTGGTCAATATTCCTAATGGGGGGGGACATTTTCTTGTGTTATGTGACGGATTTTTTCTTGTAGGAAATCGAAGATGTAAGGGATGTTAAAGGCGCTTTGAATTTAGTGAATAAAGAGCAAGAGCAATCTGATTATCATGATGGGAATGAGCAGAGTTCTTCTAAAGAGTTGAAGTCGAAACCTGTAAAGGTTGTGAAAGAGGACCCACAAAGGAAGCTGAGATTGCGTAATCAACTCAAGGAATTGAAATCGAGGGAAAGTTTATTGGAAAATCAACTGAAAGAGGTTATCCTGTCCTCATATCTTGTCCTTAATGCAGGATATTTGATCATTTGACCAAAAGTCAAATAAATATATATGGAGTAATAAAAATGTGTGAAGTCCAATGTTGCAATTTCAGCTAAATAGGATACTAGACCTTATTTTTATCACTGATGCACCAACTGCATGCCATATTTTAGTTTGTGCAGGATTGTATAGCCTACTTACATATCAGATTCTTTGAATAGTGTATATTACTTGTGCGTGTTTAACACTATACTTTTTCAGATTATTTTGCGGAATCATAAGGGTTTTTAGTATTTAACTGATGATTTATTCTGATTATGATTTTTTTTTTTCTGTAGGCCAAATCCACCACATCTAGCCTAACCTGTCAGAACCGCTTAATCATTGAAACAAAAGAGAGGCTTAAGCTAGAACTGGTGAGTGAATTGCCTTTTCTTTTTCTTATGCCTATTAGTTTGTTTCCTACTTGGGCTATTCACCAGGGGAAACTTGTCAGAAAAGGGCCTGTTTTGTGGGCCCACCCCGACCATGTTCATTTTGACCCTGATATAAAAAATTTACCCATATTAACTTGTTACCCAAACCTCCTGTTTTCCACCATCTAAGTTTGTGACATTGTGTGAGCATCCATCGCATTTAGCTTCTCACATTCATCAACTTATATAATATAAGACTCAATCCTACACGTTATAAGGTCCTGTTTGTTACGATCAAATCGAAGAGTTATCTATTTAACTTGTACTCTTTACTTGTTTGCAGGATAGGCGAAGTAAGAAAGGCTTTTCATTTTCAATCGTTTGCATGGTTTCTTTCATTGGTTTGATCAGCGGATACATTTCAGACCCTTAAACACTAACTAATTCTTCAATTTCTCCCAAGTTAGATGATTGCATTCCATAACTTGTACCTTGTTTTTACATTTCAAATCACGTACTCATACATGTATATAATCTCTCTTTTGATACGATGACAATTTCTTTATGTAAGATGGCTTGAATAATGTCAAAGCACAAGCTATAAATTAACAACAAAGTTGAGTTACTAACAACAAAAAAGGTTTTGAAAATGATAAGAAACATCATATTAATCTAATTTTTGACCCGTTAGAGATAACTCATAGCCAGAATGATAAATTCAAAAGTAAATGGGCTGATATTGCCACCATTTGCTTAAGAGTTAATACATACATACAAGGTTCCACATCCATGCCATTGTGAACAAGTCTTCAAAACGTCAACACAAACCTAACAGGACCAGGGACAAAAGTAGTGAACTGCTAAGACTTAAAAAAAAAAAAAAAAAAAAAAAAAAATGAAGAAAAACCCTAAACTACTGAACCAGTTTGCAATTTGCAAAGCTCATCAAGGGTGAATGCAATTTTGCTGAGGCAACTTATAATCTTATCACCATTGATCCTAGTTAAATCGAACGTAGCATTTTTGTTGTTGGCAATAGCTTCAATTAGTTCTGCATTTTCTCTCAGAATTTCAGCAATGTTTTGTTCATGCTCCTCTCGACCGACTTCAACAAGCCTCGTACTTTCATCTACGGTATCTGTCTGACATACCTCTTGCTCTGATCTGCATTCCTCAACTTCATCGTTTTCACTTTTCAGACATCTTGTTGGCTTTGCTGTCTGTTGCATGGTACGATTCTCGGGTGTTATTACCTTAGTTAGACTTTTGATTCTTCAAACCTGATGCCAATTTAGGGAAACCGCGTAAATTTATCATTTTTTTTCTTTTGGTATATAAGAAAGTCAAGCAATCAATTTTATGTGCAGGTATGAAGTAAATGCAGTTTCTGCAGTCCCCCTAAAAGGATCCTAAACCTGTCTCCCCTCTTTAAGATGTCTTTACTAATATGCCCACAATATATTTACCATGTTGAAGAACAAAATACTGGCCCCGTTTGGCTCATGTAATCCAATGGGATTCCGGCGGAATTGGATCTGAAGTTAGACACACGTCGTGTCTAAATTCAATTCCCTTTTGCTGACTCCCATTCGATTCCGTGAGCCAAACGGGGCCTTTAGGAAAATAGAAGTCTTAACTTTTACCAAATGCCAAAAAATTTAAGAGTATAGTAAGAATTTGATTCAACTAACTAGATGAACATCAAAACCTTGCAGTTTTTATGCCTTAGCTAAATAAATGATCCGATGTCATATTCTTTGACTACTTTCAATACCACAATAAACAACGCCCAATCCCGTAAGTGTGGGGTATGAAATTCAGATCTTCATTAGGATTTATAGATGAAATTTAAAAATACTGCATCTCTCACTTAACCCATGTTACATGCATATAAATATATTATTAATTATTCCATTGTTGATTTAACATCATGAAGAACATTTTTCATGTTTCATTATTAGTAAATAAACTATATGCAATCAAAAACATCGATGGAGTGAGTAAAACTACCTTTTAAATTATAAAAAGATCAGTCACAGACTAATATTATAATCTAATACTAATATATTGATTTAACTATTCTTTAACAATTAATCACTAAACCTAGCTAACACATGAGTCCAACATTATTCTATTTAATTCCCAATACCAAACCATTCAAATAATCAAATATTTTCAATATATAAACTCAAATAGCATCTGAGATAGCTTAATATACCAGATTGCGCAACTGGAAGCTCATCGAAGTCATTTTCAGCCTCTGAATCATAATCATCTTTATAAACCCTAACATACTGTTCGACCGCCTTAAACAATTCACTATTAAAACTCACCATTCTCGATCCAGACTGTTTAATCTTCTTATAATCAGATAACAATGAATCCCATTTTCTCCTGCACTGGTTCAAATTCCGATTAACATCTAACACATTGCAATTTTGGACTATAATTTTCCATTTCTGGAAAGAAGATAGAGTTCCACCACAATCAGCTTCGATTGCAGCAATTTCGTTGACTAAAATTAGGGATTCTTCAACAGTCCAATCGGGAGCTGCCTTTGATCGTGTTCGGAGATTGGTGGTTCCGTTTTGTTCCATGATGATTGGTGGTTGGTTTTGAGATGAATGTAAGTTAAATTTCGATCAAGGGTGAGATTTTGAAAACCCTCGGTGAATAGGTTGGCAATGTGCCAGAAAAGTGTATGCTGACGGGTTATGGGCGGGTCACGTTCATCGCTGATAAAATTTGATCAGCCAATGTATGAAACTATGAAATCCATTTAATTTTTGTACGGGTACAAGACCATTTCTAATCGTGACTGTGACATCACACGCAGTTTTGACATTTTTTTTTAAAAAGTGTAACCCGATTGTGATTTGGTGATGTCAGTTTCTAAAATTTTATAACCGTGTATGTCGGTTTTTTATGTTAAATATTGAGTAGGGTTATGTGGTAAAATCTGATTAGAAATGGGTGGGAAAAATAAATTAATTATAAAAAATATATATTAATTAAAATTGGAAAATCATTGATTGGTTAAAAAGCAAACTGACGAATTTTTTTTGCGTTGAGGGTCCAACTGACACCCAAAATTGATGCCCGGTTAGGGTCCTTCAGTTTTCGTCAGTTAAGTCCATGTCATTTGACGGATAGGACTGACACCACGATGGAATTGGTCTAATAAGCTTACATTTAGGGGTGTCCATAGAGATTGCCAAAAATTCCCATAGTCAATTGTAGTGACCCGAACTTTTCCATGTTTATATATATTAAATAAAATTGATATTTACATGATTAAGTGTTTCCATCATGTTAAGCAATCAAACTTGTTAAGACTTGATTAATTGAAATATGTTTCATATAGACATTGACCACCCAAATTGACCGGCGATTCACGAACGTTAAATCTAGTAAAAACTATATATATATATATATATATATATATATATATATATATATATATATATATATATATATATATATATATATATATACATATATATATATATACATATATACATATAGTTAACATGATAGTATGATAAGTAAGTATCTCACTAGGTATATTAACAATGAGTGATATACATAAAAATGAGTTTATTGAATTAAGAAACTCGAAAACGATATATATAACGATTATCGTTATAACAACGTCTTATTAAATACACATGAATCATATTATGATATTGATACACTATATTTAAACATGATAAATGATAAGTAAACATATCATTAAGTGTATTAACAATGAACTACATATGTAAAAACAAGACTACTAACTTAAGGATTTCGAAACGAGACATATATGTAACGATTATCGTTGTAACGACATTTAAATGTATATATATCATATTAAGATATATTAATACATCATAATATCATGATAATATAATAATTTAACATCTCATTAGACATAATAAACAATGAGTTAACAACATTTAACAAGATCGTTAACTTAAAGGTTTCAAAACAACACTTACATGTAACGACTAACGATGACTTAACGATTCAGTTAAAATATATATACATGTAGTGTTTTAATATGTATTCATATACTTTTGAAAGACTTCAAGACACTTAGCAAAGTACTTATACTTAACAAAAATGCTTACAATTACATCCTCATTCATTTTCATCAACAATTCTACTCGTATGCACCCGTATTCGTACTCGTACAATACCTAGCTTCTAAATGTATTTACTATTGGTATATACACTTCAATGATCAGCTCTTAGCAACCCTTGTGAGTCACCTAACCATGTGAGAACCATCGTTTAACATCTAGCATGAAATATCTCACAAGATTACAAACTAATGGAGGCTATATGTCAAGCCTCATTCACGTTAACACTCACCAACCATAAACACATTTCAATTCCAATTTTTATGCATCAAACTACTCTATCTCAAGTTCTCTCTTAGTGTTCTAAGTGTTCTTCATCATCTTCATCAAAATCTAGCTCAATCTAGTTCATAAATCCACACATAAACCAAGTTACAAAATAACTACTCAAGAACACACCAACAACACTTCCAAGTTTGCTAGCTTACTTCCAATTTTGCAAATCCACTTTGAGTGATCATCCAACCTCAAAAAATCTTTCTTATTTACAGTAAGATATCTTTCTAATACAAGGTAATACTCATATTCAAACTTTGAATCAATTTCTATAACTATAACAATCTTATTTCGAGTGGAAATCTTACTTGAACTTGTTTTCGTGTCATGATTCTACTTCAAGAACTTTCAAGCCATCCAAGGATCCTTTGAAGCTAGATCTATTTTTCTCATTTCCAGTAGGTTTATCCACAGAACTTGAGGTAGTAATGATGTTCATAACATCATTCGAATCATATATATAAAACTATCTTATTCGAAGGTTTAAACTTGTAATCACTAGAACATAGTTTAGTTAATTCTAAATTCATTCATCTTTATATTTATATATTTTTTATAGACAGCCGTTCTCCTCTCTCTCAAATTACAGAAAAAACCCTAAATTAAAAACAGCCGTCGCCACCACTCACTACTCTTCTCCTCCGGCCGTCGGTTTACTCCGGCGGTCCGGAGGACC
Organism: Rutidosis leptorrhynchoides; assembly: GCF_046630445.1. Classification (NCBI taxonomy): domain Eukaryota; kingdom Viridiplantae; phylum Streptophyta; class Magnoliopsida; order Asterales; family Asteraceae; genus Rutidosis; species Rutidosis leptorrhynchoides. Next base: position 416,626,104 of record NC_092337.1, on the reverse strand, counting down.
TCTCTCCATCTCTCCCTTATTTGTAGAATATATCCTCTTTCACTCCTTTTGATTTTGTTTTTGTTTTTCCTTTTCACTCAATAACCTTTTTAAATTTGGGTCGTGATTTTTCTGCTCATTATGTGGGTGTTACAACAAGTCGCGGTCGTAGAAGACTCAAAACAGCATGATCGCGTTATCCTTGTTGCTTGTTTCACGTAGATCCCGGTTGTAGGTAGTTTCGGGTAATTTCGGGTCGTTTCGTGTTTTATCGAGTGGTTACGGGTTGTTTTTAAGCAGTTTCGGGTTGTTTTTTAAGTTGCTTCAGGTGGTTTCGAGCAGCATCGGGTAGTGTTAGGTGGGTTCGTTATGGTTTTGGGTGTTTTCGGGTGGTTACTGGTATAGCTTCCGTTTTCGTTGCTGTTCAGTTCGGGAACTACACGACTAAAGGAACACCACACAATAGCTATTAAGATATCAAAGACTCGCAGGTAACTTGTATACGCTCTTCCTCTCATTGCCGGTCGGTTTTTGCCCCTATTTTTCGTTTTGTAAGTCGGATCTCTGTCTTTGCCCCTTTCATTGTTGTTTTTTCAAGTCGTGGCCAGCTTCTGATCTCTTCTATTGATGATGTATTCGTGTTGCTTGCTTTTCATGAGTTGGTTGTTTTCGAGTTGTTTTCGGGTCGCTTCTGCTGGTATTCAGGTAGATCGGAATCTTCTCATCTACCGGAAGTTGGGTTCTTTTCATGACTCAATTTTCAGGTATGTATGCTACAAAAAATAAAAGAAAGAACGAGTAGCTCCTTTCGAATTCGAGTTGGTATACGGTGTTTTCTTTCAGATTTCGTATGTATTAGTCGAGTGATTTCGGGCGATTTTGGGGTTGTTTTCGTGCTGTATCGGGTTGTGTTTATGATCTGAGGAGGATACCGGAATACCGTGGGTCTTAATGGTGGTTCGTGTGTTGGCCATCGGGAGCATGGATTGCTCCTGGCTCGTTTTATATCTGGATTTCTTTCTTTATTTTTTATGCATACTACTTGAATGTCGTAAATTACATATCGTTGATGTGAAACTAATCAGTTGTTCGGGTGAAACTAATTAGTTGTTTCGGGTGATTAATGGTGGTTCGTGTTGGTATTTTCTCGTTGTTTCGGGTGATTTCTAGATCGTGGTGTTAGGGGTGGTGCTTGGAGATCTATGTTTGTGAAATTAGATAGGTGGTTTCGGGTTATTTCATTGTTTGTTTCGTGAGATGGTTTCTCGTTCGTGATTTTCTTGGTATTTCGAGGGTATAAATCTTAGATGTTGGTTGTGATTTAACGGTTATGATCTCTCTTTTTACATTTCTACATTCACGATTCCACCACTTGGTTAGTCTGTGTGATCGAGACTATTTGGTTTGATGTTGGTTGTTCGTGAGGTGGTTTGTTTCTCCCCATTTTCATGCTTTCTACCGAGTGTTTGCCCTTAATGTGGTTTTGTGAATTGTTGATTTGGATATAGAGTAGATTATTAGATTGTTAGATTGCAGTCTTGTACCTTTTCGAGCTTGTGTTTGTCGAGTTATCGATTAGCGTTGTAACTACTAGCTTCTTGCTAGTCTTATTTTATTTATAATATTATTGCCTTCAAAAAAAAAAAAAAGTTTAGTTAATTCTAAACTTGTTCGGAAACAAAAGTTAATCCTTCTAACTTGACTTTTAAAATCAACTAGACACATGTTCTATATCTTATGATATGCTAACTAAATGATTTAAAACCTGAAAACACGAAAAACACCGTAAAACCGGACATACGCCGTCGTAGTAAACACCGCGGGCTGTTTTGAGTTAGTTAATTAAAAACTATGATAAACTTTGATTTAAGAGCTATTCTTCTGGGAAAATGATTTCTCTTATGAACATGAAACTATATCCAAAAATCATGGTTAAACTCAAAGTGGAAGTATGTTTTGGAAAATGGTCATCTAGACGTCGTTCTTTCGACTGTAATGACTACCTTTACAAAAATGACTTGTAATCTGTATTTCCAACAATAAACTTATACTTTTTCTGTTTAGATTCATAAACTTAAGTTCAATATGAAACCATAGCAACTTGAATCACCGGATTTAAAACGAAGAAGTTATGGGTAAAATAAGATTGGATAATTTTGCTTGTTGTAGCTATGTGAAAATTGGTAACAAATCTATATTAATCATATCCTAGCTAACTTATATTGTATTATACATGTATTCTAATATATTATGTAATCTTGGAATACCATAGACACGTATGCAAATGTTTTGACATATCATATCGACCCATGTATATATATTATTTGGAACAACCATAGACACTCTATATGCAGTAATGTTTGAGTTAGCTATACAGGGTTGGGGTAGATTCCAAAAATATATATACTTTGAGTTGTGATCTAGCCTGAGACATGTATACACTGGGTCGTGGATTGATTCAAGATAATATATATCAATTTATTTCTGTACATCTAACTCTGGACAACTAGTTGTAGGTTACTAACGAGGACAGCTAACTTAATAAACTCAAATCATTAAAACGTAATAAAAAATGTTGTAAATATATTTTGAACATACTTTGATATATATATGTACATATTTGTTATAGGTTCGTGAATCGACCAGTGGCCAAGTCTTACTTCCCGACGAAGTAAAAAATCTGTGAAAGTGAGTTATAGTCCCACTTTTAAAAATCTAATATTTTTGGGATGAGAATACATGCAGTTTTATAAATGTTTTACGAAATAGACACAAGTAATTGAAACTACATTATATGGGTGAATGATCGAAGCCGAATATGCCCCTTTCGCTAGGTAACCTAAGAATTAGTAAACCAATCTACTAATTGACGCGATTCCTAAAGATAGATCTATTGGGCCTAACGAACCCCATCCAAAGTACCGGATGCTTTAGTACTTCGAATTCGTTTTTTATCATGTCCGATGGATTTCCCGAAATGATAGGGGATATTCTTATATGCATCTTGTTAATGTCGGTTACCAGGTGTTCACCATATGAATGATTTTTATCTCTATGTATGGGATGTATATTGAAATATGAAATCTTGTGGTCTATTATTACGATTTGATAAATATATAGGTTAAACCTATAACTCACCAACATTTTTGTTGACGTTTAAAGCATGTTTATTCTCAGATGATTATTAAGAGCTTCCGCTGTTGCATGCTAAAATGTGGACAAGATTCGATGTCAGCATGATTGTATAATATTGTTTAAAACTGCATTCGAGATTTACTTTGTTGTAACATATTAATATTGTAAACCAATATGTATTGGTAGTGTATAAGTGTGATATTTTTTTTAGATTATCATTTCTTGATAATCTAGGTGGTGTCTTTTTAATCTTGTCGATAAAATAAAGGTTATGGTTTGTTTTAAAAACGAATGCAGTCTTTGAAAAACGTCTCATATAGAGGTCAAAACCTCGCAAAGAGATCAATTAATATGAAACGTTTATAATCGATATGAATGGGACATTTCAGTTGGTATCAGAGCATTGGTCTTAGAGAACCAGAAATTTGCATTAGTGTGTCTTATCGAGTTTGTTTGGATACATTAGTGAGTCTGGACTTCGACCGTGTTTTTCTTTTAAAAACGATTGCTTAACACTTTTGTTGGAAACTATATATTATTAACATGAAAATATTAAGTGATATATTAATCTCTTAACATGTTTGATATTGTGTGATAGATGTCTACCTCTAGTACAAATTCCATCGACTCGCCTAATAATAATGAAGAATCGAATATATTTTGGAAAGATTCACAAATTCCCGAAGAAGAACCGGAAGAGGAGGAACCGGAAGAGGAGGAACCGGAAGAAGAAGAGGTTCCGGAGGAAGAAATATTGATACCTACAGTAAATCGATTAAATAAAAGAAAATCTTCAACCAACGGACCAAAGTTAATAATGGTCAATGGTGTTTCCGCCGAGGAAGCAAAATATTGGGAAGATTACCAATTTTTTGATGAATCGGATCCCGATGAGGATTCCAATAATGTTATAGAAATTACCACGACCCAATTTAATAAAGCAAAAGAAAATAATAAGGGAAAAGGTATAAAAATAGAGAAACCTGATTCCAACCCCGATGAACTTTATATGTATAGGCAACATCCGTATTTCCTAAATTGTAACAATAACCCGGGAACCTCTAAATCGCCAGGTATTTCTAAACCATTATGGAAAACGACGGCTCGTATTAGAGGAACACCATATATCTCTAGAAAATTAGGAAAACGAACCAAGTCCGGAGAAGAAGAAACCAGTAATTCAGATTAAAGGGTTGTAATCATGTTGTGTATTATATGTATTATAGTGTGCTGTACTTTTATGTTCTATGTAAAAATTGCTCGTATTGTTTGTTAATTATCTTTTACGAATCTAATCCTTGTCTATTTTACAGTATAAAAACACAAAATGAATGTTAAGGGTAGACAATCGAATATTTTAAAAGACCTACCAGAGGATATGATTGATGAAATCTTGTCTAGAGTCGGTCAGAATTCATCAGCACAATTAGTTATGGCGAAATTAACTTGTCAAACATTTGAAAGACTTTCCAGAAATGCCTTAGTTTATAAAAGGCTTTCCTTTGATAGGTAGGGTATATCACATTGGGGAGACCGTAAGTTATGCAGTGTTTTCTTTAAAGCATTAAATGCGGGGAACCCAAATGCAATTTTACGCTACGGGTTAAGAACCTATTTTGACTCAACATATCCCAACATAGGATTTCGTGAGTTAGAAAGAGCTTCTAACATGCAACATAAAGAAGCATGTTATGCTTACGGGTTAGTGATGTTCGCTTTTTACCAAAGTGAGAAAAAGAACATCGAATTACAACTTTTAAATAAAACCTTCCCACAAGTGACGGATTCAGTAGTTGGGGTGAGAAACAAGGTTTTTAGATTATTACGGGGCTGCTGGACATTACGAAACCCTCGTCCTTTTGACGAAATTACAACATACTGCCTAGCCAATGGTCATAACGGTTACTTTCCACAAGACCAAGGATGGGAAGTCGTCTTAGTTAAACCAGAATGCATGACTTGTTTCTGGACTTATGAATTACGTGCCTTTATTACCTTTGCTGAACGACTTGCGTATTAACTAGATTTATCTTCAAAACTGTCTTGTATCAAAGTTATTGTGTGTTATATTTCATGTTAAATGTAATATAGCGGAATTGTAAGTTTGAATAATATTTGAATGTGATATATTATTATAATCAGTTTTTCATATGGAATTGTAGTAGTTGAATTGTATTTTAGCTACTAAGTATGAGCTTAACGGGTAGGTAGTACCCGAATTTAAACTTATAAAACGCTAATATGAAGAAAAAGCTTTTATAAATGAGTTCATATTATGCTACGAAATACTATTAACTACTCTTAATATTCTGTATGATTAACTCGATTCAGTTGGCTGTTTTGAAGGAAATGGCACCGACTACTCGACACACCATGAATATGAGCGAAGAGGAATTTCGTACCTTTCTTGCTGCAAACATAGCCGCAGTACAGGCTGCGCTACATACCAACAATAACTCTGAATCTAGCAATGCAGCTAACGGCGCAAGAAATCGTGTAGGATGCTCCTACAAAGAATTCACTGCCTGCAAACCTTTGGAATTTGATGGAACCGAAGGACCAATTGGATTGAAACGGTGGACCGAGAAGGTCGAATCGGTGTTTGCCATAAGTAAGTGTACTGAAGAGGACAAAGTTAAGTATGCTACGCATACCTTCACAGGTACTGCGTTAACGTGGTGGAACACCTATATGGAACAGGTAGAACAAAATGCTGCTTACGCACTACCGTGGTCGGCATTCAAGCAATTGATGAACGAGCAATACCGTCCTAGAAATGAGGTCAATAAGCTCAAGGTAGAGCTTAGAGAGTTACGAACACAAGGGTTCGACATTACCATGTATGAACGACGATTCACAGAGTTGTGCCTATTGTGTCCGGGAGCGTTCTAAGATGTAGAAGAGAAGATCGACGCGTTTTTAAAAGGGTTACCAGTAAGGATTCAAGAAGATGTGAGTTCACACGAGCCCACTTCCATACAAAAGGCAAGTCGAATGGCTCATAAACTCATAAATCAGATTGAGGGAAGAATTAAAGAGCAGGCGACCGAAGAAGCCAACACGAAACAACTCAAGAGGTAGTGGGAGGAAAACGGTGACAAGAGTCACCAGTACAACAACAATAACAATTACAACCATAATCGCAACAAATATCCCAACAACCGCAACAATAACCGCAATCCTAACAATAACTACAACAAACGTCCCAACAACAACAACAACTACAACAACCGTTTCAACAACAATAACAATCCCAACAACAACCTCAATAACAACAACGGCAACAAAAACCAAAATCAGCCGTGTCATAGGTGTGAAGAAAATCATCCGGGGTTTTGCACGACATTTTGCAACATGTGTAAAAGAAATGGTCATAGCACGACAAAGTGTGAGGTCTACGGACCAAGGTTTTATAGAACTAAAGGAACAAATAGTGTTGGAACAAGTAATGCCGGAACGAATAGTGTCGGAGCAAGTAATACCAACGCTGTTTGTTATAAATGTGGAAAACCTGGCCACATTATTAGAAATTGCCCGAATCAGGGGAATACTAATGGGCAGGGCCGCGAAAGAGTTTTCAATATTAATGTGGCAGAAGCACAGGAAGACCCGGAGCTTGTTACGGGTACGTTTCTTATTGACGATAAATCTGCTTATGTTTTATTTGATTTGGGTGCGGATAGAAGCTATATGAGTAGAGATTTTTGTGCTAAATTAAGTTACCCATTGATGCCTTTGGATAATAAATTTTTACTTGAATTAGCAAACGGTAAATTAATTTCAGCAGATAATATATGTCGGGATAGAGAAATTAAACTGGGTGATGAAACGCTTAAGATTGATTTAATACCAGTTGAGTTAGGGAGTTTTGATGTAATAATTGGCATGGACTGGTTGAAGAAGGTAAGAGCAGAGGTCGTTTGTTACAAAAATGCGATTCGCATTATGCGTGAAAAAGGAAAGCCTTTAATGGTATACGGAGAAAAGAACAACGCGAAGTTAAATCTTATTAGTAGTTTAAAGGCGCAAAAACTAATAAGAAAAGGTTGTTACGTCATTCTAGCACACATCGAGGAAGTTAAACCTGAAGAAAAGAACATCAGTGATGTTCCCGTCGCAAAAGAATTTCCCGATGTATTTTCGAAAGAATTACCGGGATTATCCCCACATCGATCCGTTGAATTTCAAATAGACCTTGTACCAGGAGCTGCACCAATAGCTCGTGCTCCATACAGACTCGCACCCTGCGAAATGAAAGAATTACAAAGTCAGTTACAGGAACTTTTAGAGCGTGGTTTCATTCGACTAAGTACATCACCATGGGGAGCTCCTGTTCTGTTTTTCAAGAAGAAAGATGGTACATTCAGGTTGTGTATCGACTACCGAGAGTTGAACAAACTTACCATCAAGAACCGTTACCCATTACCGAGAATCGACGACTTATTTGATAAACTACAAGGCTCGTCGGTTTATTCGAAGATAGATTTATGTTCTGGATATCATCAAATGCGGGTGAAGGAGGATGATATTTCGAAGACTGCTTTTAGGACGCGTTACGGTCATTACGAGTTTATGGTTATGCCGTTTGGATTGACTAATGCACCAGCTGTGTTCATGGACCTCATGAACCGAGTATGTGGGCCATATCTTGACAAGTTTATCATTGTTTTCATTGATGACATACTTATTTACTCGAAGAATGATCAAGAGCACGAAGAACATTTGAGAAAAGTGCTAGAGTTGCTGAGAAAAGAAAAACTGTACGCTAAGTTTTCAAAGTGTGCATTTTGGTTGGAAGAAGTTCAATTCCTCGGTCATATAGTGAACAAAGAAGGTATTCAGATGGATCCAGCAAAGATTGAAACCGTTGAAAAGTGGGAAACCCCGAAAACTCCGAAACACATACGTCAATTTTTAGGGCTGGCTGGTTATTACAGGAGATTCATCCAAGATTTTTCCAAAATAGCAAAACCCTTAACTGCATTAACGCATAAAGGGAAGAAATTTGAATGGAAGGATGAACAAGAGAAAGCGTTTCAATTGTTGAAGCAAAAGTTAACTACGGCACCTATATTGTCATTACCTGAAGGGAATGATGATTTTGTGATATATTGTGATGCCTCAAAGCAAGGTCTAGGTTGTGTATTAATGCAACGAACGAAGGTAATTGCTTATGCGTCTAGACAATTGAAGATTCACGAGCAGAATTATACGACGCATGATTTGGAATTAGGCGTGTTTGTTTTTGCATTAAAGACTTGGAGGCACTACTTATATGGGGTCAAAAGTAATATATATATACCGACAATAAAAGTCTTCAATACATATTTAATCAGAAACAACTGTACATGAGGCAGTGCAGGTGGATTGAATTGTTGAATGATTACGACTTTGAGATTCGTTACCACCTGGGGAAGGCAAATGTGGTAGCCGATGCCTTGAGCAGAAAGGACAGAGAACCCATTCGAGTAAAAGCTATGAATATAATGATTCACACTAACCTTACTACTTAAATAAAGGAGGCGCAACAAGGAGTTTTAAAAGAGGGAAATTTAAAGGATGAAATACCCAAAGGATCGGAGAAGCATCTTAATATTCGGGAAGACGGAACCCGGTATAGGGCTGAAAGAATTTTTGTACCAAAATTTGGAGATATGAGAGAAATGGTACTTAGAGAAGCTCATAAAACCAGATACTTAATACATCCTGGAGCGGAGAAGATGTACAAGGATCTCAAGAAACATTTTTGGTGGCCGGGTATGAAAGTCGATGTTGCTAAATACGTAGGAGAATATTTGACGTGTTCTAAGGTCAAAGCTGAGTATCAGAAACCATCAGGTCTACTTCAACAACCCGAAATCCCGAAATGGAAATGGGAAAACATTACCATGGATTTTATCACTAAATTGCCAAGGACTGCAAGTGGTTTTGATACTATTTGGGTAATAGTTGACCGTCTCACCAAATCAGCATACTTCCTGCCAATAAGAGAAGATGACAAGATGGAGAAGTTAGTACGACTGTATTTGAAGGAAGTCGTCTCCAGACATGGAATACCAATCTCTATTATCTCTGATAGGGATCGCAGATTTATTTCAAGATTCTGGCAGACATTACAGCAAGCATTAGGAACTCGTCTAGACATGAGTACTGCCTATCATCCACAAACTGATGGGCAGAGCGAAAGGACGATACAAACGCTTGAATACATGCTACGAGCATGTGTTATTGATTTCGAAAACAATTGGGATCGACATTTACCATTAGCAGAATTTTCCTACAACAACAGTTACCACTCGAGCATTGAAATGGCGCTGTTTGAGGCACTTTATGGTAGAAAGTGTAGGTCTCTGATTTGTTGGAGTGAAGTGGGGGATAGACAAATTACGGGTCCAGAAATTATTCAAGAAACCACATAGAAAATCATTCTAATTCAACAACGGTTGAAAACCGCCCAAAGACGACAAAAGAGCTATGCGGACATTAAGAGAAAAGATATAGAATTTGAAATTGGGGAGATGGTCATGCTTAAGGTTTCACCTTGGAAAGGCGTTGTTTGATTTGGTAAAAGAGGGAAATTAAATCCAAGGTATATTGGACCATTCAAGATTATTGATAGTGTCGGACCAGTAGCTTACCGACTTGAGTTACCTCAACAACTCGCGGTTGTACATAACACTTTCCACGTCTCAAATTTGAAGAAATTTTTTGCTAAAGAAGATCTCACTATTCCGTTAGACGAAATCCAAATCAACGAAAAACTTCAATTCATCGAAGAACCCGTTGAAATAATGGATCGTGAGGTTAAAAGACTTAAGCAAAACAAGATACCAATTGTTAAGGTTCGATGGAACGCTCGTAGAGGACCCAAGTTCACCTGGGAACGAGAAGATCAGATGAAGAAGAAATACCCGCACTTATTTCCAGAAGATACTTCAACACCTCCAACTGCTTAAAATTTCGGGACGAAATTTATTTAACGGGTAGGTACTGTAGTGACCCGAACTTTTCCAAGTTTATATATATTAAATGAAATTGATATTTACATGATTAAGTGTTTCCATCATGTTAAGCAATCAAACTTGTTAAGACTTGATTAATTGAAATAGGTTTCATATAGACATTGACCACCCAAGTTGACCGGCGATTCACGAACGTTAAATCTAGTAAAAACTATATGATGACATATATATGGATATATATATATATATATATATATATATATATATATATATATATATATATATATATATATATATATATATATAGTTAACATGATAGTATGATAAGTAAGTATCTCACTAGGTATATTAACAATGAGTGATATACATAAAAATGAGTTTATTGAATTAAGAAACTCGAAAACGATATATATAACGATTATCGTTATAACAACGTCTTATTAAATACATATGAATCATATTATGATATTGATACACTATATTTAAACATGATAAATGATAAGTAAACATATCATTAAGTGTATTAACAATGAACTACATATGTAAAAACCAGACTACTAACTTAAGGATTTCGAAACGAGACATATATGTAACGATTATCGTTGTAACGACATTTAAATGTATATATATCATATTAAGATATATTAATACATCATAATATCATGATAATATAATAATATAACATCTCATTAGACATAATAAACAATGAGTTAACAACATTTAACAAGATCGTTAACTTAAAGGTTTCAAAACAACACTTACATGTAACGACTAACGATGACTTAACGACTCAGTTAAAATATATATACTTGTAGTATTTTAATATGTATTCATACACTTTTTAAAGACTTCAAGATACTTATCAAAGTACTTCTACTTAATAAAAATGCTTACAATTACATCCTCATTCATTTTCATCAACAATTCTACTCGTATGCACCCGTATTCGTACTCGTATAATACCGAGCTTCTAAATGTATTTACTATTGGTTTATACACTTTAATGATCAGCTCTTAGCAGCCCTTGTGAGTCACCTAACCATGTGGGAACCATCATTTAACATCTAGCATAAAATATCTCACAAGATTATAAACTAATGGAGGCTATATGTCAAGCCTCATTCACGTTAACACTCACCAACCATAAACACATTTCAATTCCAATTTTTATGCATCAAACTACTCTCTCTCAAGTTCTCTCTTGGTGTTCTAAGTGTTCTTCATCATCTTCATCAAAACCTAGCTCAATCTAGTTCATAAATCTATACATAAACCAAGTTACAAAACAACTACTCAAGAACACACCAACAACACTTCCAAGTTTGCTAGCTTACTTTCAATCTTGCAAATCCACTTTGAGTGATCATCCAACCTCAAGAAATATTTCTTATTTACAGTAATATATCTTTCTAATACAAGGTAATACTCATATTCAAACTTTGAATCAATTTCTATAACTATAACAATCTTATTTTGAGTGGAAATCTTACTTGAACTTGTTTTCGTGTCATGATTCTACTTCAAGAACTTTCAAGCCATCCAAGGATCCTTTGAAGCTAGATCTATTTTTCTCATTTCCAGTAGGTTTATCCACAGAATTTTAGGTAGTAATGATGTTCATAACATCATTCGAATCATATATATAAAACTATCTTATTCGAAGGTTTAAACTTGTAATCACTAGAACATAGTTTAGTTAATTCTAAACTTGTTCGCAAACAAAAGTTAATCCTTCTAACTTGACTTTTAAAATCAACTAGACACATGTTCTATATCTTATGATATGCTAACTTAATGATTTAAAACCTGAAAACACGAAAAACACTGTTAAACCGGACATACGCCGTCGTAGTAAACACCGCGGGCTGTTTTGGGTTGGTTAATTAAAAACTATGATAAACTTTGATTTAAGAGCTATTCTTCTGGGAAAATGATTTCTCTTATGAATATGAAACTATATCCAAAAATCATGGTTAAACTCAAAGTGGAAGTATGTTTTCCAAAATGGTCATCTAGACGTCGTTCTTTCGACTGAAATGACTACCTTTAAAAAATGACTTGTAATCTATATTTTTGACTATTAACTTATACTTTTTCTGTTTAGATTCGTAAATTTAAGTTCAATATGAAACCATAGCAACTTGAATCACTCAAAACGGATTTAAAACGAAGAAGTTATGGGTAAAACAAGATTGGATAATTTTGCTTGTTGTAGCTACGTGAAAATTGGTAACAAATCTATATTAATCATATCCTAGCTAACTTATATTGTATTATACATGTATTCTAATATATTATGTAATCTTGGGGTACCATAGACACGTATGCAAATGTTTTGACATATCATATCGACCCATGTATATATATTATTTGGAACAACCATAGACACTCTATATGCAGTAATGTTTGAGTTAGCTATACAGGGTTAAGGTTGATTCCAAAAATATATATACTTTGAGTTGTGATCTAGCCTGAGACATGTATACACTGGGTCGTGAATTGATTCAAGATAATATATATCAATTTATTTCTGTACATCTAACTGTGGACAACTAGTTGTAGGTTACTAACGAGGACAGCTGACTTAATAAACTCAAATCATTAAAACGTAATAAAAAATGTTGTAAATATATTTTGAACATACTTTGATATATATGTACATATTTTTTATAGGTTCGTGAATCGACCAGTGGCCAAGTCTTACTTCCCGACGAAGTAAAAATCTGTGAAAGTGAGTTATAGTCCCACTTTTAAAAATCTAATATTTTTGGGATGAGAATACATGCAGTTTTATAAATGTTTGACGAAGTAGACACAAGTAATTGAAACTACATTATATGGGTGAATGATCGAAGCCGAATATGCCCCTTTTGCTTGGTCGCCTAAGAATTAGTAAACCAATCTACTAATTGACGCGAATCCTAAAGATAGATCTATTGGGCCTAACGAACCCCATCCAAAGTACCGGATACTTTAGTACTTCGAATTCATTTTTTTATCATGTCCGATGGATTTCCCGGAATGATAGGGGATATTCTTATATGCATCTTGTTAATGTCGGTTACTAGGTGTTCACCATTGAATAATTTTTATCTCTATGTATGGGATGTATAATGAAATATGAAATCTTGTGGCCTATTATTACGATTTGATAAATATATAGGTTAAACCAATAACTCACCAACATTTTTGTTAACGTTTAAAGCATGTTTATTCTCAGATGATTATTAAGAGCTTCCACTGTTGCATGCTAAAATATGGACAAGATTCGGTGTCAGCATGATTGTATAATATTGTTTAAAACTGCATTCGAGATTTACTTTGTTGTAACTTATTAATATTTTAAACTAATATGTATTGGTAGTGAGTAAGTGTGATATTTTTTTTAGATTATCATTTCTTGATAATCTAGGTGGTGTCTTTTTAACCTTGTCGATAAAATAAAGGTTATGGTTTGTTTTAAAAATGAATGCAGTCTTTGAAAAACGTCTCATATAGAGGTCAAAACCTCGCAAAGAGATCAATTAATATGAAACGTTTATAATGAATATGAACGGGACATTTCATTAATGGGGAAATTCAAGATTCCGTATTGTTAGGCCGGGTCTGATTCGGGTCTAGAGCTAAATACGAGGATGATTTTAAATTTTCTGTTGAGTTCAGGTTCGAGATAGGTTTAGCGACAGACCTAATTACCCGACCCGATTACCCGTTTAATATTGCTATGATTATACATTTATTACGAAGTATAATACGTACACTAATACAATTTACAGGGCCGAGCTTGGCACCGTGCGAGATGTGTGCAGGCACAGGGCATCACATTGATAGGGGCATCAAATTTTCTAGGTTTATGTAGTTAAAGTCTTGAAGTTATGGAAGATAAAATGAAAGTTATGGGGTTTTTTGTTTAATTGTGAAAAAATACAGAGACTAATGATAATGATCATATTAATGTTAAAAGTTAAGGCTGAAAATAACGAACGTAGATAATTAAGGCTAAAAGTTACAAGTACAAACTATGATAGGGGCATTTTATTTCAAGTCGCACTAGGCATCAAAAAGGTCAGGACCGACCCTGACAATTTAGTTCGTCTACTACTTTATATTATTTCCAACCCTACGTCCTTTTAACATTTCATTATTCAAGATATGTGATTTTCAAAAAGTTCCACTATTTAAGACCATCCATAATCATATTCAACAATCAATGCCATGTAAAATATGAAAATCATCATGTAGACACTCAGTCCTCCAACCAACCAACTTGCTAACAAAAAGTTCCGAATCATCCATGTTCAAAGTATTGGCGTCTCAGGATTTCCAAATGAAAGATATAAGGTATGTAATTTGATAATTTTGGTAATTGTATAGTGTAAATGTGTTTATCTGTGAGTGTTTTAGGATTTGTATAGTTTATTGTGTGATTCACTAGTAATAGATGATTATATGAATATATAAGTTCGTCTGTGGTTAATTGATGTTTTAGTTGTGGTGTTCAAATGTTCAATTTAAAATGTGTGTGTGCGCGTGCGTGTCTGGGCTACAGCTAGTTCATGAAATAGGTGAAAAATTGCTAGTGAAAAATTGTTCTAAGATTAGGAACAATAAAATTGAGTACAATAAAATTGGGTACAATAAAATTGGGTACAATAATTTTTTTTTTTGAACGACGATATCGACATCGAATACTCTCATTTGTCACCCAAACACGCGTTAGGAGGAAACCCAACTCGCGACGATGTTGGCAGTACCATCAAAGGTTGGGAAAACCCCCCAGAGACCTTCCCAAATCGCATTGATGTTGGCATTACCATCAAAGGTTGGAAACTCCCTGCTTGGAGTGGGAATTGAACCTGGGTTGGCAGTACCCCAAGTTAAATCTCACTCCATTGGGTACAATAAAATTGTGGTACCTACAACAAGTCTAGATCTCTATATCAAAGATAAAGTACAATTGTGGTACTTACAACAACTCTACACCTCACAGTAAAATTGTTATTGAAAAATTGTTCATGAATCCGGAAGATGTTTACTACCTACAGCAAGTCTATAATGTGTGTTGTAATCCATTTTTTAGATAAAGCAATGATGAAAGAATTTGTGGTGCTTGAAGTGCAGATGGTGTGACTCCCCGTACAAAACCATCGTGTACGGTTCGTCAACAACAGGATCATTACAAGGTCAAACACTACATGCTGTTTGAAAACCAGTTTTGCATTCATAAAAAGATAGCGTTTTACAAAAGATAACGTGACACAAAGGTCATTACAAAGTCATTGTTTGAAAATAACATAAGTTACGAATGCAAATGAAAAGATCCATGATTGAGACATCTCTAAGTAATGCAGCGGAAATCTAATACAGCAGGTCCATAACAGCAAGTCTATAACACCAAGACAGCAAGTCTAACAGTGGAAGCAACATCGTCTAAGCACCTGAGAAATACACGCTTAAAAGTCAACACGAATGTTGGTGAGCTATAGTTTGTAATCAGTAAAGTAATGTAGACCACTAGATTTCAGTGCTTCAGTCAGCAGTTTAAATCAGTATGAAAAGTATATGCTTAACCGTGGGCACCCGGTAACTAGACTTAATGTATGTATATCACCCCCTAAAAGTGCACTTGGAGAGTGCGTTTGTCCTCGAAGTATTAAACACCCGTTGAATGCTAGCGCGACTAGCCCGAGTGGGGTTGTCAAACCCTATGGATCCATATCTAAGATTCACGTTCACTGTTAGGAAACCAATGATTAAATGTTAACGAGCCATGGGGAATCTTTGTACCGTTATATCACCCACACATATGTAAAGTTTAAGTACTCGTGTCTAGTATGTAAAACGTAAAAAGCGCATGTATTCTCAGTCCCAAAAATAGTAAAAAGTAGTAAGGGGTGCTATAACTCACAGTGAATAAGCAGTAAAAGTCGATATGAAACGTATGCAGGTAGTAAGTCGGTCCGAAAGGTCGTCAACCTAAGTCAAAGGTCACTAGGTCAGTATGTTTTCTCAAAAGAGTTACAAGTGAATAAATTAAGTTTAAATGTCATCATCAACATCATCATTATCATCATCATTCATCAACACTAAGGTAAGTTTAACAAGAATAGAGATCGAAACAAAAGGCTGACTTCAGACAGCTGTTACGACCTCTATACAAATTGAAAAGATGCGTAGTCAGTGGCCATGACTCCGTAAGTGAGTCCTCTAACCACTAACCAATTTTCAGAACCTAACTCGTCATCGTTTGACAATGGCGACGGTTTAAGTACGAGTTGGTCAGAAATTTCAGCACAACGTTACAAAGGCGTAGTGACTTCCGGAAGGCTATAAATCCTAAACCGTATATTGGATTAAGTCAAGGCCTAAATGAAAAGTCATCTACTCGAAATGAACTATCTGAAAATCAATTTTACAGAAGCCCAGGAGTCTGATTAGACCCCGAAAAACAGCAAAAAATTGCTCCGGTGAGATTCTTGGTGCTTGATGCTCATCACGGTTCTCATCCTTGATGCTTGTAAGCTTCAAGTGTACAACTCTTTGATGTTTTAGCATCACTTTGACCAAGGTTTAACCATAAATAAATAACTAAGAGTAAAATCTATCATTCTACAAGTTTTGAACATCATGATTGCCTCTTTATTGCATAGATCCAATAAAGCTTCAACCTTTGTCCATTTTACACAAGTTTATGCATCTCCATTATATATGATGATGAAGACTTGATCTTTATCATCACAACAAACACAAAAAGGTTTCAAGTAAGTGAGATCTACAATAATAACTTAGATCTCAAGTATTAAGAAAACCCTAAGCTAGAAAGCTTGGATCTTTACAAGATTAATGAGACCATAAGCTAGAAAGCTAAGATCTTTAACAAAATAATGAAAGTAATGAGACCATAAGCTAAAAAGCTAAGATCTTTAACATAATAATGAAACCCTAAGCTAGAAAGCTTGGATCTTTAGTGTTCTTGAAGATCTTGAAGCATAAAGCTTGGATCTTTAAGATATATGAAGATCATAAACACAAGTTTTGATCTTTATAACAAAACAAAGAAATCACAAGCTAGATCTAACAAGTAAATGAAGATTCAAAGCTAGAAAGCTTGAATCTTTCATGTTCTTGAAGGATTCGAACCCAAGTTTGAATCTACAAGATATAACAAGATCAAAAGCTAAAAGCTAGATCCATTAAATGATGATGATGATGTCATGGATGAGAAGAGGAGAAGAAGAGAAAGAAAAATTTAAAACTTACACTTTTTAGAGTGAGAAAGACTAGAGAGAGAATTAGAGAGTAAGTGTGTGTAATTTGTAAATGAAATCAAGTGTGAAACGAATGGGATAAGCTTGGTATTTATAGGAAGTGAGGGTGTGGGGAGGGTGTTTAGGCCGTGGGGTTTGGGAGGGGACAAGGGGGACACCTTTTTACTTTTTGGTTAATGGTTGTCTAAAGCTGGTGCTTATGTTAGGATCCCATGCAACATTAAGGATAATGCTTAACAAAAATGCTAGTATGTTCCCTCTAATAAATGGGCATTTGTCTTTCATTATTATGGGTCACTAACTTATTATAATTGGGCTAATTAAATAGTCCACTAGCTAGTGTAGGGTAGGCTAAGGTTCAACAAGGTAGAAAGTCCAACAAGACTAACTAGTGTGCTCTAGTAAATTACTAAACGTAATTAAGCATCCAAAAACCCAAGTAATTGTTATTATAAAATAACAATTAGTATTTCGTAATCATAATATTCCGATTATGACCAAAGTTAAACGTGTACACAGTACGCAGTTCGTTCTAAACGTCAAGTGACACTAACAGTCATAAAGGCTTCCGGGGATCAAGTTAAGTACCCTACGTACTTAAAGGCACGTTTTCACATATGAATGAAAGTAATTCACATGTATTATGTAACATCCCGCGTTTTTCCGTTAAATTATTTTAACACCGTCTTTTTTTTTTTTTAAATAACATCCCTCGTCACCTATACTCGTGCACTTCGTTAACTAGTGTTCATGATAATCCCGTTACTCGATTATAACATCTCTCGTTAACTTGCGTTTTAAAAATATTCGTTTGGTTATTTCCCGCACCCGACAACAAACTTGAGGGACTAATCTCGCCACTCGGGTAAACTTGGCTAACTAGTGACTCCTCACCACCACACACTTCATTTCACCATCTTCTTCCTCTTTTTCTTTCTTCCTTTTCTCTCAAGAACACAAACACAAAATTCATCATCTAATTTTGATCTTGGAAGCTCACAACAAATCCGACTACATATTCTTAATCCTCTCGTCATCCTCTACGATTTGATACTAACTACACCGATTTTGGGTAATATCTCTAAAACTCTAGATTTCTCAAATTCATGTTTTTGACTTGATATGTTGTTAGTTAGTGTCTATGGCTCGTGTATAACATGAATATATGATTTGTATGCTCGATCTTGATGTTTTGGTGTAACTAGCTTGAAAATGAAAAGTGTATGCTTAATCTTTGATTTTGGATGATGAAATGTGTTTAGATGTTAATGTTTGTGTGTTCAAAGTGTTAGTTACTTCAATAGCTTCGTTTTGGTGTGTTGATTGACATGAAAACCTTACATTAACATGATTAGTGATTTTGAGGTTTTGGTTAGGGTTTGACAACTCTTAAAACGAACTTTTGATGCGTTGAATGCTTGTTAATGTTATTGGTAAGTGTTTAGTTGGATTGTATGCTTGATTACCTTCAAAACGGCATATCATATGTGTGAATTGGTTTCCCGAAACTCAAAATGCAATTGATGAACTTGAAACTTTGAAAATGGACTTTTATTGTTCGCTTGATGAGTTTTCGGCTATTGTAAATGATGTTATTGTTGGACCATAAGTGCTTAGTTGTATTCCTCGTCAAAATACCTTTCCAACGATATATGATAGGCATTATAAGTGTTTGCGGGTCAAGAGTTGGGTTGGAAAAGATTTTGGTTCGTGCATACTTTGAAAAACTGACCAGAATTCTCTGCCCAGATGGTGGCGCGGCGCACCCCATCCCCGCGCGGCGCGCGGATTGGCCTGGTCAGATTCTGACCTCTTTGTCCCATTTCACGTGAAATGTTTGACTAGCTACCGACCTCCGATTCACATGAAACTTGTTCTAATATACTTGTATATGAATAATTAGCATAGAAAAATAGTCCGGGACCCGACCCGAACATGTTGACTTTTTCGTTGACTTTGACCCGACCAAGTTTGACTTTTTGTCAAACTTAACCAATTAATTATGCAATCTTTCTAACATGATTCTATACTTGTATCTTGCATGAAACTTGACAATTTTCTTCACATGCTACATAATCGAGTCGTGTCGAGCCATATGACTAATTGAACAACTTTGACCCTTCGTGACTATCGTTATTGATACAACCTACTTGTTTAGGTCGAGATTAGCTTTGTCTTTGCACGCGTTTACTCGTTGAAGTACTTTACTAACTCTTGCGCTCAAGGTGAGATCATAGTCCCACTTTTACTCTTTTTGAAATTATATTTGGGATGAGAAAACATAAACGATTCTTTTGAATTAAGTGAACACAAGAACGGGAAAACAAACATTCTACATACGAGTTTAGAACAAAAATCCTCAATTCGATTATCATTAGTTACACTTGACGGGTGTAAGCGAGAACTTATGTTATATGGCCATATGGGTTGACAACCCTCATCTTTGACGGTTCGCTACTGTCTACGGATGAAATATATTTTCGAGAATCAGTGTTTGTTCTAGCACTATGGATGGGGTATACAATGGATGGAATGTTAAGCTTTGATAATTGGGTGCTCTTGAATATTAACTTTTAGAATGTATTACTATTATTTCAACTTTGCAAACCTTGTGGTTCGACTTACTTACTTTTACTCACTTACTTACTTAAACCTATGATTTCACCAACGTTTTCGTTGACAGATTTCTATGTTTTTCTCAGGTCTTGCACGATATGTGATACATGCTTCCGCTCATTATTTGATACTTGCATTGGATGTCGAGTATACATGCATTTCATGGAGCGTCTTATGACTTTACTTTAAACCGTGTCGCCTAGATTTCATTTGTACTTATAACCTTGTAACTTAACTTTTGGTTGAACAATTCTTTTAAACTTTGGAAACAATCTTTATGTTGAAATGAAGGCGACATATTTTGGTCAAACGTTGTCATAAAGACTTATGACCAGGTAATGGGACCCATGTAGACGACGCCGTCACTTGATGATTTGTCGGGGTCGCTACAAGTGGTATCAGAGCTTTGGTTGTAGGGATTTAGAGTTCATTTGTGTCCACCCCGAGTCATAGGGTACATAGGTGAATCTAGACTACAACCGGCATATAGACTGAAGTAGGAATTACTTGACTATTTGTGCATTTATACTCGAACTCTTCTATCATATCTAACTCGTATTCGATCTTGATCTTACGTTGATAAATTTTGTTGACGCGCCACCTTGACTTTATGAAGTAATGTTAAATGCACATGAGAATCAGGGTAATATAATTTCCGGGATTATATTACGGTGATTCACATGGACGTTCCGACATTATGACATAAAGAATTTAAGGCGGGTCAAGGAAAAATTTACTCTCTATCCTTATTCCATATCACGGTTAGTATTGTTAAGAATACTAATCAACGATATTCTTGTGTCATGAAGGAACAATGGCTCACCAAGGTCAACACAATACCCCTCTCGAAACTCTAGAACAAGCTCTTCAACGAATGATAACCACCGCCGTAGGTACGGCCGTGGCCGATCACTTTTCCAACAACACCAATCGTGGAGCCGGTAATTCAAGCGAAGGTTGCTCCTACAAGAACTTCATGAAGTACAACCCTCCCACTTTCGATGGAACCGGAGGACCGGTTGTTCTCACCCGATGGTTTGAACAAATGGAGACCGTTTTTAATACAAGCGGTTGTCGAGACCAAGATAAGGTCAAGTTTTCCACCCTCACTTTCACCGGCATTGCTCTTTCGTGGTGGAACAAGTACGTACAATCGGTGGGTATCGATGAAGCCCACACACTCTCATGGACCGAATTAAGAGAAAGAATGATCACCGAATATTTTCTGCGCGACGAGACTCGAAGGCTCGAACAGGGTCTAAGGAATTTAAAAACGGTCGGGAATGACCTCGGAACTTATAATCAACGGTTCACCGAACTAGTCTCAATGTGTCCAAATCTCATGACTCCCGAATCCCTAAGAGTCGAACTTTACATGGATGGCCTCCCTAAGAGCATTCAACACGGGGTAATGGCATCCCAACCCACTAACCTACAAGAGGCTTTAACCAAGGCCCGCCAAACTTTAGAAACGGTGAATGAAATGGAAGCACCGGCACCAATGGTCGAGAACCACCCGAGTAACAACAAAAGAAAATGGGAAGCCTCCCAATCAAGCAACCGCAACAATAACAACTTCACCAAAGAGCCCTTTTTCCCCGGCGACAAGAAAGGGTATGCCGGAAAACTACCTTTTTGTAACGAATGCCACAAGCATCACTTTGAAGGATGTGGCAGGTTTCGCCACCGGCGCCAAGGAAGTGGTCACATCGACAAACATTGTGGAAGTGCCACCCCCGTCCCTCGAAAGGGACCCAACACACAAAAGTCGGTCACTTGCTACGCATGTGGCCAAACGGGTCATTTTAGGAATGAATGCCCAAATAAGAAAACCAACCCCAACGCACGCCGTTAAACTTTCAACATCAACGCCTAGGATGCCCGAGACGACGATGGACTAGTCACGGGTATGTTTCTTCTCGAAATTCTCACGTTTCATGTTTATTCGATTCGGTTACCGTTAGACGTTTTATAATCAAGGCTCTGACTCATACTCTTTGCACTTCACCTTTTTCCCCTAGACACTACTTAGGCAATTTAAGTGACCAATGGAAAATATTGTGTGCCTATAAATTTTATTGGAGGATATACGTTAAGACTTTTGACTTGACACCTATAGAACTAGGGAGCTCGGAACCTATTCGTTAAAAAGAAAATGTTTCCCCATCATCTTGTATAGATTATTGTGAACTGAGTAATTTTCGGTTAGAAACCGATACCCTCTCCCTCGCATCCATGACCTCATGATTACTTGCATGAATCCCGTGTGTATTCCAAAATGACCTCTGTTCCGGTTATCATCAATTGGGGGTTAAGGGAGACGATGTCTCCTAAGCCATCTTCCGAACTCGCAACGTTAGTTGTAAATCTCTCTTAGTACCGTCGATTTATTTAGGACTCCGTCCGTATTCATGAACCTCCTAAATCACGTATGCAAACTTATCTAGACAAATCTGTTATCGTATTTATAGATGACATCTTAACTTATTCAACTAAGTCCAATTTTCTAGACTATGATGTTAATGGTCAAGGCATTACAATCAATCTCGAAATCAGGCCACATGTAATCAGGGAACTCTCCCAACTCAGACTTGTATTCGTAAAAATCTTAGATCTCACCGGTTCTTACCGAAAATTCATTTCTGACTTTTCTCGTGTTACACGACTTTAATCTCTCCGCGATCGAACCTTGAGCGTGATTCTTCACACCAACATTTCTAGCTAAATTCGTACAACACCAGATGGGACTCAAATATGGAAATATTTCTACTTGGACGCCGAAAGGCATACTCCCTCGACTCGAAATCAACGGAACGAAAATTCGTTATTTTTCACGAAGAATTCAAATACTAAATTGTGGATCCGATCAATATTCTCGTCATCACGTACCACACTACATACCTCTGTTATTTCACCGTTACCGTCTGATATTACTGGAAATTAAGATAACACACAATCCAACGATACTTCACTCTTCTTTAACTTAACGCCCTTGTGTTTCTGATAATCGGCCAACTATTATTCAACCCCGAACTATACAACTACGTGTACTATCTCGTTTCTCTTTCAGACTTCAACTTTTGACAACTAGAGGCACGTTATGGCAACCTCGAGATGCAAGCTCATCCTATTCTAAGTCCTCATTTCACTCCTATCTTTATCGCTCGCATTTCCGTTTAAAGAAACTCCTTGTAACATTTCTCCATGGATAGAGAAATTCCTCATATTACATTAGTATTCGCCACGAGGGTGAATAGTCCTAACGAACATTTTTCGAACCCTAACTGACTTGTTCAAACATATCCTAAGAGATTCTATTCCAACACGGAGTATCTTTGTCAATTATCCCGTATCGAAATACTCGTTTCGCCTCTAGTTTTACAAGAAACCTTGGAGACCCGCTTAGACATGAGTACCGCGTACCACCCACAAACAGACGAACCGAACAAACGAACGATTTACGTCTTCGAAAGACATGTTTCAAACTTGCATGGTCGCTTTTAGTAGATCCCTCTTACAACAGTAGTTACTACTCGTGTGTTCACACGCACTTTCCGAAACCCTATATGACCGCTAATGTCATACCCCTATTCGTTGGACCAAAGCATGTGGCAAACAAAACACCGAATCTTAACTCATCCAAGAAACAACAATTGAGATAATCCAAGTCCGAGAAGGGCTCGAGACGACCCGTAGTCGCCCAAAAGAGTCATACCAAACTTAGATGAAAACCTCACAAATCCCAGTGTGTAACCGCGTAATATTGAGAAACCGCACCTTGGAAAGGTGTAATCCATTTTGGGAAATCGAGAAAGGCTATATCCGCAATATCGAACCTTTTGAAACCTTGGGGCGTATTGGAACCGCTTCCTATCGTTTAGAACTTCCGACTCAATTAAGTTTCCGTTTACCCTACATTTCGTGTAACAAACTTAGAAACGTGTCCTGCGGAACAGGAACGTGCAATCCTTCTAGATGCACCAACTATTGATGACAAACTCCTCCTCATAGGAAAAACCGGCTGAACTTGTGGATCGTAAAACCAAGCCCTAATACAACGTAACACCCCGACTATCCGGATTCGTGGAATGTCCAAGAAAGTACCTTCAATCATTCGTAGAGTTACTACACTAGGTCTCGAGTAAGACACATCGACTATTACTTCCAACTAAATTTCGGGACGAAATTTCTTTTAAGGTGTGGATAATGTAACATCCCGCGTTTTTCCGTTAAATTATTTTAACACCGTCTTTTTTTTTTTTTAAAATAACATCGCTCGTCACCTATACTCGTGCACTTCGTTAACTAGTGTTCATGATAATCCCGTTACTCGATTATAACATCTCTCGTTAACTTGCGTTTTAAAAATATTCGTTTGGTTATTTCCCGCACCCGACAACAAACTTGAGGGACTAATCTCGCCACTCGGGTAAACTTGGCTAACTAGTGACTCCTCACCACCACACACTTCATTTCACCATCTTCTTCCTCTTTTTCTTTCTTCCTTTTCTCTCAAGAACACAAACACAAAATTCATCATCTAATTTTGATCTTGGAAGCTCACAACAAATCCGACTACATATTCTTAATCCTCTCGTCATCCTCTACGATTTGATACTAACTACACCGATTTTGGGTAACATCTCTAAAACTCTAGATTTCTCAAATTCATGTTTTTGACTTGATATGTTGTTAGTTAGTGTCTATGGCTCGTGTATAACATGAATATATGATTTGTATGCTCGATCTTGATGTTTTGGTGTAACTAGCTTGAAAATGAAAAGTGTATGCTTAATCTTTGATTTTGGATGATGAAATGTGTTTAGATGTTAATGTTTGTGTGTTCAAAGTGTTAGTTACTTCAATAGCTTCGTTTTGGTGTGTTGATTGACATGAAAACCTTACATTAACATGATTAGTGATTTTGAGGTTTTGGTTAGGGTTTGACAACTCTTAAAACGAACTTTTGATGCGTTGAATGCTTGTTAATGTTATTGGTAAGTGTTTAGTTGGATTGTATGCTTGATTACCTTCAAAACGGCATATCATATGTGTGAATTGGTTTCCCGAAACTCAAAATGCAATTGATGAACTTGAAACTTTGAAAATGGACTTTTATTGTTCGCTTGATGAGTTTTCGGCTATTGTAAATGATGTTATTGTTGGACCATAAGTGCTTAGTTGTATTCCTCGTCAAAATACCTTTCCAACGATATATGATAGGCATTATAAGTGTTTGCGGGTCAAGAGTTGGGTTGGAAAAGGTTTTGGTTCGTGCATACTTTGAAAAACTGACCAGAATTCTCTGCCCAGATGGTGGCGCGGCGCGCCCCATCCCCGCGCGGCACGCGGATTGGCCTGGTCAGATTCTGACCTCTTTGTCCCATTTCACGTGAAATGTTTGACTAGCTACCGACCTCCAATTCACATGAAACTTGTTCTAATATACTTGTATATGAATAATTAGCATAGAAAAATAGTCCGGGACCCGACCCGAACATGTTGACTTTTTCGTTGACTTTGACCCGACCAAGTTTGACTTTTTGTCAAACTTAACCAATTAATTATGTAATCTTTCTAACATGATTCTATACTTGTATCTTGCATGAAACTTGATAATTTTCTTCACATGCTACATAATCGAGTCGTGTCGAGCCATAGGACTAATTGAACAACTTTGACCCTTCGTGACTATCGTTATTGATACAACCTACTTGTTTAGGTCGAGATTAGCTTTGTCTTTGCACGCGTTTACTCGTTGAAGTACTTTATTAACTCTTGCGCTCAAGGTGAGATCATAGTCCCACTTTTACTCTTTTTGAAATTATATTTGGGATGAGAAAACATAAACGATTCTTTTGAATTAAGTGAACACAAGAACGGGAAAACAAACATTCTACATACGAGTTTAGAACAAAAATCCTCAATTCGATTATCATTAGTTACACTTGACGGGTGTAAGCGAGAACTTATGTTATATGGCCGTATGGGTTGACAACCCTCATCTTTGACGGTTCGCTACCGTCTACGGATGAAATATATTTTCGAGAATCAGTGTTTGTTCTAGCACTATGGATGGGGTATACAATGGATGGAATATTAAGCTTTGATAATTGGGTGCTCGTGAATATTAACTTTTAGAATGTATTACTATTATTTCAACTTTGCAAACCTTGTGGTTCGACTTACTTACTTTTACTCACTTACTTACTTAAACCTATGATTTCACCAACGTTTTCGTTGACAGATTTCTATGTTTTTCTCAGGTCTTGCACGATATGTGATACATGCTTCCGCTCATTATTTGATACTTGCATTGGATGTCGAGTATACATGCATTTCATGGAGCGTCTTATGACTTTACTTTAAACCGTGTCGCCTAGATTTCATTTGTACTTATAACCTTGTAACTTAACTTTTGGTTGAACAATTCTTTTAAAATTTGGAAACAATCTTTATGTTGAAATGAAGGCGACATATTTTGGTCAAACATTGTCATAAAGACTTATGACCAGGTAATGGGACCCATGTAGACGACGCCGTCACTTGACGATTTGTCGGGGTCGCTACATATTAAGATCCCAGAGTATAGTATAGCTCAGTACGCACAAATACGCAGTTTCGTGAAAGCACAAAGCACAAAAGCAAGTCGAAAAAGTCGGGTCGTTACATTACCCACCTGTTAATGAAAATTTCGTCCCGAAATTTTAAGCTGAGGTAGATGGTAGAGTTGTGAAGAGGTGAGGATACTTCTGTTTCATCTGATCCTCTCACTCCCAAGTAAACTCAGGTCCTCGTTTTGCATTACATCGCACTCGGACGATCGGAATCTTGTTGCGTTTCAAGGTTTTGACCTCACGGTCCATAATTTCGACAGGTTCTTCCACGAAATAGAGTTTGTTGTCAATCGTAAGCTCCTCGAGTGGTATGACGAGTTCTGGTTCAGCAAGACATTTCTTCAGATTCGACACGTGAAAAGTGGGGTGAACAGCACTCAACTGAGTCGGAAGTTCCAAACGGTAAGCAACGGGTCCAACACGCTCCAAGACTTCAAAAGGACCAATGTATCGCAGATTCAACTTCCCACGCTTTCCGAAACGGATTACACCTTTCCAAGGTGCGACTTTCAACATAACGCGGTCGCCGATTTGAAATTCGCGATCTCCACGTTTAAGGTCGGCATAGCTCTTTTGACGATCACGGGCCGTCTTGAGCCTCGCTTGAATTTGGACAATCTTCTCGGTAGTTTCATGGACGAGTTCGGGACCGGTGAGTTGTTTTTCACCTACTTTGGCCCAACAGATAGGAGAACGACATTTACGGCCATACAATGCTTTAAAAGGTGCGGCCTTAATGCTTGCGTGATAGCTGTTGTTGTAAAAGAATTTGGCTAAAGGCAAATGTCTCTCCCAAGCTTTCCCGAAATCAATAACACAAGCACGTAACATGTCCTCCAGGGTTTGAATCGTGCGCTCGCTCTGTCCATTGGTTTGCGGGTGATACGCTGTACTCATATCTAGACGTGTTTTAATGACCCGTCCTAATCTATCTGGACGAATACATTACATTTGGTTACATCGCGAGGTACTTGACCTCTATATGATACATTTTACAAACATTGCATTCGTTTTTGAAAAGACAATCTTTCATTACATCGATAGTTAACGGCATGCATACCATTTTATAATATATCCAACTATAATTGACTTAATAATAATCTTGATGAACTCAATGACTCGAATGCAACGTCTTTCGAAATATGTCATGAATGACTCCAAGTAATATCTCTAATATGAGCAAATGCACAGCGGAAGATTTCTTTCATACCTGAGAATAAACATGCTTTCAAGTGTCAACCAAAAGGTTTGTGAGTTCATTAATTTAACATAATCATTCGTTTTCAACATTTTAATAGACCACAAGATTTCAGATATTTAATTGTACACGTAACCCGAGTACATAATAACACGCGTAACCCGCGAATTAAAACTCCATCTCATATCAGGCATTTCGCATAAACTGCATAGAAATAATAATCATTCATATGGTGAACACCCGGTAATTGACATTAACAAAATGCGTCTAGAATATCCCCATCATTCCAGGACTCTCATCGGACATGATAAAATCGAAGTACTAAAGCATCCGTAACCCAAATGGGGTTTGTTAGGCCCAATAGATCTATCTTTAGGATTCTCGTCAATTAGGGTTTCTGTTCCCTAATTCTTAGATTACCAGACTAAAAAGGGTGATATTCGATTC
Source organism: Rutidosis leptorrhynchoides (assembly GCF_046630445.1). Taxonomy (NCBI): domain Eukaryota; kingdom Viridiplantae; phylum Streptophyta; class Magnoliopsida; order Asterales; family Asteraceae; genus Rutidosis; species Rutidosis leptorrhynchoides. The sequence continues at coordinate 416,597,882 of NC_092337.1, read as the reverse complement.
GATAATCCAACCACAGAATGTAGTTTCGATTACTTGTGTCTATTTCGTAAAACATTTATAAAAGCAGCGCATGTATTCTCAGTCCCAAAAATATATATTGCAAAAGTATTTAAAAAGGGAGCAAATGAAACTCACAGTACTGTATTTTGTAGTAAAAATACATATGACGACATTGAACAATGCAGGGTTGGCCTCGGATTCACGTACCTTTAAAAGCCTTTAATAAAAAGAATGCACCAGTGAGGATCCAACCCGAGACCTCTCATTAAACCGACACCACACCAAACCACTCTGCTATATCAGTTTTTCTGTTTTAACAACAATCTAATTTCCATTTATCTTATATTTTTGTTCCCTCCTCTTCTTCACCCCAAACTGAATCGACCAGGGATCGAAACTAACTAATCAATGGGTTACTAATTAGTTTTAGGATTTAAAGTTTATACAAAATGTTCGATAGTTGATTAAATTATTTAAAACACAAAAAAAAATTGCTGTAACAGCTTGCTGTAATCGTTGATGAACTCAAAATCAAACACAAATTTGTAGGACGTTTTAGATTACACTTATAACATGAAAAAGTTTTTAAATTGTTATTAGAAACTGTATGATTCGTTAATTAACCTAAATCCTAACAGAAACATCGAATTTTGTTCAAGAACAATGTTTGACTTTTAAGTTTAAAAACTTTGACTCGGAAATTTGGATTCGTTATAAAGATTTGAAAGATCATCTCTTGCAGAAAGATTTAATAAAACATTCCTAACAGAACTACATTTATAAATTTTGAAAATTCATTCGAATTCAAACTAATGTTCATCGTAGTTATGAATGTTATGAACTCCAACATCAAAATCGAGTTTTAAGATGTTTTATATGAAAATTTTTAAATGAAACGGGTTCTAAATTGTTCCAGGAAGCTTTCTGGACCTTCAATTGATCCTAAAACATAAAAACAAATTTGAATTTTCTCAAGAACAAATCTGTTGACTTTTTGGAAATAAACTTTGACTTCAAAATTAAAGCTCGATAGAATGAATTGGAGTTGGAAATTTTGCAAATAGTTTGTTTAAAAGATTCCTAACAAGACCTCATTAACACATTTTGAAATTTATTACGAAATCAAACCTTTTGAAGTTTTTGGACGCGAACAGAGCAGTTAATCTTGTTCTTCATATATATTTTTTTAAAATCGATAATTACAAACTGTTGAGGGTGTTAGTGATTGGTAATTGATAAGGTGAAGTTATTTGGCCTAATTTACAACTGAGATCGATCAATTATAGAGAATGTGGTTCAATCAATCAATTTTTAAACAGAGAAATTTTATAACAAAACAAATAAGTCGTAAGCCAATTTTTTCTCTGATTTGTACTATGATTATGATATGGAATATCAATCTAATACAGTATGATAATGATCTAAAACTTCTTTTGGATCCAATAAGTATATAATCATATTTATTTATATTTATACATATATATAATCGTATTTATGAATTATGAATATATATTTATCTATATATAAATTTATATATAATTAACTATATTATGTAAATATATGTATCCATACTTGTTTATATATCTATTTTATATCTGTATATATACATATGTATATATTATATTAAATTTTGTAGTATTACTTAATAATATAAACCTATTAATAAGTTTAAGAATATTTTTAATTTTAATAAAAATACTAATTCTGATAATAATAATAGAAATATAATAATAATATTATTAATAATTTTATTAATAATGATAACAAATAAATAATAATAATACTAATAATAATAATAATTATTAATGATAATGTTCATAGTAATATTAATAATAACATTGATAATGTTATTAATAAGATACTAATACAAATATTGCCAATAATAGAATACTAATAATATTAATAATAATGTCTAATAATAATACTAAGTATAACTTTATTACTAGTTGTAGTAATGATGATATTAATCAATAGCAACAATAATAAATCAACTGTATCAAATTTCAGCATTATAATTTTAATAATTTTAATAATACTAATATTAATATTAATAATAATAATGAATGTAATAATGATATAACAACTATAAATAAACTTATATTTAATATTACAATTTATTAATTTTGTAATATCTAATAATTATATCATATATTATATGAATACTTCTATTGAATATTTAACATTTATATGTTTTATATACGTTACAACATAATAAATATTAATAGAAATCATTTATATATATTTCTCTTATATAGATTCATAATAATATTATATATATATATTTTTATATCCATTTTTAATAATAATTTAATTATTCTGTTTATTATTTTACATTTCTTAATTTCAAATTGTCAACAGGGTATTTTATTAATTCAAAATATTATATATACACTTATATATATATATATATATATATATATATATATATATATATATATATATATATATATATATATATATATATATATATATTCATTTACACACAACTGTTCGTGAATCGTCGGTAATGGTCGAAGGGTAATTGAATACATGAACATAGTTCCAAAATTTTCGAGACTCAATATTATAGACTTTGCTTATCATGTTGGGATCATAATAAGATTAAGTTTAAATTTGGTCGGAAATTTCAGGGTCATCACACGTGTTCCCAAGGCTTCTTGTAAAGAACGCTAAAATCTAGAAGTAAAACGGGTATCGCGATCTGAGATAATCGATAAGGGTACACCGTAACGAGATACAATCTCCTTTATGTATAACTGCACCAGTCTCTCCATCGTATCAGTTTCTGTAACGACCCTACTTTTTCCGTTATCTTTTACCGTTAATTATTTAACGACCGTTAACTGTTATTCGTGCCACGTCATTTCTATGACCTATATTATTTTTTTTAATAATGTATTAATTATTATGTGTTATGTGAATATTTGTATTCATATTTTAAGTTATACGTTTCTACGTGTCGCGGATTTCTATCCGGCGAATCTTTTCGGTTTTCAAACCAACGGTCGAGCTTTTGGGATTTTTAAATCCAAATTATTTTAAATATGATATTTTGATGTCATATGATTATATATAGTGTTTATAAATTTTATTTGTCGCGTGTACGTTATCTCTCCGAAGATTTAATCGCGTAGTAGTGTTTTCGCGTTTCGGGCTTCGTTTGGGCATTCGGGACACAAGCAAATACTCTTAGCATCAAGTTAGCCCACAATAGGGGCCCACCCTACCTATATCAGCCGAAAATTTCAAAGGGGAGGGGGTTAGGTTGTCAAATTTTAAAACTTGGGATTAAATTGATCAAAATCACCAAAATTCTTCTCATTTTAACCTAGCTTCATTTTTTTTTATTTTCTCTCTTTTCCTCCTATTTTGAACATCCCATATCAGCACCATCATCATCATCTTCTTCAACAATTTTTGTATTGGAGATTTAGGGCTTTCATCATTTCCGGATTCACCGTATCGAGCTCTACACGTTCATATCAACCATTTCTCGATTAGGGTATAAACCTTAACCCTAGATTTTTGATTTTTATTCAATTTTACTAATTTTGTATGTTATATTGATTGTATGATGATTATATGTTATTGTATTGTTGAGAGTATGCGTAGAAATGCTCATTAATTCATGTTTTCGGTTTGATTGTTTTGGGACAGCAGCTTGTTTGATCACTTCTGTAAACATATCTGATATAAAAGTGAAATTAAAGTATCTAGATGAGTTCCTCTCATCAAGACATTAATTTTAGACTCTGGATTCTTGTCATTTCGATTCCCGGAGCTCTAGTTATGATTAAAATGGTGTTTTGTTGAAATTAAAATGTGAAAATGAATTGATTCAGGTATGGTCCGACTTTGTGACCAGTTTTGGAGTCTTTAGGGTGTACTAGTGTGTTAGAATTGATGATGAGATGAACTTTCATGTTCGGGTCATCGAAATCCGATCCACGGATCACCCGTTATGACTAAAACATGTTTTTGAACGGATTAAAGCTCCAAGTTATTTTATGGCTGATGGTCATGACTTGGTGGCTGTTCTTAGGGTTTTATTGAGTGCACTAATGTGTTAGGTGGGTTGGTTAGGCGGAGATATATATAAGACTCGCCGAAAACTGACACCCGGGGCTCAAGTTATGACCCGATGAACTTTTAATTAAAACTTATGGTTATTAATTTAAACTTATGATATAAATAATGATTTTCATTATTATTAAATTACTTATTATATAAGAAGTAATTATTATAATTTAAGACTTATGATATATATTTATTATATCATTTATGATTAATAATACTTTTATTATTAATGAAAAATACTTATGATAAGTATTAAACTTATGTTATGATATTATTATATTAAGACTTATAATAAGGATTAATTAATTATTTAATTATTATAAGGTGTAGTTATTATTTAATTATAATTTAATTATTAAATACTTATGGTTTAATAATTATAATTAGAAACTTATGATATGATTAATAATTCATTATTAATTAATAATACTTATGATATGATTAAAATTTATTATTAATTAATAATACTTATATTATGACTAATATTTAATTACTTAATTAAATACTTATGTTATATTAATTATATCATTTAAACTTATGTTAACTTAATAATTCATTTTAATTTAATTAAACTTATGTTATAACATAATTATACATTTATGACTTTAATTAACATTATAACTTATATTATTAATATAACTTAGACTTTTAAAATTAATGTTGACTATGTTGACCAGGGTTGACTTTTGAGTTGACTTTCAGTTGACTTTGACTTTTAGTTGACTTTTGTTGACTTTCTAATTAAGAAAACTTTCCTAACTTAAAAACTTTCTAAATATGGAAACTTTCTAAATTTGGAAACTTTCCAAAAAATAGAAACTTTCTAAAATAGAAACTTTCCTAAAATAGAAACTTTCCTAAAATAGAAACTTTCCTAAAATAGAAACCTGCTAAAAATAGAAACTTTCTAAAAATAGAAAGTGTGTGTCCGTACGCTGTTCCGATCAAACCGATGCATGTTGAGTGTTGTTCTATGTCTACTTGCAACAAGTACAATAGCTATCATACTAAGACTTGACCTAAGTTAGTTATTTATATCGACCTGCTTTATTTATAGGTCGGCGTTGTGATCATTCCTGATCACTTTACTTCATTTGCTGTTTGCATATTTGTGTGGTTACTTCGTTTGCTATTAAGGTGAGTTATAGTCCCATTTTTCTATTTAAATCTTTTGGGATGATAATACATGCAATTTATTTTATATTTTGGACACAAGTGGAGGTTGGTTTAAATTATTCATTGTGAGTTGAACAAAAATATTCCCTAGTCTGGTAACTGTAATCACTGGTTTCTACTGGTGAACGCGAATCCTACGGATAGATCTATCAGGTTTGACAACCCCATTTCGAGCTAGTCGCGCTAGCAATTTATAATCGGAATGTTTAGTACTTCGTATTTAGTTGAAGATACACTTGTTCGGTGTATATTATTTATTGTGTTTGGAAAGGGTAAATAAATGGTTAAGTGGTTACCAGGTGGCTCACAGAAAATGGAATAATGTTTTTATATATTTTCTAGCATATAATTTTGTGGTTCAAAAAGGAGTTTTTATGTTTTCAAACATAAATTTTTATGGTTTAAATTAAATATTGTTTGCAATATTAAACCTATAATTCACTCAACATTTTTGTTGACAGTTACTCGCATATTTTATTCTCAGGTTCATGATTGATTGCTTCCGCTGTACTTAGAGAGTCTGCATATTTATGATGGCAGCTTTTATTAAACATTAACTTGCATTCTATTTTGATACATTTAATAGTAGATGTTGTTGACTTGTTTTGGTCAACTTTTGGTTAAGTAATAATGTATGGTTTTTCTAAACTTACATATTTTGGTAGGTTTCCTTTATAGGAAATCATTTTTAAATAAAGAATGCAAAGTTATTTATCAAATTCATATAGAGTTATGATCAAGCTGTGGGACCAAGATAATGATGGTCGTCAAGTGTACTTTGACGGGTCATTTCAGTTGGTATCAGAGCGTTAGTTGTAGGGAATTAGGCTGCATTGATGTCATTACCCGAGTCAATAGGGTGCATTAGTGAGTCTAGTCTACAGCCCGGCCTATAATATATTACTATATGTGATTATTTGTATCGTGTTGGTATGTATATTGTTATCATACATACATCTCTATTATGTTCTGAACCCGGGAGGAACTCCCATTCCGATTTAAACGTATTCTCCGACTCATGCGAACTTATCCTTATAAGAACACCTCGGATAGTGAAACCGAGGGATGTCATTCTTGACTTCTGAAATTCTCGACATTTCAATGTCATCTATTATGGTTATGTATATAACATTTGAGTTATATTATGCTAGATGTCATTCGTGACTTCTAAAGGCTCGACATTTCAATGTCAGCTATTATGTTTAGGTATATGACATTCTTGTTATATTACGTGCCTTTGTGCCATTGTGCCTATGTGCTTTGGTTTTTGAACCGGAAAACGTCATTCTTGACTTTTAGAGATTCTTGGTACTTCGAAGATATTTTTATGTCATCGTTGCTCTTATTCATTACTTTTGATGTTTTTGTCTCTTGTGCTATCCTTAACACATTGTTTAAGAAATCGTTTTAGAGAAATTATGTGGAAATTCAAGGTTGATCGCGTGTCCTGACCTTATGTAGTGCTATTGGAATGGAACTATGAATTAGTGAAATATAATGACGTCAGTCCAACGTGATTATATTACATTAATTCATAAAGAAGTCCCAATATTGTGACATGAGGAATAGAAAGCGAGTCAAAGAAAATTTTTACACTACTCATTCAGAAGTTCCGATGTATTACATGGATAGGGAAAATATTCATTATCTTATTTGTGGATATACGAGAAGCTCGTTTTAACCAGATTATCTATCTCATGCTCTATCCTTTCATAACTCGCTTGTTAGCAACAGCTTCGCTTGGGAACAGTTTTGGCCCAAGGACTTATGTCCTGATAATAGTCAAAACAACATTTAAATCATTGGTTTTTATGACCTCGTAACATTTGTTGGTCAAATGTCGCACGACGAATAAAGTCATTTACTCGATCTTTTACGATCTTACTTCAACTTGTAACCTCTAAAATAAAGATACTCTGTTTATCATCGGGAGTTTTACACATTTGTTTAATTGGGCAGTTCTCACGGGATTTATGGGTGAATAGAAGTAATGAAATATTTTGTCATGTATGCAATTTATAAAATCATATATGTATGTATGGATTCAAATGAATAAATTTACCCTTACCTATTTTGGTTAGTACATACTAAATGATACCTTCAAATTATTTTAAAACCACTCCTTTATTGGGTCATTTAATTAAGTCAAATTGTTATATGTAAAATGGTACATGTTGTACATACTTCTAAATTTACTAAGAACTTCGTTCCGTTTATGTTCTCACATCAAACGTTTAAAGCTTTTTCAAAACTCCTTTGATTGATTTTATCAAATTTTCGCATTACTCTACAGAGTGTTTGGATCACAGTTCTTTTCATCCTCCGTTTAAGGATGAAACTTACCATTAAGTTCATTGATAGAAACTCTTACACCACTTTGGATGCCGGTTTTATAAAATCTGTTGGAAAGTCTTTGCGGTCATAAAATTTTCCCTCTTATGGTTGGACGTAGACGAAATGCGGACCGATAAATCAATTTTTTGGGGTACACTAGGTGTTCACCCTATTGTAGAAAAGGTGCTAGGTGGGTTTCTACCCCAACTGTTATTATAGTGGGTATCATGGATATATATTACACTAGACCGTTTGAGGAGTTTCTACTCTCAATATTCGCTGTCAACCGCAACATCAACCCTATGATTCAGTACTTTGAGGTGCACAAAATCATTTTTGGAGATTCATCTCACCTGGAGTCGACTATTCTTTATAGTCCACGATTCACGTTTCCTTTCATCCGCATATAAATTGAATAATAGGGATGAATCCTAGATTGACTCGCTCATTGTGCGAGGAAGTTTAATGTCGTTGAAAGATCACACCTTTTTCACGTCTTCCTTTCAGAAATATAATGAAAATTTACTTTGAAGGTCATGATCCTCGTTATTCCCTTTGAAGGAATTGTCTTAAACATCGTTGCCACTGATATGGTTACTCTCTATATTTCTTCCTTTGTTGGCTGCAACTATACCTTATTCGTCCTTATACGTTCCTCTTGGGGAGCTTCTATTTTGTTTGTTAAGAAGAAAGGTGGTTCGTTCCGATGGTGTATTGATTATCGCGAGTTGAACAAGCTTACAATTAAGAATCGTTACCTTCTTCCGAGAATTGATGATCTGTTCAATCAACTTCAAGGTTCATCCATTTATTCTAAGATTGATCTTCGTTCTGGTTATCACCAATTGCGCGTTAAAGAAACTGATATTCCGAAAACCACTTTCCGAACCCGTTATGGTCACTACGAATTTATGGTTATGCCGTTCGGATTGACTAACGCACCTGCAGTGTTCATGGACCTCATGAACCGTGTGTGTAGTCCTTATTTGGACAAGTTCGTTATCATTTTCATCAATGATATTCTTATCTATTCTAAGAGTGATCAAGAGCACGAAGAGCATTTGAAGTTTGTGCTGGATTTGTTAAGAAAAGAAGAACTGTATGCTAAGTTTTTCGAGTGTGCATTCTGGTTAAGAGAAGATCAATTCCTTGGACATGTTGTTAGTAAACAGGGAATCCAAGTTGATCCTGCCAAGATTGGGGCTCCGAAGACTCCTACTCAAATTCGTCAGTTCCTAAGTTTGGCAGGCTATTATAGAAGGTTCATTCAAGATTTTTCACGAGTAGCGAAACCTCTGACTGCTTTAACGCATAAGGGGAAGAAGTACGAGTGAAAGAGTGAACAAGAGTCTGCTTTCCAAACTCTAAAGGAGAAGTTAACTTCTGCATCGATATTATCACTACCTGAGGGTAATGATGATTTTGTTATCTGTCGTGATGCTTCGTGTCAAGACTTTGGTTGTGTTTTGATGCAGCGAAAGAAAGTCATTGCTTACGCGTTACGTCAGTTGAAGATTCATGAACAGAATTATACATCCCATGATTTGGAATTGGGAGCTGTTGTGTTCACACTCAAGAATTGGAGACATTACTTATATGGGGTCAAATGTACAGCGTACACTGATCACAAAAGTCTCCAACATATGTTTAATCAAAGACAGTGGAATATGAGGTAGCGAAGATGGGTTGAATTATTGAACGATTATGATTGTGAACTCCTTTAGCCATTTCGGGAAAAATCCAATGTCGTGGCTGATGCTTTGAGTCGAAAAGAGAGAGTTGAACTTCGTAGGTTTAGAGCCTTGAATATGACAATACGAACTAACCTCGCTAGGAAGATTCTTGAGGCACAACAAGAAGCCTTGAAGGAGGAGAATTTCATAACTGGAAGGTCAGAGGCTTGAGTAAATAGTTTGAGGTATGAACCGATGGTACTCGGTATTTTGCGGAAAGTCTTTGGCTTCCGAAATTTGGTGATTTGTGACAATTTGTTTTAGATGAAGCTCATAAGTCTAGGTACTCTATTCATCCTGGTTCAGGAAAGATGTATCATAATATTAAGGAACTATACTGGTGGCCTAACTTGAAAGCTGATGTGGCTACTTATGTGGCTAAGTGTTTGACCTGTGCTAAGGTTAAAGCTGAACATCATAAACCGTTTAGACTTTTGGTGCAACCTGAGATTCCCGAGTGGAAGTGAGAAGGTATCACGATGGATTTTATTACAAAGTTACCGAGAGTAGTGGGTGGTTATGATACCATTTGGGTGATTGTAAACCGACTCACAAAGTCAGCTCACTTTTGCCGATTAAGGAAACTGATTCGATGGAGAAGCTTACTCGTTTATATTTAAAGGAGATTGTTTCTAGACATGGTGTTCCTGTATCTATTATTTCAGACCTAGACAATCGATTTATATCGAGGTTTTGGCAATCCTTACAGGAAGCTTTGGGAACTAAGTTAGATATGAGCACCGCTTATCATCCTCAGACGGATGGTCAGAGTGAAAGAACCATTCAAACGCTAGAAGATATGTTACGAGCGTGTGTTATTGATTTTGGTAATGGTTGGGATAGATATTTACCTCTAGCTGAATTTTCTTATAACAACAGTTATCATGCAAGTATTAAAGCCGCACCGTTTGAAGCGCTGTATGGTAGGAAGTGTAGGTCTCCTGTCTGTTGGAACGAGGTTGGGGATGCTCAACTCACAGGTCCAGAAATTATTCATGAGACTACCGAGAAGATCGTACAGATTAAGGAAAGATTGAGAACCGCCAGAAGTCGGCAAAAGAGTTATGCCAATAAGAGGAGGAACGATATCGAATTTCAGGTTGGTGATCATGTTATGTTGAAGGTATCACCTTGGAAGGGCGTGATACGCTTTGGTAAGAGAGGAAAGTTAAGTCCTCATTTTGTAGGACCGTTTGAGATTATTGAGAGAGTTGGACCAGTGGCTTATCATTTGAAATTGCCACAAGAACTCAGTGCTGTTCACGATGTTTTTCATGTATCAAATTTAAAGAAGTGTTTAGCCGAGGCCGATGAAACTATACTGCTGGAGGAACTTCATGTTGATACGCAACTACATTTTATTGAGGAACCTGTTGAAATTATGGATCGAGAGGTTAAGACTCTTAAGCAGAGTAGAATTCCTATTGTTCGAGTTAGATGGAACGTCAGACGTGGTCCCGAGTTCACTTGGGAGCGTGAAGATCAGATGAAGCGGAAGTACCCGCATTTGTTCCCAGATGCTGAGTCAACTCTTGCACCTGCTTAAATTTCGGGACGAAATTTCCGTAACGGGAAGGTACTGTAACGACTCTACTTTTTCCGTTATCTTTTACCGTTAATTATTTAATGACCGTTAACTGTTATTCGTGCCACGTCATTTCTATGACCTATATATTTTTTTTAATAATATATTAATTATTATGTGTTATGTGAATATTTGTATTCATATTTTAAGTTATACTTTTCTACGTGTCGCGGATTTCTATCCGGCGAATCTTTTATGTTTTCAAACCAACGGTCGAGCTTTTGGGATTTTTAAATCCAAATTATTTTAAATATGATATTCTGATGTCATATGATCATATATAGTGTTTATAAATTTTATTTGTCGCGTGTACGTTATCTCTCCGAAGATTTAATCGCGTAGTAGTGTTTTCGCGTTTCGGGCTTCGTTCGGGCATTCGGGCCACAAGAAAATACTCTTAGCATCAAGTTGGCCCACAATTGGGGCCCACCCTACCTATTTCAGCCTAAAATTTCAAAGGGGAGGGGGTTAGGTTGTCAAATTTTCAAACTTGGGATTAAATTGATCAAAATCACCAAAATTCTTCTCATTTTAACATAGCTTCATTTTTTTTTCTTTTCTCTCTTTCTCCTCCTATTTTGAACGTCCCATATCAACACCATCATCATCATCTTCTTCAACAATTTTTGTATTGGAGATTTAGAGCTTTCATCATTTTCGGATTCACCGTATCGAGCTCTACACGTTCATATCAACCATTTCTCTATTAGGGTATAAAACTTAACCCTAGATTTTTGATTTTTATTCAATTTTACTGATTTTGTAAGTTATATTGATTGTATGATGATTATATGTTATTGTATTGTTGATAGTATGCGTAGAAATGCTCGTTAATTCATGTTTTCGATTTGATTGTTTTGGGACAGCAGCTTGTTTGATCATTTCTGTAAAAAACTGATATAAAAGTGAAATTAAAGTATCTAGATGAGTTTCTCTCATCAATACATTAATTTTAGACTCCGGATTCATGTCATTTCGATTCCCGGAGCTCTAGTTATGATTAAAATGGTGTTTTGTTGAAATTAAAATGTTAAAACGAATTGATTCAGGTATGGTCCGACTTTGTGATCACTTTTAGAGTCTTTAGGGTGTACTAGTGTGTTAGGATTGATGATGGGATGAACTTTCATGTTCGGGTCATCGAAATCCGAGCCACGGATCACCCGTTATGACTAAAACATTTTTTTGAACGGATTAAAGCTCCAAGTTGTTTAATGGCTGATGGTCATGACTTGGTGGCTGTTCTTGGGGTGTTATTGAGTGCATTAATGTGTTGGGTGGGTTGGTTAGGCGAAAATATATATAAGACTCGCCGAAAACCGACACCCGGGGCTCAAGTTATGACCCGATGA